>NC_057358.1:87969694-88279337 GCF_016509475.1 Prionailurus bengalensis
TTTTTTCTTTCTTTCAATTCAGGGAGCTAAGCAGAGTGACTCTGGAAAAAAGTCTACCTTCAATAACCCCTGTATTTATTCCCCTTTCCTACAAGTCTTATTCCACTTGGGTTGAACCTAGTGAATGAAGAAAGAATTAATTATATTTTTAAATTATTTTTCATTCAGTATTATTGTAATAATGGTATTTATCATCTGCTCCATTTCTGAACTGTGTTTAACTCTCCCTACACAAACTGATAGGCAAGGAATATAATAATGAAGAACTCTTTGTGCATATTTAGTCTTCAGAGAGCTCAAAATTCTTGAGATCAGGTTATCCCTGGCCTCAGCCTCCTCAGTAGTTATGATTGTAGGCATATACCACCATGTCCCAATGGTACAAATAAGTTAGCAAAATAGTTTTCTAATGTCCTAAATCTTTGAGAGAATGTTTAGTTATAAAAGTTTGCATTATTGGAGGTAATTTTAATTAGCATCAGTTGAGTAGATTCAGGAGCACTCCAACCCTTGTCTTTTTCATTGTCAAGGCCTAGGAAGCTCATGATTGGCTTCCTGGAAGAAGCAACTCTTCAGATGGATTTGAAGCAGGGAAGTGATATGGTCTTTTCCACTGGAAGGCAGCATGGCGTAAGATGGTTGTTTTCAAACTCTTTACTTGGAAGTAATAGGGCTCCTTACTGTAGGAAGTCATTGAAAAAAAAATAATCGAGGGTCTGTTCTGTCATATAGTGTAAAATCAGTTGTGATTCCAAGCATTTTTAAAGTCAACTTTATTATTATTATTATTATTATTATTATTATTATTATTATCTGTTGGATTAGGAAAAAATCTATTCAATAAATTCAGAAGAATGTTAAATAGAAAGCTTAAAGTTTACTTTTCAAATAAACAGAATGAGTAATACACAGAAATAACATTTTTTTAAGAAACTAAAATCCTATAATACCGTGAAACAGTGGAAAAGATATTACTGAAGGTATTATTTTTGTGTTGTAGTACTTTATAGCTTTGCATATGATGAAGTATAATGCTGTTCTTCTCTCACCCTGAGACATTCTTTTTGCATTAATTTAATTGGAACACCAATTCTTAGAAGCCCGGTTTAACATGAAGCTAATTTTGTTTAGCCAAATTTATAGTTAAATAAATGAAATGGTTTTCATCAAAAAAAGAATCATTTAACCCCTGAGACATAAGAATTAAAAAAAAACAGTTGAGGATCTTGAGGAAATGACTTCTTCTAATAAACAGAGAATATAGCTAAAAATTCAAATATTTCTTCGTAGGGAAGATTTTTAAAAAATGATAAATGGCATACAATATTATGTTAGTTTCATGTGTACTACATAATGATTTGATATTTTTATATGTTACAAAATAATCGTCTGTCACCATGCAAAGTTATTACAAAATTATTAACTGTATGCTGTACTTGACGTATCTAATCCAGGATATTAAAATCAGTTATTTGAGTTCCTCCCATATTATGTGCCAAAAATTACATGGCACTATCATCAAAAATATGTTGAATCATCTATCAAATGGCAGCTCACTTGGGTCTTCTTTCCATTTTGATGTAAAATGGAAATGACCTTACTTATATTAGAACCATTCACTTTCTCAACACAGATACCAATGTTTTTACTTTTCTCTTTGTTTGAGCTAGGGTAAGAGAGAAGTCACCCCTTCTTTCAGAAAGAGAAAGGGGGATGCACCCGGGTGGCTCAGTCAGTTAAGTGTCTGACTCTTGATTTCAGTTCAGGTCATGATGTCACGGTTCGTGAGTTTGAGTTCCCGCTGTTAGCACAGAGTCTGCTTGGAATTCTCTCGCTCAGCCCCTCCCCTGTTTGCACGTTCTCTCTCTCTCTCAAAATAAATAAACTTAAAAAATAAATAAACTTGGAAAAAAAAAAGAAGGGGGTGGAAAAGGAAAACCTGATTTGTCAGGCATTTTATTTGGGGGAAGAATATATATAGCATAGTTCTGTAAGAATATAGTTTTCATGACTAGGGGAGAAATGGTATCTTTAAAAGAATGACTTGAGCCTGTGTAACTTGGCTCATAGTGATTTTTTTGTCATGAAAACACGCCTTCTTAAAATTAAAAAAAATTTGTTTTTTTAGTTTTTAATTTACATCCGAGTTAGCTAGCAACAATGATTTCAAGAGTAGATTCCTTAAGAAAAGATGCCTTTCTTAAAATCAGATACTGAAGCAATCAAACTTACGTGCTCTTCACATTTTCTGAATGAAAATACAAATTTCTCTAGGATTAATGCTTCAACTTCTGAATTAATATAGACTTAAATGTTTTATCTGCCCCTAATTCTATAATAGGAAATGACATTAAGTATAGATTGTGGAGAAATAGAGGGATGATTTCAAGGAGTTGTAAATAATTACACCTGATTCTAATACAGAATTGTTTCTACATTATTCTGGCTATAAAAAGATCAACACCAATTTACATATACTCACTAGGTAGGATTACTTACAGTGATCACACCTTATAGCAGTGGTTAATACAATCAGACTAAAATATCTTGTATTGATTTTTTTTTTTTTTAATTTTTAAGTAATCTCTATACCCAACATGGGGCTCAAACTCACAATCCCAGTTTCAAGGTCCACATGCTCCATGGAGTGAGCCAGCCAGGTGCCCTTCTTGTAATGATTTTAATAATTGTTGTAAGGATATTTATTTGTAGGGGCACCTGGGTGGCTCAGTCAGTTAAGCATCCGACTCTTGATTTTGGCTCAGGTCATGATCTCAGTTTGTGAAATCGAGCCCCTGTTCCAGGCTATGTCCTGACAGCACAGAGCCTACTTGGGAGTCTCTGTCTCATCTCTCTGATCCTAATCCGCTCATGTTCGTGCTCTCTTTCTCTCGAAATAAACAAACAAAAAAAAAGGTATATATGGGGTGCCTGGGTGGCTCAGTTGAGCGTCTAACTCTTGATTTTGGCTCAGGTCGTGATCTCTCAGTTCATGAGTTTGAGACCCATGTCAGGCTTCATGCTGACAGCACGGAGCCTGCTTGAGATTCTCTCTCTCTTTCTCTCTCTGCCCCTCTCCTGCTCGCTCACTCACTCTCTCAAAAATAAACATTTTTTTAAAAAGGATGTTTATTTGTAATCAAAGGAAAATGTAAGAAGTGTCAATCTATAATTTATAACAATAACTACAAATTTCCTCCCCTCTAAAAATAAAAACCGAAAAAAAAAAAAAAACAAAGTGGAAGTGGTTCCAGATTTACTTCTATCACCTAAAAATCAAACAGTTGATTTTCTTGATGGCAGAATGTTTTCTAAGATCTATTTCCTCCTTTATTAAATATACACTAACATTCAACACTTTATAGTTGGAAGATTCTAAAATGTGTCAGGCTTATAGTCTAAATTCTAAATTGCTATTATGGAATAGTGTCACTAGAAAATATAGGATATTGGACTGATAGAGCCTTAAGAAAAGGAAAGGCACTCTAAATCCCTCTTAAGGGCTTGTTTTGTTATCTTTTGTCTATTTGTTTTAATGTATACATATAAACTCTGGTCAACTGAAGCTGTGCTATATTTATTACTAAAACCTCCCTAATCTTCTGGACTCTTTTTCTTTTTAATGTCCTTTATCTTAAAATCACCTTTCTATTTTAGTTTTTGCGTAGAAATAGTTTGTGATTATGCTTATTGCTCATGAACCACTTCATTAGTCACTTTACAAATAATTGCTTAGTTACATATTCCTTTAGTAGTGTATACATGTATGGAAACCAGTTGCTAAGTAATATCAATAAATTCTTAACAGTGATTTGTAAACTATGCTATACGGGGCAGGGAGAGGGTCAGTGAGTTGGCTACTGAAAACCATTACTTAATAATAATATTTGAAATAAATTACTCATTTCCCTAAACTCATATTAAAAATTAACAGCCCAGTAAAGAACCTGCAGCCTCTGAAAACAGTACCCTTCTTTGCAGAGTGCAGGTTTTTATATCATTGTCACTTTCTTAATTTCCTCTTCACAGAGGTCTGTCAGGGCATAAGGTATCCTTATTTCACTGATGAGAAAATTGAGGCAAGGAAAGTTTAAGTGATTTGTCTAGAACAAGTTAATAAGTGAGTTAAAACTCAGTTGTTATTCCAAACATTCTGAGATAATGTATCTGTCAAAATTATACTAATCAACTTGTAAGAAATGCATAAAAATACTTAATTGTGGTCAGATATACATAACATAAAATTTACTATTTTAATCATTTTTAATGTCCAGTTCAGTGGCCTTAAGTATACATATTGTACAGCCATTAAAAATGTTTTTTATCTAGGCCAAGTATATGGTCCCCTTAATACAAGATGGTCCCCCAAAAGTAGTATTACTTTTGTACAGATCAAAATAGTTTTGTAGGAGATTGTATACACATTTACTCATTTGATAGAGTGTTCAAAACATTTTAAAAACTCCTTTTGGAATTGCTTTCCTTTTTCTTAATATCATTGATATTTCTCTTCTTTGATGATGAAGTTGATTTTCAAAAACCTGAAGTTTTTCAGAACATTATCTTCAGAATATTGTAGGTGATCAAGCTGGGTAATTCTTTTTAATCAAATATACTTATGAATTCATCCATTCATTTACTCAGCACATATTTATTGAGGGCCTACTAAGTTCCTTTCGTAGGCACTAATTATAACATTGTGAACAAAACTGTATTTGTTTCCATGGAGCATAGTCTAGTAGAGAAGATAAACATTAAATAAATCATGAATTCTGATAAGCAGCATGAAGAAGAAAAATGGGGTGCTCTGAGAAAATAACAAGAACTTGGAGAATACCTGCTTGATCTTGGGTGTCATACTGTCCATAAGTAACATTTGAGTTATGACCAAAGAACTCATGAATTAGGTGTAAATTAGGTGAGAGTTGAAGTTAGATGGAGAGCAATAACGTGTGCAAAGCCTCTAGGACAGGCAAGTTTGAGGAGCCAAAAGATGAGTAGTAACCTGTGGAATAATATCTGAACGGGAGTGGTATAAAATGAGTGAAGAAGTAGGCAAAGCCAGATCATGTAGGGGGAATTTGGATTTTAATGTATTATGAAAGCATTAAAGATTCTTAGGCTACCGTAATTTCATCTGATTTATTGCAGTTATCTCCTAGCTGATTTATCTGCTTACATTCTTCATCCTCATGACCTTTTCTCAAAAGAGCAGCCAAAGCTATCCTGTTCAAACCTAAAGCATTTCCATTACTCCTTGTCTGTAATACTAAATGCTTTCGTATTTCACTCAACCAAGGTGAAGTTCTTAAAACAGATACAAGGCGCTGTATGATATGGCTGCATGCTATCTTATTTCCTTCCACTTTCTTCCATGTTCCCTTTTCTCCATCCTTATTAGCCCTAGTCTTGTGATGCCAAGAATGTTCATGCCTCAGGATCTCTGAACTTAGAATTTCCTAGCCCTGGAATTTCTTCCTCCAGATACTTATACCCTTGTTCTCTCTCTTCCTTAGGTCTCATTATCAGTCAGAACCTTCACACTCACTTTATATGCAGTAGTAACCACCCTCTCCACATTCCATACATCAGCTATGACCACCTCATATGCTCTCTACATATTTGGGTTTGTTGTCTGTCTGCCTTCGCCTACTTCACACACACACACACACACACACACACAGAGTTGCATGCTCACACACACACTCCATGAGCTCAGGGCCTTTGTTTTAGTCACTGCTATAGCCCCAAATATCTGTCTACCTCCGCCTACCTCTCTCTCACATACATCCTCCATGAACACAGGGGCTTTCAGTCACTGCTGTACTTCTGTTACCTAGGACAATGTTTGATATGTAGAAGGAACTCGAGTTAATGAAAAGTGAAGAAAGTCACGTTTGTCTCTAGGTACTGGCTTGTGCATCATAATTATAGCCATTTAATGAAATTGGAGTGATGGGAGGAGAGGCACAGTAGCAGGAGCAAATTTCGGGTAGGGAGAAGAATATGAGTTAATTTTTTTAGGCATATTCAGTTTGTGACAACCATGAAACATCCCAAGTTAGATACATTATAGGCAGATGGATATTCTAACAAGGAATACAGACCAGAGGCTTAGGTTAGCAATGGAAATATGGCTGCTTATAGATGATATTTAATATCAGGTATAGTTGTATCTAAATGAGGGCATCTATGAAAAAGAGGTCCCAAGACTAAGCTTTAAAATGTAACATTTGAGTGGAGTAAAAACACTGCTGTTGCCAACAGGAGAAAAGATTGTTTACAAGTAGTTTCTAGATTTTGTGTTGACTTTCATTATCCTAAAAATACGAGACCAGGTTATTTGCTAAGAATGAAAGAGTAAGATTGCTTGGCAGTATTGAAATCTCATTTGAGTCTGGAGATCAATTTAGAACG
This sequence comes from Prionailurus bengalensis, assembly GCF_016509475.1. Classification (NCBI taxonomy): domain Eukaryota; kingdom Metazoa; phylum Chordata; class Mammalia; order Carnivora; family Felidae; genus Prionailurus; species Prionailurus bengalensis. Next base: position 87,976,112 of record NC_057358.1, read on the forward strand.
GTGTGGGTTTATTCACTTGAAATTTTCTCTAGCAGTGTTTAGCTACATGGTGCGTACAGTAGATGACTGGGTTCATATAGTAAGTAACTGGGTTTATCTAGGGTTGGAGAGAGAAAGGGCAAAGGAATTAAGAGCAGCTAAACTAGTTGTCTTGTTTTTATCGGGGTAATTTATTTAGCTAATCCAACAAACATCCACTGAGTCTCTGGGTACCAAACAGTATTCTAACCATTAGTAATAGAATTGAAAAAGACTGCCTGTGCTCTTAGAAGTTCTTGGTGTTGTGAATGAAATAGACGTATAAATAAATAAGACACAGTATGTGATATGATAGAAAGCATGATCAGCCAAATGTTACAGAAGCAGAGAAAAATGAGCCCCTGGGAAATAAGTGAGGCTTCACCAAGGAGGTGACTTTTGAGTCAGGCCTTGATTTTATTTGATAAAGTACACTATTCATAATGACTTCTCTTTTATTCATCTGGTCATAAAAATAACACTGAATTACCAAAGGTACAAATACAACATTACAGCTCATGCTTGTTCCCATAATTTTCTATCACAAAAATCCCTACATTAGAAATCTATTTTACCATACCATGGGGTGCCTGAGTGACTCACTCAGTTAGCGTCTGACTTGAGCTCGCGTTAGGATCTCACAGTTCATGGGTTTGAGCCCCATGTTGGCCTCTGTGCTGACAGCTCAGAGCCTGGGGCCTGCTTCAGATTCTGTATCTCCCTCCCCCTCCCCTCCCTGCACCTCCCCTTCTCGCACTCTCTCAAAAATAAACATTAAAAAAATAAATGAAAACAAATCTATGTTACCATACAAAAAAGCTCATTGAGTATACACACATGAAACACATATTGGCACCCACTGTATGCTAGATATTAATGCTTTTTCATATGTGTGCCAGCTCTATTGAAAAGTACCTAAAGGGGCGCCTGGGTGGCACAGTCGGTTAAGCGTCCGACTTCAGCCAGGTCACGATCTCGCGGTCCGGGAGTTCGAGCCCCGCGTCGGGCTCTGGCTGATGGCTCAGAGCCTGGAGCCTGTTTCCGATTCTGTGTCTCCCTCTCTCTCTGCCCCTCCCCCGTTCATGCTCTGTCTCTCTGTCCCAAAAAATAAACGTTGAAAAAAAAAAAATTAAAAAAAAAAAAAAAAAGAAAAGTACCTAAAATGTTTTGAGCAATGACAGTATCAAGAAAACATACAGCCTTCTAAAGTGATTATATCAAAGATGATGTTCATTTGAACTTAAAGGGTTTACCAGAAAATCACTGCTTTATAACCATGTCGTGTATAATTAAAAATTGAAAGTCTATCTCTGGCTTTCATTTAGAGAGATGTTGCTTTGAAAATAAACTGAATCACTGACACACATGCACTAATCTATATACACACGTATATTTATTATGTATATATGAATATAAATATATATCTATTTATATATGAATATATAAATATATATATATATATATAGTTGTTGTTACAGATTTGGTATGTAATTGAAGTATTATGAATGATTCTTCGGTAATTGCCCAGGACCTAATTATTATATACTTTGACAAGAAAAAGTTTTCAATAACTTTTGAAAAGAAATTATAAATTTTTAACCAAAATGTTACTAATTGTTTATAGGGAAATTCTTAATAGTAAGCTAGAACATTTTAAGATTCCTCTTATTCTCATTGTACCATACCTGAAGTGTCTGTGTCATCATGATTATACCACCATCTTCCTGGGACCTCTGCTATCTTCCCGAAACTTGTTCCATTAATCATCATATCTTTGTTATGTACCTTTTACCTCACATTTTCACTGTGTTCCTTTCAGCATATATATATATCGTCAAGTCTTTTTTTTTTTTCTTCTTCTAAGTGAGGAGTGAAGAGGACTCTTAACCTTGAAAACTGAAAATAATGGTTTGTACTTTCTTCCTACTTTCTCATCTTCCATTCAGTAGTCCTCTGCAGCATAGCATAGTAGTTACAAGCATAGGTTTTGGAACCTGACTGCTTGGATTCAAAACCTAGTTCTGCCACTTGGTTGTGTGATCTTGAATAAGAAACTTTTTAGTTTCTTCATCTGTTAAATGAAGATAAATTGTTTAACAAGTGCTTGGTACCTGGTAAACAATATGCAGTTATCAACTAGTGTTATGTCATCACTGTGACCATCATACCACCCCCAAAAAATTGCTTTTGATAAAGTCATTCTTGACCTTCTGTTTGCAGGGTTGTTTGTAGCCTCTTTATCTTTGAGATGTCACTCTTTACCTTTGAAATGTTGACATCCACTTTAACTGACAAATCTCAAATCTGTCTCTACTATAATTCTCCCTCCTGAGTTTCCTTCCAGTATATAACAATGAGATGGACATTTCTGCCTAGATAATATTACACTTAAACTAACCTTGGCTACTAAGACCAAACACTCTCCCAAGAAACCTGATCCTTTTATCTCATACTCCCTTAGTTGCAACTGTCCACCCACTAACCCAAGTCAAAAACTTGAGACTCTCCCCAGATCCTGTTCATTTCACTACCTCTTAGTGTCACTTCCATCCATCTTCTCTTCTACTGTCAGTACAATATTTGAGTACTTGAGCATCTTTTATGTGACCTGTTGAAATATATCTCTAACTCCTATCTTTATTCCTTCATTTATCCTCTTCCTCTCCATTTAGTGCATTGCTTCCAGAGTCGTTGTTTTAAAATGCAAATATAATTATTTATCTCTTTGCTTAAAACTTGCTTCTCATCACCTAAAGGATAAAACCCAAATGGGGCTTTTCCTACCTCTTAAGCCAAAACTAAAGGTTCTTGGAATTTGTTATGTATCGAACTTGTTTGTGTATACTCCTTCCTTTTCCCTCGTTGCCTTTCCCACATCTCTATCTCTCCCCCCTTTCTTCTGGATAAATACCTATTACACAGTGAGAGTCATGAAAGTAGAGACTGTCTTTGGTTTTCTTTTATATCCCCAATGTTTAGCATAATGCCAGATAATGATTAGAACAGTATTTCTCAGAGTCTGTCTATGGATGAGACAGCATGGTTGACAAATAAGCATAGAAATTAAGTATAAATGGTCTAAAACTTTTCTAGCAACTTGGTCAGGGTATTTTATATCTATTAAATCTCATAATAGAAGATGAGGCTTTGTTTTTTTGTATGTCGTTTTTTATTTCATTTTTCTAGTGGTTCATTTTTACTGTACTTTATAAAAGTCTCAGTCTATGATGATTTGGAAATTGTTAAGAAATTAGTTCTTTCACATAAACAGAGAAATACTGCATTAGAAAACTTACCAGAAATGTTTAGAACTTCACCTGGACCAGATTAATGATCTTTCTGGAGCTGTCTAACTCCAAAAGAGCACATTAATTTTAAAAAGAATAATAGCACATAATATATATATTTACTTCTTGCAACCAAGTAAGTCAGAAACCCAGCTATGTATAAAGTTCAAGAAATAATACAGCGTTAGGTTCCACCAGTGTAACCAGTCTGATGGCACTTGCATCGGACTGCTATGTTAACCCCAGCCTGGCAGAACAACCCCCAGTCCCACGCAGCTAGTTCCATGAATGCACAGTGAATGATAGGAAAAAATCCTTTTGGAACATTATTTTTATATTATTAGAAACTCTTCAAATAATAATCTTCTGTTCCTAATAAATATCTGTTGAGTGATTATTTAGATAAATTTAAAGTTCTTTTGGATTATGAAAATAATCAGAAACCCTTCATAGTTCATGCTATTACATGGTCCTTAAACTTCTTTTTCAACTCAGCTGAAGTATTTATTGTCAGTTTGGGGTCTAGTGTAATGAAATAATGAAGAGAAGTACATGACTTGGTGAATTCCCTTAAAGAATGTAAAAATTCAGTTAAACTTCGTGAAAAATTTCTGCTATCCTTTCATGTATGCCTTCACAGGGAAACTAAAAGATCAGTGAATCAGAAATTTGTGATACTTATTTTTTCAAAAATGTTTCTATACTGAATATTATGTGCAAGGCACTGAACCACACACAAAATTATGAAGAACCATTGCTTTTTCTAAAGTCCTTCATCTTGCTTGCCTAAAATAGTGGCATTCATTTCATTGTGAGCCAGTTTTGAATTATTAACAGTGTAGAGCAGATAATAATACTAAATATTACAATTGAATTCATATGCTTTAGTTCTTTAAAATAAATGCAATTTATACTAAAGTTTATTAATATTATTAGAACCATTTGATTTTAGCTTGCTTCCTATAAATAATATTAAACATAAAATCACTCATTAAATAGCCTCTTACCAAAAAAAAATGTTTTTTCTAGACAATTGATGCTATAGCTGAGTAGTTTGAAAACCTCAGTAAAATACATTCGGCCTGAAACTTGCAGTATTGTTGTTGGTGTAATCATCTCAGAAGCTTTCAAATTTACTTATATTAAAAATAGATCTTCCCTCTAGTTTCTGCTGATAGCTTTTAGTATGAAAATTAATGGTCTCTACATAATCATGGCTTTTTTAACATTGAAATCTCTAGTTATAAGCTTTACTCACTGCCAATAACGGGGTAGACCTTTTCACAAACTTAGAATTCTCCTTCCTCAATTTTATAGATTAGAGAAAAAAATAACACTATTTCTTTGTTAGCCCACAAAATGTTCCCCATTAGTTCTCCTATTTCCCAGAGCTTTCATAATAATTCTTTATTGAATTTAAGTATTGTATGAAGAAGAAATTTCATAGAATTTGAAAGAAAGGGTGACAGCAGGAACTTAAATGAAATTTAATTTATGTCTTAAGCATAGTGACCAGGTTAATAACATACATTACATTGTTAGAACATTATCTTTGTCCAATTCAAAAATGCAGCCTTTGAAACTATTTTATGTAAAGTTCCAATATTTTAAGTTGAGTGTATGTCAGTTCTCTCTTCTCTGACTAGTTGGGAGAGGGAAAAACAGAAGTTTTGGTTTTTTGGGGTTTTTTTAAATAAATAAATTTATTCCCACTTATATTTTACTTACCTGAATTTACTTTTTAAAGAAAGCTTGGAGGGAGATTGGAAATGAAAAGCAAAATAGAATGATTGTATATGCTTTCCCAAAATATGTGGAGAAGCTTCAGAATTGATCTCTCAAATGTAACGAGATTGGCCTTTCCTAAGGGAAAAAGTAACGAAGAATAAAATATCAGGTGTCTTAAAAATACCTCATTTTTAAAATTTACTTGATGAAGGGGCAGGCTTATATTTATACTTCTTCATTGTAAAAATCTACATCATACTTTCCTTTCTCATCCACTGTTTCATTACAGAACTAGAGCCAATATCCCAGTATTTAGAGAAATGCTTCAGAATTCAGACCTTTTTAGAATGCCTATACTGTTGTCATGACAAAGTGAAAAACGATAGCATGGCAAATCTGAAAATTCTTTATCCATCTAATATTAAAATCCAGGAAAAAAATATTGGATTATTCTAAGGTCACTTCAGGTGTAATTTTTTAAATTATAAGAAAAGAAAATGGTTTCCTTATTTTAGATTGGGTTTTTATTTTTAGTATTGGTTAGTTTGAAGGTATAGCTATTTTTTTTTTAAAGGGTGTGAGTGGCATTACATTTTGATCAGTTACAGAATGAGTTACACAACTCAGAGCTTTAGGTAATCAAAAATTAAGTTTGTTTTCTTTCCTGTTCTAGTTACCGGTTTACTAAAATAGTGAGCATACATGATCACTTGAAAATTGGGCTTCTGGAGCACCTGAACAGAAAGGGAGTGGTTCATATTCAGCATTACAAAAGACAACTTTCTCTTTTTGAAGGGGATTACTTTGGCTATTTTCCAGGTACTGGGGAAATTCCAGATTCATTACAAGTTATTGGGATGGCTATTAATTATTCATTTCCTAAAATATGTTGATTACAGACTTGAGATTTGGTTATATAGTAGAACTTTATTTCACTTCATCAATTAAAAAATGATATAGAAATTTATAGTGAAATACAAAATTGAGACTCTTATGAGTCATTAATTTTTTCCAGAGAACTCTAGAAACATCAGTCCTATTGATCAGAACATACTTAACGGAAGAACTTTTTGAAAATAATGTAAGAGCAATAGGATTTGTGCATGTGTGTATAAGGAAAACTTATGTACAGAGCATTGTAGCCTTTCTAGCTAATTAAATAATGAAAGAAAATCATAACCTCACATAATGTTCCAATTTTAGATGTATGGAAATTTGTAACCAGAGAGTTTTTCATAGAGAATTATTACTTTATAAAATAGTTGAATGGCATATGCATTCTTTTTAAAAATAGTTCTTCATGGTGGCAGTGGTTAAAGTTCTATATACATTGAACCATATGGCAGAATGTCCACTGATTGAGACATTCGATTATTTAGAAGAACTCTCTTCAGAATTTTTATACCTCATTCTAGGTTGAAGATTTAGTGAGGAGTCTTGATAAAAATATACTTCCAAATACTTTTCCTTCACATGTCTTTGACTTATATGGATTTATCCTGATAACTTGGGGCATTCACAGTAGCTGTTTTTCTTCATTAGAAAAGCCTGCCTAGGCATTACTGGGACTTTTGTTTTTGAACTTACAGAACTTTTAGATAGGTTATAGTTATATACCAGGGTGTAATTCAGGTCTCTTTAGTCTAGTGTTTTCCCACCGTTCTCAGTTTCTGTAAGGACAGCTTCCAGTCTTTCCGTCATACAAGTTTTCATTCATTCAACACACCTTTATTAAGGTGTGTGTCAGGCATTGTGCTGTAGACCCTGAGGTACAAAGGTGAAATAGACATGGAGGCTGCTTTCAAAATAAGCGCAGTGTAAGTGAGTTCAAGGTATAGAGTTTGCTCAGAAGAAGTAATATTAGTTCTTCCTTGAGGTGCTGAGCAAGATAAAATGTTGTAAGAGATACTGACATGAGTGTTAAAGAATAGGAATTTCTTACAGGGGAAGAACATTCTAAGAAAGGGAGGAAGAAGTACATGGCTAAGGTTCAATCTTAATACATTAAACTAAGGACTAATATGTCTTAAGACTCCTAATTCAAATTCACATTCAAGAATACTCTTATTACTTGGGGTTTCTATTTTAAATGCATATGTAAGGTATGCACATGTACATGTAAGCACAGGTAGAGAACCACAGAGCCACTTTCAGGAACAGATACTTAGTAGTCATGTCTGCTCACAAAATGACTGGCTTGCACATACCCAGGCATTCTCATTCCTCATGGATAAACCAATTTTTCATACTAACTTATGTCCTGACCTTCCAGTTAACCAACTGGTTGTTTTATCACAAAGACTAATTTAAATTAATGAATGCCAAAACTCTTTAACATCTACTAAATGTGAAATTTAGTTTTTTAACTAAAGCAATTTTGCTTGTTCACTACTGTAAGTTTTTACTTACTCCTTTTTACATTAAGAATTGAGACTACTGGTACAGAATCCTTCTCTTCATTCTGTTTATTGCTTTATTTTTAACATAGTATTTGATAAAATTCTACCAATTGTAAGAACCACTGTAGGCACCATTCTGATATAAGTAAAATGTGGCTTAAGATCTGTGTTTTATTATGAGTCACATCACCTCTTACTTGAACTTCAGTTTTTTTGGTGGTGAGTTGTAAGAGGTAGCTCTCCTTGAAATACTGAAGTGTTGGTATCTGTCAATGTCAGGTAGTTGAAATCTGAATTAACAAAGGTGAAGCTCAAAATGGCATATGACAGGTAGAACATCACAAAACTCATAAGTAGCCATAAAATAACATACTAATACTATTTATGTAATCCCTTTTGTTTTTACAATAGATTTATTTATATCTGTATTCTCAGGTTTTGCTAGAAGAAACCGTTTATGTTAGGAAAGGATGAGTTTTGTTCTGTTCTGCAGTTCAAGAATCATTGAGAGTGAGAAATATATCCACATAGGTGCATAAAACGTGTGATTTCAGGTCCATATTATGTCACTCAATAAAGTATCTTACAGGTTAAAAGGAGAAATTCCCTTTGTCTGTATATGTCTTAAGAAAGGAATTGTTTTGGGACAGTCCCAATCAGATGGAAAAGTGATACTTGTTATAGCAGAGGAATCTTTGAGAGAGATGCTTCAGAACTATGGTTATTGTTGTTTTTATTATTGAACTAACCAAAATCTTTATTCTTTAAAACATTGTATTTAATGGCAACTAGTCCAAATGTCCAGTTTTCTTGTATTTGTCAAAGATGTTCATTCTTCTAAGATAGCCCCATGTTAAAAGATAGAATGAATTGTATAAATTATAACTCAAACTGCAGTATGACCAATATTAAGAAACTACCTTCTTCTGCCACGGTGATGGCATTGAATACTGACAACACTTGAGGCATGGAAATACTTTAGTTGTTTGACCTGTATTCTAATTATACCTTGAAATTTATACCAAAAATTAAAAGAGAACTTTTAGTATTTTAGGTGGTCTTTATACTAGTCCAAGAATATAATGATTCCCAGAATAATAATTTCAAGGTGAGGGAGAAAAGTATTCTATTTTACAATATGAGAAAGAAAAGTCTGACATCAGTTTCAGTTTTTAAACTACTATGATATGTGCATTAGTAGAACACTTAAACTGTCTATTGAATTTCTGTATTTATATATGTTTGTATAAATTTTTAGAAAATGTAGCTTGTGAGTTTCTTAACACAGTATGTTCTGGTGTATATCTGAAACTAATGTAACATTGTGTGTCAACTATACTTAAATTTTTTTTAAATTATGTTTAACAAATAGAATGTTTTTTTTTAATTTAAACATAAGGGTTACCTCAAAATATATTGGTTATGATATCTTGATAAGTAATACAAGCACTTATTAAAACTGTGTTTTGTTTTTAGTTTGTTAATGTTCAATTATAGTCATCTTCAAAATGGCTTGTGTCACTTTGAAAATAATCATTGGTCTCTGTATCAAGGACTAAAGAAAATCCAAGCAGAGACCCACTACAAAGTAGATAGTGAATTGAATGAAAGTTAAAAGGATGGGAAAGTTTTTTGGTGTTTGCTTGTTTGTATGTTTCAGTTTATTTATTTTACATAATCTCTACTGTGGGGCTCAGGCTCACAACCCTGAGATCAAGAGTCACACAAGCATGGGCAAGTTTTTAATAGGTGCTGTCCTTCTTTTGGTTTATATAATTTAAACCAAGTGATTTAAACTATTAAATCAGGTGGAAGTGCTTGATGAAGTTTTTGAGATTATCCATTACCAGCTAATATATTTTTGCCTCCCTAAGTAATAATTCATTCAAGAAAAATTTGCTCTGTGCCAAACATTGGAGGAAAAGATTTAAAAAGCCAAAAGGATAAAAACATTTGTGTATATAGGCAAAAACATGTTTTATTAAACGTGTGTTTATTGTACACATACTGAGTGCTGGAGATATACATATAATTGATATTATGGTTCCTGCTCTCATGAAGGTCACAGTCCATTTGGCAAGACAGATAAACTAAAAATTAAAGTTATAGTATATTAGAAAATAAGTGGTGTAGTACAAGTGAGCATTATGCAATATGGAAACATAACAAAGGAAACATTAGAAGGAAATCTAGGAATACTTCCCAGACAGGATACCTGAATCTTGATGGTTTAGTAGAAGTTAATAGAACAAAGAAGGTATATTTCACATAGATGGATTGATGTTGCAAATTTAAGAGTGAGAGAATACATGGAGGTTAAGGAACCTCAAGTAATTAAATGAGGCTAGGATAGAGTCACATAAAGGTATTAGCAAGATAAGAGGCCACATAGGTGGGCAAAAGACAGACTCTTCTCAAAAATTGAGATTTCAATCTGAAATTGCTATTATTTTTAGCATGAAAGTGATATAAATTTTAGAAAAATCACTCCGGATGCTACTGGAAAGCTACAAATTTTAAATTATATTTGGAAGTTCTTTGCAAGATAAGGATACATAGAATTAAGTGAAAACAAAGTTCAAAAATTATTCACATCTGTACAACTTGGTTCTTAGTTTGGTAAAACCATAAATTAGGTTCTTTGTATAATTGTGTTACATTAGTAGAATATCATATTCTTAGTATAACCCTGAACTGATCAAATACAAGGATTTGAAAACTAACTGATAGTTGTTGGAAATGCTGTCTGACCTCCCCTTTGCCTCATTGACTATATAGTGTTCATCCTGTTTGTATTAAATCAGATGATACTACTAAGTGGTGGCATTTAGTGTAGCCATGGTGTATTCTGGGTTGCCTGACCCTACCTCTAGTGCTGGCTTTATAGTTAAAAGAACATATAATGCAAAAGGAAAAGAGAATGAATCTCAAAAGCTGTGTAAGATTTTGAGAGGTTGACATGTAAAAGGAGTTCAGAAGTTGGAAAGTATCCTTTCCTGAATCGCCTCCTACACTGTGATCTACCTTTATCTTCCTCTTGCTCACAAAAAATTTGATATCTGCTGAAAATGGCTTGTAAATGACACTAAGGTCTATATAGTCCACTCTAAACATTTTTATTTGCTTTCATTGCCTAAGAATTAATTATATAATAACATTCCATGATATTATAAACAATTTCCCTTTTGCCTTATTATAGGTACTAGACTACCAATTTGAGGAGTATTATTTTTATTACATTGAAAATACCAAAATAGATGTTATGGTTACTTAAGTAAACCTAAATTAATTCATAATTGAAACCACAAAACAGAACATCATAATTTATTTCAAAAAATCAAATATGCTTAATTTTGAAGTTTTAGTCAAACAGTACATGGTATATAGACATAGTTTATGGCATGCCAGTTATTGGCATGAACCCAGCAGGTTGAACTTTTCATAGCTACCAAGACTGTTTAATCCCAGACTATTAACCTAACTGAGTGGTAAGCAAGCTGTGTAAAACTTTGACTCCCAAGACAAATGTCTTCCTGCAGTAAAAAAAAAAAAAAAAAGAAAAGTATATGTCAGTCATTACATATTCTATTTAATGACTCTAGACCTCTAATTCATAAAGTAATATTGGGTTCTTAATAAAGAATAATAACATTGGGTTCAAATTATATGGTATTATCAACTTAAAATTATTCTATCTTGAGATAAAGTGTTACAGAAAAACTGTACTTCTGGCATCTATTTTATTTTAACTCCTAAATTATTTCATTCTGAATAGAAAGGAGATGGAGAATTAACTAATTCATAGTTTTAATCTTGCCAAAAAGGAAGATTGAATTGTCATGATACTGAAGAACTGGAGGAAGTAGGAACACACTTAGCCAGAGTTCACATAACAAAAGTTAAGTTTCCTCAGGCTCAGCGAATCTGTACTGTCCCTTCTGAAATTGGTTGACCAAATGGAAAATGTAAAGGCTGCTCTTTCATAAGGAATTGACAATGGAAGCAATAAATACCTCTTTAAAGTTAATTTCTTGCTTGCACTCTATCTCAGTTTTTACCTACTCAGGCTAATTTGCAGGTGCCTGGGATGAGTAGACAAACCATAATTTCTACCAATCAAGTAAAAGAAGGAAAGAAAACTCTGAGCTTCTCTCCCAGTTAACAGGTAGTTTGCTGTGGTTAAAATTAATGCAGATTTTACAGCAACAAATAATAGCATTTTCATTTATTATAAGTAATTGATTTGAAATTTGGGAAATGAATAGTTGAGTGCATCATTTGAGTGTTCATTTGACCAGTTATTTATTAGTTCATGAGGCCATCATTTAAATTTTTCTCTATATATTATGGCAAGTCCGTTTGTTTCTCTCTTCATTTTACATGTTTAACCTGTGGTTACTTTTACTTGAAAATGTGTTTTATTCTTTGCAGTGTTTGAGCAACACTCCTCCACTTACTGAATATTTCCTCAATGATAAGTATCAAGAAGAACTCAATTTTGACAATCCCTTAGGAATGAGAGGTGAAATAGCTAAATCTTACGCTGAACTGATCAAACAAATGTGGTCTGGAAAATTTAGCTATGTCACGCCAAGAGCCTTTAAGGTTAGTATGGTTAATACATTTTCGTTAGGGCTATATGACCCCCAGAACAAAAATGTGTTCTTTGGGGGAAGCCCTGAAAAATCATAGCTGTTACATTGGCTTATGGCCCTCCATAGGGACCTAGCACAAATAGAAAGATACACAGTATATCAGTGCTGTTCAATTTTCTGGGTGGGAGGTGTGGTGGACGATTACTTTAAAATGTCTAAAAAATCTCTGGGAGATGGGGAGGGATATATTGAAATAAAGATTGGAAAACACTGTTATGGTACAAAATGACAAGAAAGAGACAGCAGAGCATAGGCCGGTTGCTTTATAATAAGTACATATATGAGAAACCTACATAAATTTATTTATACAAATGTAAAGGCTAAATTTGGGCATGTCATTGAAGTCTAAGCACTCAGGTTATTTTGAGAGTCCTTGTAAATTTGAAAAATTATTAAAATGAAACTAGTCTATATAACCAGCGCTAAATATGAGTTACTTTCAATATAATCCTTACACTTTTAAGTTCATTCTTTTTTGTGAAATGGTTTCTTACAACCAATAAAACTGTAATTTGTCATTCAAATAAGAATGAAATTTAGTTTTATATAGTTAAAAGAGTTTTCCTATTTATTTACAGGTGAGATCTATGGGAAATTTTAAACTTAAAAGAGAATAAGAAGCTCTCAGCTTTCAGCCATTTTTTAATATACACAAATGATGCTCATATAGGACATCTGCTAAGCAATATTTTATTAACTGTATACTAGTTCCTAAAACATAAAAACAACAAATCAAAATACTCCTGTATTTATCTTAACTTTCTAAGCTTTGAACAAGCTAGTTTAGACAACCTATTTCTCATTCCTTACCCAGGATTCTAGTTAGTTTCATTTTGCCAGCTATTCTCTTTTAAAATTATGTGTAAACAGGCTCTTGATATCTGACTTTTCCTTTCACATTTCTTTTCAGTCTTATAAAAAAATAGTACTGCAAAGACTAGGAAAGTTATATATGAACACAAACATTCCTCTTATCTCTGGAATTTACTCTCTTTTTTATACACAGAAACTAAAGGAGAGCGTTGTAATTTTTTCTAGTGACCCGGAAATATTATTGAATTTTAATAAGTTTGAGTATTTCCAAATCCTTTGTACAAAACTCTACCATATTTTCTCCTTGTTATTTCCTCAGGTCAACATTTCTACATTAGAGATTAGTTATAATTTTAAAAATGTTTTTAGATATGTCATTATCTGTATGAACTTATGTGTCTGTAGTTACCATATCTGCAAATGACTGCCAAAGTGCCACAAGTTGTTTTGAGGGTTACAAATAGATTGTAACAGAGTCAGTGAATTCACAAATATAAAATCCATAAATAATGAGAATCATATTTGTTTTAATCAATTTTGTTCCCGTAACTGATTTTGTATTTTTGCTTTTCTTGCAGACGCAAGTAGGACGTTTTGCACCTCAGTTCTCTGGATACCAGCAGCAGGACTGTCAAGAGCTATTAGCTTTCCTATTAGATGGACTGCATGAGGATTTGAATCGAATTAGGAAAAAACCATATATACAGTTAAAAGATGCTGATGGAAGGCCAGATAAGGTAAATTTAATAATATCATTGTCACCATTGTTACAATAATGTGATATTTCTGTGTAATATGTGTCTGTTTTTCTTACAGATAGTTGCTGAAGAAGCCTGGGAAAACCATTTAAAAAGAAATGATTCTATCATAGTAGATATATTTCACGGCCTTTTCAAATCAACTTTAGTTTGTCCTGAATGTGCTAAGATTTCAGTAACATTTGATCCTTTTTGTTACTTGACACTTCCATTGCCCATGAAAAAAGAACGTACTTTGGAAGTTTATTTGGTTAGAATGGATCCACTTACCAAACCTATGCAGGTAGGTCATAATTATTTTCTTTGCCTTTGTTGCTTTTATTAAAACTTAGTGTCGAGGGGCGCCTATGTGGCTCAGTTGGTCTAGTGTCTGACTCTTGATTTCAGTTCAGGTCATGATCCCAGGGTCGTGGGATCAAGCCCCATGTCAGACTCCACGCTAAGCTTGGAGCCTGATTAAGACTCTGTCTCTTTCTATCCTGCCCCTCTTCCACACTCGCATGCACTCTGTCTCTCTCTCTAAAATTAAAAAAACAAAACAGGGGCGCCTGGGTGGCGCAGCCGGTTAAGCGTCCGACTTCAGCCAGGTCACGATCTCGCGGTCCGTGAGTTCGAGCCCCGCGTCGGGCTCTGGGCTGATGGCTCAGAGCCTGGAGCCTGTTTCCGATTCTGTGTCTCCCTCTCTCTCTGCCCCTCCCCCATTCATGCTCTGTCTCTCTCTGTCCCAAAAATAAATAAACGTTGAAAAAAAAAAATTTTTTTTTAAATAAAATAAAATAAAAAAACAAAACAAAAACTTAAGTGTTGAGACCTTGTGTCTCAAGCACAATTCAATAATTAAGTTTATATATGTAAGAGATTTTATAAGATTTTATAAAGAGATTTCCAAAATACTTTGGAAATTAATACACCTTTTTAGAATCGTGAAAGGCTGAGGGATGTGTAAAGTATCATTATTTGTAAAAATAAAATTCTCAAAGGCTTTTTCTTACAATAGAAAAAATGAGAGGTTCAATTTTGCAATGTTATGATAAATATTTTTCCTATTTTCCAACTTTAATGTTAATTATAATTTTTTTCTAGTGTCTTTTGAAAATAAAACTAATAGTACACATTTTGATTCATGTTATGATAATGGTATATTTAAATACCTGTAATTTTTAGGCATCTTAACAACTTGGAGGAGAAATAGAAATTTAGTTGGGCTGGGATGCCTGGGTGACTCAGTCGGGTAAGCGTCCAACTCTTGATTTTGGCTCAAGTCATGATCGCACAGTCATGCGATTGAGCACCACATCGGGCCCCATACTGGACATGGAGCCTGCTTAAGATTCTCTCTCTCGCCCTTCCACTTTCACCCCTCTCCTCCTCTCTCTCAAAAAAAAATAAATAAATTTAAAAATTTTAAAAAGGGTGGGGCACCTGGCTGGCTCAGTTGGTTAAGCATCCGACTTCAGCTCAGGTCCTGATGTCACCGTTCACGAGTTCAGGCCCTGCATTGGGCTCTGTGCTGATAGCATGGAGCCTGGAACCTGCTTTGAGTTCTGTGTCTCTCTCTCTTTTTCTGCCCCTCCCCCACTCATGCTCTCTCTCAAAAATAAGTAAACATTAAAAAAAAAATTAAAGAAATTTAGTTCAGCGATAAATACTTGCTTCAATAATGTTCTAATCTTCTAACAGTTTGGAGTATCAAACACTGGTTATTCAATTCAAGAGCCCTGAAAAAGGCCTTAATATCAGTTGTCAGTCTGATTCCATTGCATAGTATTATAGGATTATTTTTAAAATTTGTGAAGCAAAGCACTATATTTCCTCCCTTTATTAATCGTTTTCTGACACATGACCCACCCTAACAAAAGTAGTTCCTTCCTCTTCTACCTTCAGTTCCCCTAAAATTCTCTTCCCGCACTTAACCAAATTTCCCTATAACTTTGGTTTACTTAATCATTTCTCTGCTAGACCATGAGTTCTACTGCAGAAATGCATTCCTAATGGAGAAATATTCAAAAATTCTATTCATTCAAATATGTGTTGGACGCCTAGTGAGAGTGTAAAGCTCTGTTTGGCAAACGGTTCTGGAGGCTAGAAGTCTTACGATCAAGAGTGCCAGCATGGTTGGTTTCTAGTGCAGACTCTGTCTTGTCCTCACTGTGTTTACATAGAGAGACCACATGTATGCACATAATCTGTAAGGGCACCCACCTTTTTGATCTCATCTAAACTTTCTAAAAGCCCCATCTCCAAAGGCTATTACATTGGTGGTCAGGCTTCAACATATAAATTTTAAGGGAACATAATTCAGCTAATAACAATGTCATGAAATCGATATGAAACATTTGCTTTTAACGCATTTACTATCTTACCGTTAATTTTGTCAAGTGTTTGGTTTTACTGTCAGCAAGGGCACAGTAAATGAAGTGTTCATCATAAAAGTACAGTCCTTTCATTCAAAGTAATTAAAGTGTGGTGGAGACTAGTCATGTATTCAGTTGTAGAAATTCCCCCTATTTCTTTTGCTGCTGCTTTTATGTTTCCTTCCTGAAGTCAGTGAGCCTGATGCCCTCGCGTCAATATTTCATTCAGTAGTACTAAGAATATTAAGGAGGGCCAGTAAAGACCCGCTTTTATTTTTGACCGGAGGAGATGTGTTCACATTTCTAAAATCACATCCTTTAATAAGTATAGAATTAACATTCTTTTCAGTGGAGGGAAACCATGGCAATGCTAAACTACACCCTTACCTCTCTAGTTTGTAAGTTTACAAGTATATGCCAAAGTATATGAGAGAGCAGCATAAAACAATAAGTAAAAATTGATCACAACAAAAGAATATACTCTGTTTCTCCACAGTACATTTGTTAAAGACTGTATTCTCCCATGCCAATAATATAATCTATATTACGTAGAGACAGATTGTATTCAAATTACACATTAGCCCAGAGGCATGTATTGAATATTCTCCCATGATTTGGATTTTAAATTATTTTTCCAGCAATATTAATTTCATTAGTATACCTCTTTTCTCACTTGATTTTTTTTCTCACCAAAAGTACAGATTTGTAGAGGTTGGAGTCATGGTCAGCACAGAAGAATTGGGAGGTTTTTTTCCAGTTGGAGGCTGTAACAACTCAAATACAAAATGATAGCCTCATTAACAATGTGCTTTAACCAGCTGGAGAGGAAAGGGAAATTAGCTGAGTTAACCTACTTGATGAGTTTTCCCATCACTGAAGTTGATTTAGGTCATAGAAGTTTATTAGTAATTGTATTGAACATGTATTACGTATTGGAACTTAAGATTCTGCAAAGTGCTAGAAATACAAAAGTGTTCCTGTTTCTTGTTCCCAAGAAGTTTGTCATGCAGTGTGAAAAGTGCTATAATAAGGTACTTTAGGAGTATATAGAAGGAGTGACATACCCAAACTGGTAATAATGCCGGTGTTGAATCCTTAAGGATGATTAGGATTTAAACAAGTGAAAGCTGAAAATAAAGGTATTGTAGACCAAGAGATTGGCATATACAAAGAGCTAAAGGCAAAAGAGGACATGTCCCACTTCTGGAAATTATAAGTAGATAATATGGTAAGTGCTCACAAAGAATTTTGACACCATGATAGGAAGTTGGACTTCATCTTAAAAGCTAGGGCACCCATCGAAGGTTACTAAACAGATTTGTATTAGAGAAAGAAGATTCAAGCTAGTACAAAGATTGGATTGGAAAAGCTTAGGTCAGATGTACTAAGACCATGTAAGAGGTTTTTGCAGTGATCAGATGACAAATGAAAAGCGCTTGAACTCTTAATATTAGTGTCAGGATGGCAGTTTGAAGAACCGGTTGAGTATAAGAAACAAAAATGTTTACAAGTATACAAAGATGATGCCAAGCTTACTGGGTTGTAAAACTGAGGAAATAGTGGTGTTATTTATTTTAATGGGATATATAGGAAGAAAGATTTAGGAAGAAACCTGTTTTAATATTGGATATGTTGACCTAATAATGACTTAAATCATGTGTAGTCCTGGACATGCTGAAATGCATGAAAAAAATTTAGGTAGAGTTTTCATTAGGTGTTGAGTTTATGTATCTAGACTAGAGAAGAGATGTCTGTTCTTGAGATAGAAATTGGGTAGTGAGGTCTATGAAAATGATAGTGAATATCTTAGAAGGATGAGATCCCCAAGGCTAGGATGACCTTATAATCTATCACCTAAACCAGAACTCTTAAAAATAAAAGGGGCCATTATTAATAATTATACAAGGACAGTGGACTAAATCAGGACTGGCCAAAGCAGACTGGGATATATTATCACAGTCTCTAAAGAGAGCATATAGAATTCAGAAGAGGGCTAGGGTCAAACTCTAACAGGGTTTGACAACCTTGGTTACAGTTTAAATAAAGAGATGAAGGGGCGCCTGGGTGGCGTAGTCGGTTAAGCGTCCGACTTCAGCCAGGTCACGATCTCGCGGTCCGTGAGTTCGAGCCCCGCGTCAGGCTCTGGGCTGATGGCTCCGAGCCTGGAGCCTGTTTCCGATTCTGTGTCTCCCTCTCTCTCTGCCCCTCGCCCGTTCATGCTCTGTCTCTCTCTGTCCCAAAAATAAATAAACGTTGAAAAAAAAAATTTTAAAAAAAAAATAAAAAAAAAAAAAAATAAATAAATAAAGAGATGAAGACAAAAGCCACGAATGGATTGATAAGTGAATGGGAAGTGAGGAAGTTAAGATAGTCCATGTAGACATTATGTTTAACAATGTTATTTAGAAAGCAGAGGAGAAAGATAATTAGAGGGGAATTTTTAGAGGGAAAGCAATGAGGGACTGGTTTCCTTTTTTTTTTTTTTTTTTTTTTTGAGAGATTTGTAAATTATATGGTAACTGAGAGAAATGAGAGAAAAAGCAAATAAGAGATGCACAGAATTTCTGGCAACTGTTGAAGGATCTGTTGAGACTTGGGCACTATGAATTTGTAGCAAACCAGTCTCTAAAGTTGGTCAGGTTCCTCCAGCATATCCAAACAGCTCTAAGAAAGTATAGCAAAAATAAAACTGAATAACAAAATAAAGGTTTTGCAATAGAGTAGTTGAAGTAATGAATCAATCATATGGGATCTGGATGGAAGGTGTATGAAGACAGTAGGAAGCTGGTAAACTTGGAGAAAATTGAGAATTAAAAGGACTAGAGCTCTATATGCAAGCCAAGAATAGGAAAAAATGAATTTCCAGGAAAATTAAGTAGTGGTTGGTTAGTCAGTAGTATGAAAAGAGTTTAAGATATCAGAGGTGAAGCCAGTTTATGACAAGGTGCAAGAAGTGAACTCCAGTTGAAAGTAAGTGTGGGTCTTTGTATCAAAGAGCCAAGAAACAATAAGGCTAAGATAAATTATCCCAATGAAAAATGGTGGCAAGGATGACGGCAGGATTGGAGACAGACACTGTAAGCCAAATACCAGGCGAATGTGAGGAAGTCACATGAGGTCATTTCCAACTACTGAATATTTTTTCCAAAGTAATCAATTCATTATAATTTTTTGTTTTTTAGTACAAAGTGGTTGTCCCCAAAATTGGAAACATACTTGATCTTTGTACAGCATTGTCTGCTTTGTCAGGAGTACCGGCAGATAAGGTAAGATGTTTCTGGGTTTGAAGTATGTAAGTTGGAGTTGAGTTTTTCAGTGATGTAAAACCAGATTAATAGAAATTTATTTCCTTTTAGATGATAGTTACTGATATATACAATCATAGATTTCACAGAATATTCGCTATGGATGAAAACCTTAGTAGTATTATGGAACGGGATGATATTTATGTGTAAGTATAAAATTCATTGTGCAAAATATTACTTGGGAAAAATTCAGAGGAAATAACGTAAAAGTTTTCAGAGTTTATGGTCAGTTTTGTCCTTACAGGTTTGAAATTAATATCAATAGGACAGAAGATACAGAGCATGTGATTATTCCTGTTTGCCTAAGAGAAAAATTTAGACACTCAAGTTATACCCACCATACTGGTTCCTCACTTTTTGGTCAGCCTTTTCTTATGGCTGTACCACGAAACAACACTGAAGATAAACTCTATAATCTCCTGCTTTTGAGAATGTGGTAAGTGTCAGACAGTTCTTCATTGACAAAACAATAAAATAGTTAATAAAAAATATGCAGCGTACTATCAGAATATAATTTGATAACCCTATATTATCTCAACTTTGTTTAAACAGGTAGCAACTTAAAAAATCAAATTATAGTTTAATTGTGTCTCTTAATCATGTAAAACACATTACTGAGGTAATTTCAAACCCTGAAAGTGAATTCTTTTAGCTGTTTTACACCGGAAGTTTACAGTTGGAAGAAAATAGGAACTTGTCATATCAGCACTGTGAAATTAAAACAAATTTCAGATATTTCATTTTGTTAAACACATTGCTAGTTTAAGAACTCCTACTGATGGTTTTATTTAAAAGGATAAACATTCATGCTTGATAGTATTTTAAGGCAACCCCTTTTTTTCTTCCTAAAACCTTGATTTGAATTATAATATAATCAAGACTTCCATTTGATCCCTTTTATTTTATCATTTTTAACTGACATATGTAGTATTTTTTCTTGCATACCTCTTTGAATTGTTACAATCCCAGAACCCATACATAAAGATCATATTATAGAGTTATAAGTAATCTTGGCAATAATACATACATCTAAATGTGGATATTTATATAATAATTTTTTTAAGTCAAGAAATTATTTGCCACAAACTTTTAACATAGAAAGATGTTAAAACCCTAGAAGTAACAAATTGCTGTCTTTCTTTTTATATAGACAACCAAAACAGAAATGATTAGTCACTTGCACTTATGGTGCTAGGTCCCGAGTTTGAGTTTATCCTTGAATGTAGTATAAGACCAGCATCACTCCATTAAAAAGTTGTTTTACTGAAGGAATGGAAAATGTTTTTTTAAGGTTTCTACCGTCATAGACTTAAATTTGATTTCTGATTTTATTTAAGCCGGTATGTCAAAATATCTACTGAAACTGAAGAAACCGAAGGATCCCTACACTGCTGTAAGGACCAAAATATTAATGGGAACGGCCCAAATGGCATACATGAAGAAGGCTCACCAAGTAAGACTTTCCTGTTAAATTATAACACCTTTCACTTGGATTATTGCCTCAGAAAAAAAGAAGATGGGGATTAAGGAACTGAAAAATATCTTCAAACTGGGAAAAATAATGTTAATATTAATTTTGAAATGTAGCATTGGGTTTATTTAAAGACTTCTAATGTCTAAAATTAGGTGAGATGGAAACAGATGAACCAGATGATGAATCCAGCCAGGATCAAGAACTTCCCTCCGAGAATGAAAACAGTCAGTCTGAAGATTCAGTTGGAGGAGATAATGATTCTGAAAATGGATTATGTACTGAGGAAACTTGTAAAAGTCAACTTACGGGACACAAAAAAAGACTATTTACATTCCAGTTCAACAATTTAGGCAATACTGATATCAACTACATCAAAGATGACACCAGGCATATAAGATTTGACGAGAGGCAGCTTAGACTAGATGGTAAGTGTGAAAAATGGCTTGAACACTGAACTTGAGCAAACCATGGTTTTTTTTAGGTGAAAACTATGAAATTCAACAGTCATGGGAAATAACCTTTACCTATCTGTATAAAATCTTGAATGAAAAGTCTTAATTTCTAAGTATATTAAACACATCACTGTTTATTAAATGGGGGTTGGACTTATTCTTAAGTCTTGTATCTTTTTTCTTTAACTGCTTAAGTATTTTAATGGCTTGGAAATAGCAATTTATCCTGATCACCTAGTGCAAGTAGAAAAGATGGCTATTTGTTTATTCTGGTATATATCTTAATATTAAAATATGTTGATTTTAACATGAAAGCATATTAAGTTTTAAAGGAGAAATATGTTTTCCATCTTAGAAAGATCTTTTCTTGCTTTGGATTGGGATCCTGATTTGAAAAAAAGATATTTTGATGAAAATGCCGCTGAGGTAAGTCATTGTTCATTCCCATGTTGATCATACTGTTTTGTTACACGCTTTGCTGCTACCAGATGTGTTTATTTTGCTGGTTATAGACTAGAAAAGGCTTGTTTGTTTCGAACATGCTTTCTATTAACAGTTTCAATCTTCCATGTAGGTGTGTAATCATAAGTTTTTTAGACGTGTGTAAATCTCAGCTGAAAAAAGCTTTATGATTCTTCTGAGAAAGTTTAGGAGTTTTTCATTACTATTCATAGTAAGATGGTATCACTAAAATGAGTTTTGTTTCATTTGTTCTCTTAACTCAAGAAATACTTCTCTTTAGGATTTTGAAAAACATGAAAGTGTGGAATATAAACCTCCTAAAAAACCCTTTGTGAAATTAAAAGATTGCATTGAGCTTTTTACAACAAAAGAAAAGCTAGGTGCTGAAGATCCCTGGTAAGAGACAAAGTTAAAAAATGTTTCTAATTATGTTTTAAGGATTTATACTAAGGTATGTGCTATATATCAAGTTGAAAAAGTACTAAATTCCCTTTGATAATTTAAATAATAAACATTTCTTTATATGATAATAGTCTGTTAAAAGTGATTTAAATGTCTTTAAAAATATTATTACAATGTTAAGCTCTAATCTCATTACTGTATTCTCTCTAATAGCTGTTTTACTATGGATAATTAATTTTAGTTACTTTTTCCCGAGAGTTTTTTTGCTGTGCAGCCATTTTGATAGAAACCTTTTTAGGAAAGTCATACGTTTTGTGGTGCTTTAATTCCATTAGAGCCCAGAAGTATTAAGATTTTCTAATGCTTATTTCTCAACATAGTTCTGTGTTCTTTTAGCATACTAAAATGTAAATAATCTAGCCTTCATCATTTCTTTGATACCTATTTACATACTAATTTATCTCATTATCTGATTTTTTTGAAGATAAAAATGATAAAGGAGTTTATCGGTCTGGTATATATTAGGTGTACTAAATAAAAAAACTTTCCAAGCATTTTTTAATTATTATTTTCATTACCTCTATCAAGCTTTAAAGATTTCTCTTTATTTTTAGGTATTGTCCAAATTGTAAAGAACATCAGCAAGCCACAAAGAAATTGGATTTATGGTCCCTGCCTCCAGTACTTGTGGTACATCTCAAACGATTTTCTTATAGTCGATACATGAGAGACAAATTGGATACATTAGTTGATTTTCCCATCAAGTAAGTTTTGATTGTGCTTTATCAGCATTGGACAGCTGTAGGTTTTTATAAACATAAGGTAGCATCAGATCCAGTATTTGTGAGTCATTCTAGCAGTTTGTAAGGATCAGTAACAATTTTATTCCTTTTTAGATATTTTTCAAAGTACAAAAAGAAAATACACCTTTTTGAACAACAAAATAAAAGTAATTTTATGTTACGTTATCATACGGGTTCATTGGCCCTGTTTATATATCTAAGATACTCTGTGGGATCTTAGTGATTTTGTTTTTCCTAGGAATTATTTCATCATTAATCATCAGTTATTCCTTGGTATGCTTTTTAAAGAAGACTGGAATAATATGAAACAGAATAATGTAATTGCTTAAAAAGATGACACAGTAGTGTAATCAGTCATTCCTGTTGTGTCATACTTCAGTTTATTTATCGCATTGTCCAGAGTATTACATCACTTTTTTTAAAAAGTCTGGAGACAGCATCTCTGTAGTCTTTTTTTTTTTTTTTAAGCTTTCACTAAATTTAATAGAGCATTCATAAGGACAAAAATGAAATAGTGTATTCTCATTCACGTGGTCCAGGAAGGACTTCATCACATAACATTTTGCAGCAATAACTTGGCACTCTCCCATTTTGCTAAAATAAAATCGATAGTATTCTTCTATATTTTATGATATTTATGCACCACAAGTTTGAGACAGTTAATAAGTAGACAACTGCCATAGGCAGGTGTGTGTACTAGATGACTGGAAGTAAATAGATGATGTAATACTGAAAACATTCTTTGGATTGCTTATTCTGATTGTTGATTATAAAGTTAAAAATGTTTTGCAGCTTTTTACCAGAAACCAATGGCAATTTTGTCCTTAATTATGAATCATCAAAGTTTTCAAAAATATAACATTTTAACAGTGTGTAAGAAGAACCAGAAGTAATGATAATCTAGAATCTATGAGAGATATATTTGAAATTTAGGATCATTATTGCTTTTTGATGACACAAGTACCCAAAAATGAATAATGATAAGCTATAAAATGGTCATGTTACAGTTTTGTGCATGACAGATTACAAACAGTTGGTTGCATTTCAAAGAATGTTGCCTACTCAGGATATAGAGATAGTCAAAACCAGGAAAATAGAATAAATACTGGGTTTAGTTATATCTACATTATTATAAAATTTCTGTGAAAGTTTGTTTTCACTATTGTTTTATTCTTCCTTAAATAAATAATTACTAAAAATGACTTCAAAAATCTAAAACATTAAAAGGGTCCAGATGGTAAAAGGTGATGACTGTTTTACTAGTATACTGAAAGTTAAATGTATTAGCACAAAAACATTAATCTGAATAACAGCATTCAGTAGAGAATTTGGAAATTCCCAACCTTTTAAGAATAATTTTGCCAAAATGTTCACATCTCAGAGGGTGTGTGTTTGTGTGATTTGTTTTACAGTTCTTTGGTTCTTAGTGATTTCTTTAGTGAAAGAGCTATTTTTTATATAAATGAGAGTCAAGCAACATTGACAGAGAATAGAATTCATGACATTTAGAGAAAACAAAACTAATTTGATCTCTTTGTTAAACAGTGACCTGGATATGTCAGAATTCCTAATTAATCCAAATGCAGGTCCTTGCCGCTATAATTTGATTGCTGTTTCAAACCACTATGGAGGGATGGGAGGAGGACACTGTAAGTTGACAGTTACCATTTTGCTAAAATTATGATGCTTGATAACTGCAGACTTTTTTTCTTAAGATATTTACTACTAAAAGGGAAAATATGGGGTGCTTAGCGGCTCAGTTGGTAGAGCATGTGATTCTTGATCTAGGATCATGAATTCAAGCTCCACATTGGGACCTGGAGCCTCTAAAAAAAAAAAGCGGGGATGGGGGGGCAGTAGGCCAGGATAGCTTAGTTGGTTAAGTGTCCGACTCTTGATACTGGCTCAGGGCATGATCTCTGCCCCCTGCTGTGCACTGGGCATGAAGCCTGCTTAGGACTCTCTCTCTGTCTTTCCCCCACTCGTGTCCTTTCTCTCTCTAAAATAAAAAATTTTTAAAGGGGAAATATAAAACGTGTCTTACATACAGTAGTTGTTCAGTAAATTTGACTAATGAATGAATTAGCTTTTGAACCTTTTTTAACATCAGGAGTAAAGTATTGAGTTAATCATACTTTTCACTTTAATGTAAAGGGACATCATGGTCAGGACTCGTGTCCATTTCCATTCTCCTTCCCTTCCCCTTTCTAAAATGCTTGATGTATGTGTTATAAATCATGTGTCATTGTTAGTTTTTACATGGTTGGTGCAGTATGTTACAGATCTTACATTTTTCTCTTAACACATAAGACATCTCTATGTTACTTTGTGTCCATTTAGTTAATTGCTTCTAACCACTTAGGACTTAGATCTACCATATTTTATCTTTGTGCTCATTTCATGGTCCACATCCAAATTGCGTTTAACTTTCTAACACCACAGGACTGATAAAAATCGTTGTTTATGGTCCCCTATGTGAGAATTTCTTTGTGCAACATACCCAGAAGTGAGATTGCTGAGTTACAGAGTATTTAGGTACTGCCAGTTGGCTCTCCAGGACAGTTATACTAGTCCACACTCTCCAACTGATAGATTTTTCTGTTGGACCATCTTTGCATTCCTACTTAACCTTTTAAGTTTTGTTTTGTTTTGTTTAGAAATTAATTTTTGTTTACTTAAAATTGTGTTTAAATTCACAGTTGAATTTGGTTAACTAATTTTATTTTTATTTTTATTTTTTTAATTTTTTTTTCAACGTTTTTATTTATTTTGGGGACAGAGAGAGACAGAGCATGAACGGGGGAGGGGAAGAGAGAGAGGGAGACACAGAATTGGAAACAGGCTCCAGGCTCCGAGCCATCAGCCCAGAGCCTGACGCGGGGCTCGAACTCACGGACCGCGAGATCGTGACCTGGCTGAAGTCGGACGCCTAACCGACTGCGCCACCCAGGCGCCCCAACTAATTTTATTTAGAGTGGTTAAGATTTCATTCATAAGTGAAATGGTCTTGTAATTTTTTTATATTCTTTCTTTGGAATCAAGATTACAGTCTGTCCTAATAGAACAGTCTGGGATAGTTTTTTTCTCCATCCTAAAGCAGATAGTATAGTATAGGAATTAACTATTCATGAAAGTCTAGTAGAATTCACCTGTAAAACCATCTGGTTTTATGTAGTTTTTACATAGCCATAGTTTTTTCTATTTATGTCATGATTATTGAAGTCTATTCACTTTTCTTTTCCCCAAGATGTATGCATTATGGCATTTTCTACTTTTCTAAAAATGTATCTGTGTATTCCACTTTATTTGAGAATCATTATATATAATACAGTTATGCGATGTCTTTGTCCCTTTTTCGTTCTTTTCTCTAGGTCCAGAGGTCTATCTTATTAATCTATTCAAAGAATTAGCTTTTCACTTTATTAAATTTTTCTTTTTGTTATGTGAATGTATTCTTTCTCACTGATTTCTTTGTTATATTTTCTTCTTCTTTTTTTAATGTTTATTTTTTTATTTATTTTGAGAGAGATGGAGAGCATGAGCGGAGGAGGGACAGAGAGGGAAATACAGAATCCGAAGCAGGCTTCATGCTCTTGAGTTGTCAGCACAGAGCCCAGTGAGGCACTCAAACCCACAAATCACGAGGTCATGACCTGTGCCAAAGTTGGACACTTAACTGAGCCATCCAGGCGCCCCACTTTGTTATATTTTCTTCTTGTTACTTTGAGTTTGCTCCATTCCTCTTTTTTTAACTTTTGGTTTGAATACTTTATTACCTTTTGCTTCACTTTTTTCCATGCTCTCTTGAAGGCTATAATTAAAGCTCTAAATCTCCCTCTAAATACTGCTTTATTCCATAAATTTTGAGTTGTAGTATTTTCATTGACTTTAAATTCTATATATCTTTTTAATTTCCTTTATGATTTCCGGTTAGTCTAAGGTCGTTTAATCATCTGCTTTTCTTTTTACTTTTTTAATGTTTGTTTATTTATTTTGAGAGAGAGAGAGAGAGAGAGCAAGAGCACAAGCAGGGGAGGGTCAGAGAGACAGGGTGAGAGAGGATCCCAAGCAGGTTCCACACCATGAACACAGAGCCTGATACAGGGCTTGAACTCAGA
This sequence comes from Prionailurus bengalensis, assembly GCF_016509475.1. Classification (NCBI taxonomy): domain Eukaryota; kingdom Metazoa; phylum Chordata; class Mammalia; order Carnivora; family Felidae; genus Prionailurus; species Prionailurus bengalensis. Next base: position 88,003,140 of record NC_057358.1, read on the forward strand.
AACCATGAGATCATGACCTGAGCCAGAATCAAGAGTCAGATGCTTACTGACTGAGCCATCCAGGCACCTCATATGGTCTGCTTTTCAAAACATAGTTTTTTTAAAGCTCTCCTTTTGTCTTAATTTTATTACAGAACAATTGGTTATATTGCCTGTATTATATTAATCCTTAGTTTATTAAAGCTTCCATGTGCCTTAACTTAATACAGGGTCTGTTTCTTAAATGTTTGTGTGCTTGAAAAAATATATATATTTCTCATTCAGACATAGAATTCTATATGTTTCTAATAACTTGTTTATCAGTTGTATTCAAATCATTACTATCTCTGGTTATTTTTGGTATATTTGTTATATTTCTGGGAGGAATTTGTCAGGATTCTTACTAAAATGTTGATTTATCTATTTTTACTTTATTAGTTGTTTTGCACTATTAGTTGCACTTATGTTTAAAATGGGTAGCTCTTTTTGTTTCGTTCCTTTTACCAGTATTTGACTTTTTTTATTTTGGTTATCAATTGGCTTGCAAACTCTGTGTGCCTTTTTGTTGGATTTGTCTCTTATAAACCATTTTATTCTTAGACCTTGTCTTTTTATTCAGCCTGGCAATATGTTTCTTTTAATTTGTGGGTGCATTGGTATTCAGTTCAATTGACAAACTTACAACCCACATTAGGATCCACCCAAAAAAGCAATAATTTTGTTTTGTGAGGTGTAGAATTATCCAGAAGATATAGCCTATAAGGTGTCACTTTTTAGAAGCTATGACAGCAGATAATTGTTTGGGGGACATTTTGTAACTTTGTTTCCTCGGTTATTAGATAGTTTATATAAAGCCTAGGATGTGAGAGGGAGCATTTTTTTTTTAACTTTTAAAGATAAAGCAAATCTTTACTTTTTTTTAAGTTTATTTTAAGACAGTGTGAGCGAAGGAGGGGCAGAGAGGGAGAGAGAGAATCCCAAGCAAGCTCTGTGATGTCAGCACACAGCCTGACATGGGGCTTGATCTCACGAACTGTGAGATCATGACCTCAGCTGAAATCAAGAGTTGGATGCTTAAACAACTGAGTCAGCCAGGTGCCCTGATAAAGCGAATCTTTAAAAATTTTACAGATTAATCACTTTTTATTTTTTTTCTTGCTTAGTATTTTTGTTTTTTGGTGTAAAAACTACAAATTACTGGGATAGTATTATTGAAAAAAAATTGTAAATATTTATAAAAATAACTGAAATACAAAATTTAAATTATGTTTGAAATGTCAAACTCTGTAGTCAGGGACAGACCTGGCTTTAAATGTTAACTCAGCCAATTAACAGCTTTACCCTTGGACATTAAATTTCTCTTCATGCTTCACTTTCCCCATTTCTAAAACTAGAAAAAGAATAAGATAATACCTTCTCTATGAGATAATACATGTAAAGTACAGAGCTTTGTGCCTGATCCGCAATAAGCACTACATAAATGTTAATTCTCATTTATTGTCATTCATATTGTTATTCTGTGCACTAAAAAATAATAGATCTATTCTGTTGTCCTTGGGATTAAAAAAAAAAAGTCACAGATTTCAACTTCTTTGAAAACCATCTTAGGTATTTAGATTTTAGGAAATTATGCTAAAACCTATAAGCGATGGAATCAGTTGAATGTGTAAAATACAGGCCTTGTGTACATGATTATCATGCAGCTTTAGTATGTATTCCTTATATAGATGATTGTAAAGATTTGCAGGTTCCCCCCAGAAACCATAGATCATTCCAGTCACAGAAGTGATTATATTTCTCATTAGATACTGCTTTCGCAAAAAATAAAGATGATGGAAAATGGTACTACTTTGATGACAGTAGTGTCTCAACTGCATCTGAAGACCAGATTGTGGTAAGTGTGTCTTTTACTTCCTGAAAATTACAAGATCCATTTTTTTTTAAAGATGCGCATGGAATGGAACACTCTAGTCTGTATTCTAGCCATTCTAATAGTCAAGAGAGACTTGCTCTGATTTAAAGAAATGTAAAATTGTCCTCTAAATGGAAATTTGTCTTCTAAATCTGCCCACTAACATAAACATAAATTGCAACATGAAATTTTTTCTGGTACTTTTCAACATGAAAACTGGAATTTAAAATTCTTCCTTTGGGAAATGAGCTCAGATATTTTGGGACATTGACTACTTAAAATCAGAGTACTAATATAGAAAACAAGAAAATCCTTTAAGGGTCTTCCTTACCATACCTGTGATTTTTAAAGTAAAGTCTTATCCTGTATGACAGTTAAACATTTAAACTCAAAATTACATGATTAGATAAAACAAATTAGAGATTTTTTTTTAATTAACCTTGTGTATCTGTTACTTTGATATCTTCTGAATAGTAGAAAAATGAGGAGGTAACATCTATTCACATTTACATCAGTTAACCAGCTACAGCTGGAGCCAGAATATTGGCATTTGCTTTGCTTCCCATCAGAGCATATTTTTATTATCAAATATTGATTGGTGAAGGGATGATGAGTTGATTCTAAGAAGAAAGCTAACACTCACTTGATAAAGGTTTATTTTTCTATTAAAGTTTGCCTTCTATGAATTTTACTGTTTGACCACAATATTATGAAGAGTGAGAAATGTAGTATTTGCTCCTGTGAGCACGGAGCTCATATTTCCCACATAGAGATTTTCTTTTGGTGTTCAGAGCACTGACTGCTTTATTTCCCAGTTTCAGTTGAGGGCAGAAACCAGCTTTTTCTTGAGTTCATAATGCCTTAAATGTCTTCAACTTATATTGTTCAATTTAGTAAATTGATAAACTTCTGAGCTCTGTTATTGGCATAGTTTCAATTCACCATTGGGTGAAGAGATATGGAATAATTTTGACTTGTTTCTCTACAGATATTTTAAGTTTGTGTGTTTGTGTGTATGTGTTATGTACTGTTGCTTATCTCCCTATAGCTATAACATAAAAGAAAGACTAGAACACTAATATTTTTAAAATCTGTATGTGCCTAAGTTAATTACATTTCCAGTTTATATTTAGACTTCTAATTTCAGCTCTCATCTGTCACTTTTCAATCGTGTTTTCCTCTTTAATCTCCCAGCCAGAACATCCTGAAATTACCTATATTCTCTTTCAACATGTCTTTGACAGTGCTGCCCTAATCTTGCCTTCAAATAAACAATATATCTTGTTTTTATACAATACATGTATTTAATGTTACCTTACATCTTAACAATGATGATACTTCATTTAGTCAACAAGTATTTGAGTACCTTCTTCATGTAGGACTCAGTTCTAAACAAGATTAAAAGACCGCTATCTCTAACTTAAAGAGGCTCACAGTCCAGAGATGAGAGAGAAGTAAATTACCAATTATATCATAAGTAGTATTAAATATCTTGGCTATAAGGAGAAAGGACAGCTATCTCTGCTGATGTGGGGTGTAAGGAGATAGGACCAGTGTAGGGGAGTTTGCATAATAAAGTGGTGTTTGACCTGAGTCTGCAACTACAAATAGAAAAATTAAACAAAAGAAGCAAAGAAAACAGTACTACAAAAGCAAGGAGGCATGATAAAACATGGTATTTAGCAAAACAGCAAACAATGTGGTATTACTGAAAGGAAATAACCTGTTAGGAATATGGGGTAGAAATTAGGCTAGAGCTAAATGTGGCAGTCAGATCAAGGAAAATGACATTCTTCACAGTTTAAAGCTTTTCTTAAAAACTGTGAGAATCATAGGTGATTGTTAAGCAATAGAACATTATTAAATTTGGAATTTGAGACAAGAAGCAGGCTATTACAGCCTCCAGCAAAAACAAGGCTGTCATGTCACTTCAGCAATACAAATTTCTAAATTTAAAGCATGGTAGTAGTAATAAGTAAGCAAGTAAAAATAAAGTTGTGGTAGTATTGTATAAACAACAGGGAAATGGATTTATGAGATTATGAGTTCAGGAGTGAGTACCAGCCTAAGTTATAACTTTGCATTGTTGGTCTTATACTTGAAGCCATAGGTTTGAATGAGTCACCTGGTGAGAAGATACAGAGTAAGAAAGAGTGGTGGGCAGGGGACAGAACATGATTTTTTTTTTTTTAAGTTGGGATTTACTAACCCCACAAAAAAGTCAGATGCAACCGTGGAGATAGAAGATCTATGGTAAAGTAGTGTCATGAAAGCCAAAAATTGTTTGATGTAGGAAAGAACAATAGTAAAGCATTAAATGCTACAGTGGGACTGAATAAAAGAACTTTAAACAGTATCCATTTAATTTGTTTACAGCAGGTTATTGCCCCTAGTGAAAGCCTGAAATTTCAGTAGAATGATGGGCGCAACAGATCATGCTGAATATAGGGGTTTGCATGAGAGTGAAAAATGGATATTATTTGGTGGCTCTGTCTATAGCCTGGCAGCTGGAGCAGTGGTAGAGTGGAGAGGGATTTATAATGGGAAGAGACATGAGTGTTTTTTATGCCAAGAAGTCCAATTGGAATCACTAAATATACGCAGTGGTGACAAATGGAGCAGTACCCTGAAAGCAGGAAAAGCTGGACTCTGGAGCAAACTGAGAGGGAAGGGATGAGTATTAGAAGCTTCCCTTTTCCTTAGACACAGGAGGGAAGCAGACATAGAACTGTTTCATGTGGCAGTAACTAGGTTAATCTGTGATAGAGTTGCATTTATTCATCTGTTTAGCTAATTTAAAAGAATAAAAATATTCATTCTAGTGACTCTTCTTCCTTTATATATAGCAGTGATCTTGTATTTAACCAATTTAAATAAGTTCTGTTTGTCCATGTACAGTTTTTCTATTTGACTTATGCCCTGTCTCCAAAATCAGTTACCAGCTGAAAAATCCATACTGTGCTTAATATGATCTTTGAGACTTATGCCCATTTTGACATCCTTTGTTTGTTTCAACAGTCCAAAGCAGCATATGTACTGTTCTACCAGAGACAAGACACTTTCAGTGGAACTGGCTTTTTTCCTCTTGACCGAGAAACTAAAGGTGCTTCAGCTGCCACAGGCATCCCGTTAGAAAGTGATGAAGATAGCAATGATAATGACAATGATATAGAAAACGAAAACTGTATGCACACTAACTAATGAAAGTCCTAGAAGCCATAAAAGAGAGACTTTCCTGCTGGTGGTATGAAGTGATGAGGTTACCCACCACATTAAACAAAAGTCTGAGATGGGGAGTTTCAGATAACCGAATGTAAATCCTTTATCAGATTTTAACTTGTGCAGTACTTGAAGTGAAACACAATGAAAACTTTAACAGAAATTGTCTCTTAATACATTTACAGTCTTGTAATTACAAGCTAAATATATATAGGAAATCACAAATAAATCCCTTTTAAGTTTGCTGCTGTTTTGATGAATTATGTTTTCTTTAATTTTTTGGATGTGAGTTAATTGATGACAGATGTTAAATTTGTGGATGTTGGTCATTTATTTTGCTCTAATAATACTGCAAGAAAACTATGGCTGAACTTAGTTTTTGGATAATCTAGTTCATGTGCATTAGGCTGCCACATATATTACTATGATATTTAGCTGCGGTATCAATGTGGCATAAATACTGCAGTAGTATTCTTGGAAAACCAAATTTTCAAATCTGTCCCTGGTAATCAACATGGGCCTATTAAAAAAACAAATCATGATACAGGAAACAATCTTGGAAAAGTTATTTTCTTCTGTAGAATCATTAAAAATCCAGAGTGTTATGTTCATATTACTGCCGCTGTGAAAAACAGGTTCTAGATTTCACACTCCATCTAAAATCATTTTTCAGTTAAATGTAAGTATTTTTTACTGCTATTGAGATCTATTCCTTAAGTATTCAAATTTTGTTGACTTGCTTTAAAACGCATATCTTTAATCTGGTGTTGGTCCAAAATTAAAATTTTTGCTGTCCTGTTTTTCTCTACCCCATTTTTTGGTAATTTGGCAACCTTTAACCCTTCCAATTGCTATAATACATATAAGGACAGACTTATAGTATTCTGTGTCCATAGTAATAATTACATCAAGCTTAGATGAGAATTTTTTTTTCATATACTGGCCTTTCAATCATTAATGGACAATTGGCTTTAAAGGTAGGTCTGTTAACTTTCTTTGTGTGTTCCTGATGGAATTCACCATAGCCTTACAGCTTTTCTCAGAAGGTAACTTGTTATAAGAGAATTGGCATTTGCATGTTCTAGAGTCAGAACCTGTATAGTATATAAAGTATACAAACCTTGAATTTGATTTTTAGTTCACCACATTCAAGGATCCAGGATGCCAAAAATATGTGTGAACATTTGAAACATTTTTCATTTGCTGCTTTTTCCCTTTGATCTAGTTGAAAGAATGTATTGTCGATTGGCATACAATACTGCCTTTAATAGAAAAATCTAAATGCTGGGGCACATTTCACATATCGACTACCTGAGAAATTGCTTTGTGTCCCACTGTTATTAAAGCAAAAAGTATAATGTTCTTCACTTGAACTAATCAAATACAATAGATTATAAATTGTGTATTGTAAATAAAAGTTCACTCTGTGAGTGCACATTTTGGTAAATTATTTATTTATGTTAGCATTTAAAAGTAAAAAAGAAAAAAATGCATTTGACCAGGATAAATGAGGTATGTTGATCATGGCTTTGCTTTATACCTTGATATTAAAGCTGGTTTTTCATCCTGGTATTTTAAAAGCTGCTTTGGGTTTATTTTTTGTTTTTTGTTTTTTGGTTTTTTTCCTTTTTTCTTTTCTTTTCTTTCTTTTCTCCTTTTTTTTTTTTAATGTAAACTAACCTCCTGCATGACAGAGGTTAAAATTTTGTCTGCACTTGAGTTCACTTGAGTTTACATTTGAAATGTGCATGTTTATTTATACAGATTTCAATAAAGCTATTTAAGGCCTTATTTAAGTCTTTTATTTCTTACTCTGAATCTTGATAAAAATTCTATGTGGGTAGGTGACTATATGATAGACTTTTTAGTTATCATATAGTTAAAAAATAGAAAGGAAAGCATGTCACAGCTAAACAAATCCTGTTAAGGATGTGTTTTAAAGTTGAGTTTTTAAAAATATGCATTAAACATATATTTGTGCACCTACTAATCACTATTCTGTAGTCTTGAGATATAGCAGTAAACAAACATCCCTCCACTCAGAGCTTGCAGTCTTTCTGCTGTCCACCACTTAATAGACTTTCCATTTTTCTGAGGTTTAAAGAAAAACCAAATAAACTTTTCCAGCCCTAAATTGTAGTCTCCACCCTAACTGTCCATAGAGACCATTCCTTTTTAATGCCTGCGATTAACTTTTATTCCCACTAAAAGAAGTGTTTTAAAATAGAAAGGGATGTTAATAATACCATGGAATTTGTCAAACTCAAATTACATTTTCAGCTGCAAAAAAACTAAAGGCAGTGCAAAAGGCTAGTCCATGCTCCAATTAAAAGTAGATATTCATAGGTAATAAAGGTGGTAATAATGCGGCCAACCTAGAATTCTGTTAGCTTTTCTACTTGGTAGTCATATGACTTTGAAGTTAATCTCCCCTACTATCTTTCTTCATCTGTAAAATTATAACAATGGTAGTATTCATTGAGCATTTACTCCAGACCAGGTAGTGTATTAAAGTGTTATATGTATTATCTCATTCATGCCCACAGTAGCTATGAGACAGACATTGATCATCACCATTTTTTTCATTTGAAGAAACCAAGGTACAAAGCAGTTAAGTGATATTCCCAAGTTCATTCAATTACTGTGTGATAGAGCCAATATTCTGCCCTCAGATATGTGCACTGCCTCCCACTTTGTTACAGTGTCTGCCTCACAGGCTTGTTGAGATCCCAAATGAAATCATGTATTTTATGGAAAGGTGCTTTGTAAACTATGTGGTATACTCATTACTGATTTTAAGTGTAATATGGCATTTTTTCCTTGTTTATCTGACTCAAGTACACCCTTCTGTATATTTCTGCAAATGCAGCCCTGATTTTCATGACTTTTTTCTTCACCTGTAGTTTAGTTTTAATCTCTAAGCAAAAGCAACAGTTTAATACCTTGCTTAAATATCTTGCTTTCTCCTATAGTCTATTCTTTTAGCAGTCCTATATTTATCCTTGCTTTCCTGGCAATGCACTATAAAACCACACAAAGCATTGATTTGGGCAAGAAGAAACCCAGTAACTACCAAAGCCAGTGATTCTGTATATGGATAGTAGTTTGTCACCAACTAATTTCATTGAGATGAGGACATCTTAAAATAAGCCAGGAAACTATGGGAGAAGATGAAGGGAGTCCCAGTAGCTTACCAAAGGGGTGGGGATGGGGCATATTCAAGTTGGAACCTTCCACCCCCCAGAGGAATTGACACTACAGTCGTGTATGGTGAAAATAAAAAGTCAACTTTCAAGTTGCTTTTTATTTTTATGTTCTTTATAGACAGTGCACTTGATTACTGCCAGCTTCCCACCCTCCTTTCTTGGTATGCTTCTGATCTTTGTGCAGTGTACATTAGCACATTCTCTTTAACTCAGTTTTTAAAGTACAAATGTGGAAAATTCTTATATACTAGGGCATGGGACCAGACATCCTCTAAAATCTCAGAGGAGTAAGACTGTAAAGAAAGTAATTGCATTTCTGGAGGCAAAGAAGAATAGTGGACACCTTTGTTTGTATTTTTTACTCAATAAAATAAAATTTCTCTTTTTCTTTGAAATCACTTCTCTTGAAAACATAATTATGTGGATAATTCCCCAATAATTCTTTTAATGACACTTAAAGGGCCAGAGGATAGTAGAGAGGTGGGAAGGAGAGTACATGCATGTCCTTGACGACTTACATACTAAGATGCAGAACTATAGTAAATTGTTTTGTGACCAGATTTTTCCAATGAGAAATCTATATAATTTTCTTATAAGCATGTTAGGTTGTAGGACATTTCAATTAGATATGTATGTTTTTGATATGTTCAATTTATATTTACTCTGTATTAAAATTTTTTCCAAATAGCTCAGACAACAAAACTTTCATTTAAAAAGTGTATTTAAATTTTTATAAGCTACATGAGTAGGTTTTTAAATATTAGAATTGGGAAGATAAAATGTATATGGTAAAATTCAAATTATCAGTCAAAATTTATTTTCAGTAATGGGGTAAAGAATATTTTGATGGATAATGTAAAGCTACAAAAATCATTTTTGGCAAATATATGCATTGGGAAACCTACTCCACATCATACCGTAGTCTAATGATATCCCAGCTCTGCCTTTGAGAGCCTGGAAATTGCCAGGGTAATAAGAGGAAAAGAGCCTACATTATAAAGGGAATCCAGAAAGTTGGTAAACCATTCATGAAAATCAAGCCTTGACAACATTTTGGACTAGAGTCTCAAAGGACAGGAAGAAAATCAAATGGATTTTGAGGTTTTTGTTTTTTTTGTTTTTTCCCTAGAAATGTTAAATGTGATTACACAAAGCAGCTGAAAATACAGCTATCTCTTTGGTAATTGTTCTTTTAAATGGAAATGCTGTAAAAATAAGACCAATATCTTCCAGTATGCACAAAATCAAATATTTTAAATGTTCAAACTGTTTTGGTAATTAACTATATTCTGCAGAGAATCCTGGTTGAAGGTGGTACTCATTTTGCTCAAAATTTTCCTCCTATCAGAACCTTGTAGCTTGTTCTATATAGTTTGGTGAAACAAACCATAGTTTCATTTACTGTGATCTTCAAGTCCATTGCTAGCTGGAGTTAAAGCTCCATACATAAAAGTAAAAAGTATTGAACCATCCCAATAGTCTTTTCCCATAATGTATATTATTACATTTTTTTTCAATAATTACATAATTTCTCAAACTTGTTTAAAAGCTTAAATATCACTTTGTTTTTTAATTCTTAAACTTTTAGGATTATTAAATTTTGTAACATCTCAAATCTCTTATTAAAACTTTTATTACAGTATTTGCCTTTCTTTCATACTTTATAAGAGAACATTGTAGGTTCACAGACATTGTAACTCCTTATTCCTCTTCTGCTCCTTGAGTCTTAGATACAATTTACATAATTTAGACTCCACTAAAATATTCTGCTTGTCTGGCCTTCCATGTGTGCCTTCACTGTTTCATCTGGCCTGCTTTCTTCTGACCTTCAATTCTCTCTATGAGCAAATGAAAGTATTTCATTTTCTTTATAGTGAAAACCATCTTTCCATTATATCAAATGGTGAATTATCAGTGTCCTGAAAATAACTTAAAACAAAGCACCCTACAAACAAATACAGATCATTTTAGAATTGACCTCAATTGAGAGAAAAACAATAAATTGTAAATATAGAGAAACTATTTGTAGTATATTTTTTTGAGGGTGGATTCCTGTAGAACTTTTAAATATTGAGTGACTTTAGTAAAATTAAACTCTTTAGTTTAAAAAACTCGGAATTACATTCCATTTTGAGCCATGTGTCTATGCGTGAGTTGAGGTGATACTGCAGATGCAAACAGTAAACATCAGTAATTACAGATACTTGGTTAGTATATTTGTTGGGATACCATGAGATTTGGTGGGGAACATTCTAAATTTAGAAACCATTTCCCCACAGCTAGCTCTAAACAAGTCATTAGCTGATGTTTCAGTTTTCTCAACCATAAAATCATATCAGTTTCTTGTGAGGAAGTAATGGACACGTAGGTGTGAACTTCCAGGTGTGCAAAATAAGACCATATTTTGTAGTATGGACAACGAGAATGTTGTAGCATCACTCATAAGAGACTTCTTAAATGGAAGGCTCAAATTCAACTTTGGAAATTATTGTTGAAGTATATATTCTTAGCAAAAGAATAACTAATGGGATGGGCCAAATTAAAATTTGTTTTTTGTTTTAAATCCTTCTCCTGGCTCCTGTAAAACAGCAAAAGTATCAGTGTGATGGTAAGCTTAAAAAATTTCATCATGGATACTAGAATCCAGTTGTATACTAACAATATGATTTTTAAAGCTTTTTGTGAGCATAATTTCATAGCTTTTAAATTTAGAAGTTTTTCTCTGCCTTGGGCAGACATGGATTGTGCTGGGTTTTCCCCCCAATTTCATTAATCATTGTCTATAATCATTTGAGTTAAAGATAATAGGCCAAACTCCAGAGTTTATGGCTTTTATTTTGTCTGAATATATTTAGTAACAATTATAATTATTTTAATTTAACCAGTACTAAATAACTGCATGTCATGGCAGACTTAAATGTTGCATCCTGTTTGGAAAAATGTAAATGTACAATCATATCCACTCACCAGGATTATGCCTCCTGGCCACCAGCCTCTTCTTACTCCAGTTCATTCTTTATTCTGCCAGAGTGATCACCATTTAAAAAAAAAAAAAAAAAGAAAAAAAAAAGGAAGGAAGAAAGAAAGGAAAGGAAAGGAAGGATGAAAAAAGAAAGAAGAAAGAAAGAAAGTAAAGAAAGAAAAAAGGTCAGATTCTATTCCTCTGTCCAACTTCAAGTTCTCCTCTGGTTTGGAGCATAGACTCAGGAATTAAACCACTTGAGTTCTGGACCTGCCATTTTCCTGCAAGTCATGTCACTCTCTGCCTCTCACTCCTAGTTTACAAAGTAGATCAGCTCTTGAACTCCCACCTAGGAGGGCTTGGGGTCTGATTAGAAGGAAGTGTGAGACTGTCAAAACTGCATATTTGCTTGGCAAGCACGTGATTTTTCTCAGGATGCACAGTTTACTAGTGGGCTACTAATTATTTGTGAGGAAACAGAACTCCCCATCAACCTGAGCCATCCATTTCTGGCACTGCATTACCTACCTTTCATAATTGTGAAGTTTATGTCTTGATCTTGGTGAAGAATGTAGCAGGTATTAGTACTAATAAAGTACCCACGTGTAGGAATGATTGTTCTCTTTATCATTCATTCTCAGTTTCTAATGAGCTGCTTTTAGGAAGAGAGCAAAGAGTAAGGGAACAATTAGTCTACCCAGATTGCCTGTTCAACTGGTGTTTAAGGGAAAAGGTTGAGAATTTGGCCCTTAACTCTTTACCTTTCCTCAAACATACCATACAGTTTGACAATGCTGGGCTTCCCCATATATGATTCTAGTTTGCAGGGCTTGCCTTATCTTCTACCTGGCAAACTCCCATACACGTTCTTCATGACATGTCCCAGCATGCACCTGCTTAGTCTTCCTGACACATAAGTTGCCATAACTTTCTTTACCCCATTAAACTGAATTATCTGATGGGAGAATCCTGTTCAGTGTTCCTAAATGTGGTAATTACCAAATGAAATTTTCTTAAAACTCAAACATCATTGTATTGTGATGTTTCATCCCTGACATATTAAAAAATATATATTTTAAAAGTAAATTTGTTCACGAGTGGACACTAAAACAAAAAATACAGTGAGAGTCTAAATTCAGTATCATTTATGAAATTTGGAATATTCAAAATTAAATGTAAATAAGAACTATAGTTTATATTTTCTTTTTTAATGTTTTTATTTATTTTTGAGAGAGAATGCAAGCAGGTAAGGAGCGCAGAGAGAGGCACACACAGTCCAAAGCAGGCTCCAAGGCTCTGAACTGTCAGCACAGAACCCGACACGGGGCTTGAACCCACAAACCGTGAGTACATGACCTGAGCTGAAGTCAGACATTTAACCTACTGAGCCACCCAGGTGCCCCTATAGTTTGTATTTTCTAAAGATGTTTTTAAACATTGAGGCACATGTGCCCCTATGAATCACCACTCCTATATTTTTGGGATTAATTCCTAATAGTGCAATTGCTGGGTCGTAGGGTAATTCTATTTTTAATTTTTTGAGGAACCTCTACACTGCTTTCCAGTTTGCATTCCCACCAACAGTGCAATACGGTTCCCACTTCTCCACATCCTTGTCAACATGTGTTGTTACCCCAATGTTTATAACAGCGCTATCAACAATAGGCAAATTATGGAAAGAACCCAAATGTCCATCAACTGATGAATGAATAAGGAAGATATGATTTATATATACAATGGAATACTACTTGTCAATAAGAATTAAATCTTGCCATTTGCAACAATGTGGATGGAACTGGAGGGTATTATACTAAGTGAAATAAGTCAGAGAAAGACAAATGTTTTCACTCATAATGTGGAATTTGAGAAACTTTTAACAGGACCATTGGGGAAGGGAAGGAGAAAAAAATAGTTTCAAACAATACAGAGAACAAACTGAGGGTTGATGGGGGGCGGAGTATGGGGAGGGAAAATGGGTGATGAGCACTGAGGAGGAGGGCACTTGTTGGGGTGAGCACTGGGTGTTGTATGTAAGCGATGAATCATGGGAATCTATTCCGAAGCCAAGAGCACACTGTATCTTAGCTAACTCAACAATAAATTATATTTTTAAAAATAAAACTACTTGTAAATTTTAAATAAATAATAAAGATTTTGTATTGTAAAGAATATCTTCCAACCCAGATCTTATCTGGTTTCTATGGCAAAGTAAAGCATGCTGTGACTAGGCTAATAGTTTCCTTCTGCCCAATATTACATGTTAAGTCTTAAGATTGTCCATTTTACTTGAAAAGAGTCCAAGGTTTTCCGGGAGAATAAACAACAACCAAAAAGATCTAGATTCTTTTTGCCTCTGCATTGACTGAAAAAGTAGTCAACAAGTCTGTCTTCCTCCATCCTCTGAGAAGGCAGAGTTCTTAAATGCTGATGAGAGGCTTACCTCGCAATTGCTTCCAGGCAACCTGACAAGTGGTACTGCATTTAAACAAACATGGCGTCTACAAACATTGTGTCGAGACCCCATCTCCATGAAAGGGCTCAATTTTTATAGTATGAATCAGCCTGAGTGGTTACTGCTCTTACTATTTAGAAGTTCCTAATCACCCCTACCATCACCACCCAAAGCACACTGGAATAATAAAACATTAACTATTTGGTTGGAATACACAAAAATAGGTGTGCAAATTACTAATTTGGGGAGTGAACTAGTTTTCAGACTTGAATCCCCATTTTAAAAAGATCTCACTTTTAAGGCAAAAATTCGTATTGATGGCCAAGATCAAGACTCAGTTTCCCAACAGAGTAAGTTAATTTTGAAAACAAAAGGAACCAAATGTTGAGAAAGGAGAAAATAGTCAAGTTTGGTTGGAAAAGAGGTTTTATGTGGGTTTTTTTTTCTTTTGCGGGTGAGTTAAACTATAAAAATATTTTCACGGAAATATTCCCCCACATTCCCTTTAAACAACTAGGTAAACTTGAAACATCCTGCATCTTCCCAATTTTGTACAAAGGCATGTGAAAGATGAGCTGTTTAATGATACCAGTTGTAGTTGTGTAAAAATCAAACAGCCCAACCAGAATTACTTGCATACATAACTCATTAACAAAACCTCCAAACCCTAGATAAATAGACTCAGGAGGAAAATTAAATTGCTTAACTTGTTCAAAATATGTTTTCTGAAGCACATGGCAAATGATTTAATTGATGTATATTCTAGAAGTAAGTAACAGTTTGCTATTTGTTTGTGCTAACAGTTTGTGCTATTTTAATAGGCTCACAATGAGATGAAAGGTGCTAAAACCAGGTGTTTCTTTAGTGCTAGTGAAATTGTTAAAATTCTGAAAACTGCTTTCATACTAAAATTGTTAACTAATTCAAAACTTAGCTTCAGAGTTTAGGGTAGTCCTACCAGCCCTTTTTGCCCTCAAAGTGAGACAGCCTAAGACCAGAGCAGAGATAACTCCTTACCTTAGATAATAGCCATATTTTCCCTCTCCCGTCAAGGGGCCCACTTACCTTTCACAGATTCCGAGACACTTCTGTTCACTTAAAACTTTTATGCCTCCTTTTGGGATGAGCACTGGGTGTTGTATGGAAACCAATTTGACAATAAATTTCATATATTAAAAAAAAAAAAAAACTTTTATGCCTGTATGTTTCTACCCCAATACTTGGCTGGTATCTCTGTAAACCTGAATTTTGACCTAGCCATTCTTTTGTAACTTTTGTCTGTTTCTACAACTACATTGTATCTTCAAGGGCATGGGTTATCTGTCCAGACTCTGACATTTGCTCATATTCTGCAGTTGTGGTTTGGTTTGTCAAAATGTGATGTTGGGATTTAACCCTAAAATTCAAAGTTACAGTTTCACCTTCTGTGTCTGTGTAGGTCTTCTCTTCTTTGACTTCCCTGATCTGCCTTCCTCCCCGATCTTCACCAAGGTCTTGGTGCGGACCAGTTCGTTGTTGGATGCATTGTAGACAACATCAATAATCCTTGTTTTGCGCGTACAACACTCAGAGCCCCAGGAGAAGTTCCCCACGTCCAGCCTCAAGGCACGGTACTTCTTATTGCCTCCCCGAACCCGGACTGTGTGTATACGGCGGGGGCCAATCTTAGTGTTGGCAGCGGGGCGTCCCAGCTCATACTTCCGCTTCTTGTGGTAGGGCTTTCTCTTGCCCCCGGTCTTGCGGCGCTTGTGCCAGTTGTCCCGAGAGATGCCCATCACTCTCGGCGCTCGGCGCTCGGCGCTCGGCTACCCATAATGAATAAGAAAACTATACTGACTGCACTGCCTATAACTAGACTGTTAACTTAAGGGATGAAGTAGGTCCTTCTATAGTAAACCATTTGCGACTGTATTTCCACAACTGTGACATCGTTGTTATTGTTGTTGTTTTCTTAATGTAATTTCAAATACAGAAAAACCAAGTTCTTGGACAAATGTCAGGATCAAAATCATTCCATGAAAATTTATCATAAAAATAATTGGGAAGGGGTGCCTGGTAGGCTTAGCCAGTTGAGAGACCAAATCTTTTTTTATTTTTTAATTTAATTTTTTTAATTTACATGTAAGTTAGCGTATAGTGCAACAATGATTTCAGGAGTAGATTTCTTAATGCCCCTTACCCATTTAGCCCATCCCCCCTCGCACAACCCCTCCAGTAACCCTCAGTTTGTTCTCCATATTTAAGAGTCTCTTATGTTTTTGTCCCCCTCCCTGTTTTTATATTATTTTTGCTTCCCTTCCCTTATGTTCATCTGTTTTGTCTCTTAAAAGTCCTCATATGAATGAAGTCATATGATATTTGTCTTTCTCTGACTAATTTCGCTTAGCATAATACCCTCCAGTTCCATCCATGTAGTTGCAAATGGCAAGATTTCATTGTTTTTGATTGCCGAGTAATACTCCATTGTATATATATACCACATCTTCTTTATCCATTCATCCATCAATGGACATTTGGGCTCTTTCCATACTTTGGCTATTGTTGATAGTGCTGCTATAAACATCGGGGTACATGTGCCCCTACAAATCAGCACTCCTATATCCTTTCGGTAAATTGCTAGTAGTGCTATTGCTGGGTCGTAGGGTAATTCTATTTTTAATTTTATGAGGAACCTCCACACTGTTTTCCAGAGCGGCTGCACCAGTTTGCATTCCCACCGACAGTACAAGAGGGTTCCCATTTCTCCACATCCTTGTCAACATCTGTTGTTTAATGAGTTGTTAATTTTAGCCACACTGACCGGTGTGAGGTGGTATCTCATTGTGGTTTTGGTTTGTATTTCCCTGATGATGAGTGATGTGGAGCATTTTTTCATGTGTCATTTAGCCATCTGGATGTCTTCTTTGGAGAAGTGTCTATTCAATGTCCATTTCTTCACTGGATTTTTTGGGTGTTGAGTTTGAGAAGTTCTTTATAGATTTTGGATACTTAACCCTTCATCTGATATATCATTTGCAAATATCTTCTCCCATTCTGTTGGTTGCCTTTTAGTTTTGCTGATTGTTTCCTTTGCTGTGCAGAAGATTTTTATTTTGATGAGGTCCCAGTAGTTCGTTTTTTCTTTTGTTTCCCTTTGATAGGCCAAATCTTGATTTCGGCTAAAGTCATGATCTCACAGTTCGTGAGATCCAGCCCAAGTCATACTTTGTGCTGACAGTGTGGAGCCTGCTTGGGATTCTTTCTCTCCCTCTCTCTCCCTTCCCCTCCCTTGCTTGCACACTCTCTCGCTCTCTCAAAATAAACAAACATTAAAAAAAAAAAAAAAAAAAGAATGAGAAAATACATTCCAAAGATATACATGAAAATGTTCTTTGATGAGGCATTGACATTACTACATTACCTCCATATGTTGTTAAATAGAAAATAACATATTAACAATCACCAGAAATATAAAGAAATTGGTAAATGGAAACAGATACAAAAATAACCAAGATGTTGGAAGTAGCAAACAAGAACTTTAAAATAACTATAATAAAGATGTGATATATATACACAATGAAAATTATTCATCCATCAAAATAAATAAAATCTTGCCATTCACGGTGGATGGAGCTAGAGTATATTATGCTAAAGGAAATAAGTAAGAGAAAGACAAATACCATATGATTTCACTCATGTGGAATTTAAGAAACAAAACAGATGAACATAGGGGAGATAGAGAGGGAAACAAACCATAACGACTCTTAAAGAACAAACTGGGGGTTGATGGAGGAAGGTGGGAGGGAGATGAGGTAGATGGGTGATGGGTATTAAGGAGGACACTTGTGAAGACCACTAGGTGTTAGGTAAGTGGTGAATCACTGAATTCTCCTGAAACCAATATTGCACTCTATGTTAACTAACTAGAATTTAAATAAAAATTTGAAGAAAATAAAAATAAAGAATCAACAGGAAAAGTTTAGAATGAATAAGAAATAAAGAATTTCAGGAACTATATGAAAATTATAAAAATAACCAAATGGAAATATTAAAACTAAAGAATATAATAACTGAAAGCAAAAACTGTTTTGGATGGATTAATGCAGAACAGAACTTAAAAATAAGTCAAAAATTTATCCAAAAGAAAAGGTTTTTTACTTAATTAACAGGAACTCAAAAACCATGTGAGACAGAACCAAACAGAAGAGACAGAGAATGGAGCAAAAAAAATGTAATTGAGTAAAGATGGCTGAAGTTATTACAAATTTGATAATAAAAAAAATCGACTCATTAAGACAGAAATGCAATAGGGAAACACTGGACTTAAAACCACACATAGAAAAAAATAAAATGATGCATTGGATCAGACGGGGACCTAACAGACATTTACAGCACATTCCGTCCAAAGATAACACAACACACATTCTTCTCAAGCACACATGAAATATTTCCAAGGATATATCATATATTAGGCCATGAAATAGGATAAATAAGAAGAAAACCACATGCATACCCTTAATAGTCAAGCTGCTAAAATTCCAAGATAAAAATAAATTCTTAAAAGCAACCATAGGAAAAAAGTCACATTATTAGGAAATGATGTGACAAGTAACCATTTCATTAGAAATAATGAAGGCTGGGAGAAAATGGGATGACATCTTTGGGGAGCTAAGGGATGGGGTGGGGAGGGACTGTCAAAGTTAGGATTGATACACAAGAAAATACCTTTCAAAAGTGAAGGCAAATTAAACATTTTCAGAGAAAACCAATTTGTCCATTGGTAACCTATACTGAAGGCGTATTGAGGGAAATGCTGGAGGAATTTGCAGATGGAAATTCAGGTCTACGTACAGGAAGAAATGAGGGTTCTGGAGATGGTGAATAGAATATGTGGATAAATATAAAACAATTTGTCTTTCTTAGAAAAATCAAATAGTTGTTCAAAGTAAAATGATAATGTGCAGTGAGATTTGTAATGTGGGAATAAAATATATGTATAACAATAGGATGAGTGGAGTGTGTGGGAAATTGTTATAAATTTCTTACGTGTATGTGTGAATTAATGCAAAAAGATCATGATATATTAAGTACACATATTATAAGTCATGGAGCAACCACGTACACAAAAAAAAGAAATGAGGCTTAACTAAAAGGCAATAAAAGAAGGGTGCACGTGGGTGGTTCAGTCAGTGAAGCCTCTGACTCTTAATTTCAGCTCAGGTCATGATCTCACGGTTCCGGAGATGGAGTCCCACACTGAGCTCTGCACCAGCAGTGCGGGGCCTGCTTGGGATTCTCTCCCTCTCTGCCCCTCCCCTGCTCACGCATGCTCGTTCGCTCTCTTTTTCTCTCTCTCACTTTCTCTGATCTCTCAAAATAAACTTTTTCAAAGACCCAAAAAAGAGAAAATGGAAAAATAATACTATTGTCACCCCTCCTTGCCCAGAAAAAGTAAAGGTAGCAAAGGAGAAAAAAGGAACAAAGAACAGAAAGAACAGGTAGAAAACAAAGGAAGATGGTAGATTTCAACCCAACCAAATCAATCAAGTTAAAGGTAATGGGCTAAATTCTCTAAGGCAGAGAAATTGTAAGATAGGACAAAAAAAAAAAAAAAAAAAAAAAAAAAATCCAAGTATGAGCTTTCCCCAAGAGATACACTTTAAACATAAAGACAAGTTTTAAGTGGAAAGATGGAAAATGAAAAAAAAAAAAGATGGAAAAATGATATACCATGCAAACACTTAGCATAAGAAATTTAGTGTGTCTACATTAATATAAGATGAATGATACTTTTAGAGCACTATACACTACAAAAGCATTGTGGAATAGTCTACATAAACCAAATGCTGGCCCATGATTAAGTCAGCCAATTGTTAAGGATGGAGGTCATAGAAAATATGCTGTCTCACCACCAGATAATGATATTGGAGATAAATAATAAGCTATCTAGAAAATTAATGGGTCAAAGAAGAAAACTACATGAGAATTTGTGGGGTGAAGCGAAAACCTCTTCAAGGGAGACTTATGACTTAAAATGCTTACTTTAGAATTTTTAAATTTTAATTTTATTTTTTGAGAGAGAGAGCAGGGGAGGGGCAGAGAGACAGGGAGAGCGAGAATCCCAAGCAGGTTTGACACTTGTCAGTACAGAGCCTGATGTGGGGCTCAAACTCACAAACCATGAAATCATGACCTGAGCCAAAATCAAGTCAGACGCTTAACTGAGCCACCCAGATGCCCCTAAAAGGCTTATTTTAGAAAAGCAGCAGTTTTAAAATAAATTGTTTAAACATTCTTAAGAAACTCATAAAAGAAGAGCAAACTTAACGCAAAGAAATTAAAATAAGAAGAAATCGGTAAAATAGAAAAAGAAAATCAAGGCAAAAGCTGGTTTTTGAAAAGTCTAATAGGGGTGCCTGAGTGGCTCAGTCGGTAAGTAACCGACTTTGGCTCAGGTCATGATCTCACCGTTGGTGAGTTCAAGCCCCACGTCGGGCTCTGTGCTGACAGCTCAGAGCCTGGAGCCCACTTCGGATATTGTGTCTCCCTCTCTCTCTGCTCCTCCCCCACTCACACTTTGTCTTTCTCTCAAAAATAAGTAAACATTAAAAAAATAAAATAAAAGTCTAATAAAAGCAGTAAATTAGCAAGACTGCTTTAGTTTGCTGGGGTTCTGTAACAAAATGCCACAAATTATATATTAAAAAACAAATTTATTTCTCTTTGTTTCCAACAAGACACTGAAGCCCACTACAGCTTCTGTTTTGTGGGCTCAAGATCAAGAATATTGTAATATTTGTAAGATCAAGAATATTCCTAGAGCAACCACCTGAAAGTTCTGAAAAGTACATGAAAATGAGGGGATTGTGGAAGGAAGTCAGAAGTTGGAAAAGCAATCCATAAAGGGGTGGGTTTCCTGAGTTTCTTTTGTCTCACAGCTATGCTCCTAAGACCAGGCCCACTTAAAGAAATCTCAATCATGTAGATGGCTAACCTCCAATGGAGCCTTGTTTTCCTTTCTAAATGAACTGTGAAAGGGGAACCTTGCAGGCTGGAAAGTTTAACAGGAATTCTGGAAAGGAGAGATTTATGGAAGGTGATTACTTAACTCAGCACAACACTTAACATTCACCTCTGAGTTGTGCATGAACAGGAGAAATCTAAAACATCATAACCTTTAATATTTAGACCATTGCTCAAGTCTCATACTAACCCCTGAGAAACACATGTGCAGGACAGACCCAAAACAATATAGCCAAAACACTGTGGCTTGAACTGAGATTTAAACCATGGCCCAATTCTCAGACTAAATCTGAGAGGTGGATGTGTGGGAATGTCTGAAAGGAAAATAGAAAAGACTTTGAAAACAGAACTGAGATTGGAAGCACTGCCCATAGAAAGCAAGACAGAACTTTTGGTCTGAGCCTAAACTGGGTTGATTGGTTAAGGAAAAAAAAAAAAAAAAAAAAAGTTAACATCTTCCATAGGATTATAAGAGAACTCACAGTCTCCATAGTATCACAGTCACAATTTCCAGGATAGAATCCAAAATTACTTGGCATACAAAGCATGAGGAATGTGTGACCAATTCACACAGGGAAAGAAAACTAACAGATTTCAAGACATACAGCTATAGTAATAAGATTAGTATTGGCAGAGGGATAAACACACAGAGATCAATGCAACAGAAGAGAGATAAATAGTGTCACTCAAGGACAACCAATCAATCTTTGACAAGTTGCAAAAGCATTTCAGTGGAGACAGGATAATGTTCAACAGTGGTGCTGGAGTAACGGGACAGCCATAAGCGAAAGAATAAGCCCAGACTTAAACTCACACCTCAAACAAAAATCCACTCAAAGTGAATCATAGATTTAAATGCATGGAGTCTGCTTAGTCTTTCTCCCTCCATCTCTGCCCTTCCCCCTCACACCTGTTCTCTTCAAAAATGTCAAGGTCATATAAAACAAGAAAAAACTAAGGACCTGTTCTAGATTAAAAGACAGTATAGCAACATGGAATTAAATTCAACATGTGATCCTGGAACATAATAATTTTTAAAAACTTTCTTTTTTAACTTTTTTAATGTTAATTTATTTTTGAAGGAGAAAGAGAGACCGAGCGTGATTGGGTAGGGGCAGAGAGAGAGGGAGACACAGAATCAGAAGCAGGCTCCAGGCTCTGAGCTGTCAGCACAGAGACTTATGCAGAGCTTGAGCTCACAAGCTGTGAGATCGTGACCTGAGCTGAAGTAGGAGGTTTAACTGACTGAGCCCCCAGGTGCCCCATTATCCTGGAACATAATAGAACTCACTGGAGGGGATACCTGGGGGGCTCAGTCAGTTGAGCGTCCAACTTCAGCTCAGGTCATAAGCCTCATAGTTTGTTGGTTTGAGCCCCACGTAGGGCTCTCTTCTGTCAGCACGGAGCCCACTTCAGATCCTCTATCTCCCTCTCTGCCCCTCACCCACTCACAGGCACATGTGGGTGCCTGATCTCTCTCTCAAAAATAAATAAACATTAAAATATATATACGTATATATTTCCAAAAAATCTTAATAGAACTAGAGAAAAATGAAATTGCATATGGAAAAACAATGATTTGGATGAGTTTGGATTTCTCATCTGAAGCCATGAAACCCAAATAACAATGAAAGGACATCTTTAAAGTGCTAAAAGAAAAGAACTTTCAACCCAGACTTCTCTATGTAGCAAAATTACCCATCACAATAAAGGTGAAATAAAGACATTCTGCAAGAGATTTGAACAGGCATTTCCCCAGAGAAGATATACAGATGGCATATAAACAAGTGAAAAGATGCCTAACATAAGCCATTGTAATGATTTATGCAAACTAAAACCACAGTGTTAACACCACTATAGATCAGTTGGAATGGCTAAAATAAAAATTACTGACAATAGCCAGTTTTAGTAAGGATGTACAGCAATTGGAACTCTCATCCATCACTAGTGGGAATGCAAAATGGGGTAGACACTTTGGTTAACAGTCTGGCAGTTTTTTATACAGTTAAATATACACTAACCATAGAACCCAGAAACCTCACTTCTAGGTATTGCCCTGAGAGAGAGGAAAACTTATTTAATTCATAAATTCATAGAACCAATAGTATGATACACCCAAAAAAATGTTAATTTTACCTGCCAAATTGTTAATTTTATTCTAATTTTTTTAAAAATCTGACCAAAAAAAGCCTTGAAGTTTTACTGCTGATATCTGCCTATCTATCACATACTTAAAGAACACATAATTCCAATCTTATAAAAACTCTTCCAGAAAATAAAGAAGGGAACATTCATGGATTCATTTCATGAGGCCAACATAAACTTGATACTAAGACCTATCAGGTTCAATAAACACAGATGCAGAAATCCTCACACACACACAAAACGTTAGCTTAAGAATCCAGCAATTTATAAAAAGAATAGTACATCTGGGATTTATCCCCAAAATTCAAAATTAGTTCAAAAATCAGTGAGTCAATGCTCAGTGGATACAGAGTTTCAATTTTGAAAAGTTCAAAAACTCTGTTACAGAACAATATGCTTCATATATTTTGATGGTCTGTCATTAAAAGTGTAAATTTTAATAATTTTTATATCTTCTTGCTGTATTGAACCTTTACTAGTATGTAATGTCTTTGTCTCTTGTAGCCTTTAAAAAATTTTAAGTCTGACATTAGTGTAGCCAACCCTGCTCTCTTTCAGTTACTATTTGCATCAAATATCTTTTTCCATTCTTTCACTTTCATCCTGTTCATGTTTTTGGATCTCAAGTGCATCTCTCTTACAGACAACATATAGTTGGATCATGTGTTTTTATCCATCCTGCCAATCTCTGTCCTTTTGATTGAAGAGTTGATTCCATTTACATTTAAAGTTTTTACTGATAAGGAAATACTAACATGTCATTCTGTTATATTCAGTCTCCTTACTAGTAATCGGTCTCTTTACATTTTCTGTATCTTTTTAAATTAAAAAAAATTTTTTAAATACACACTTATTTTTGAGAGAGACAGAGATGGAGCGTGAGTGGGGAAGGGGCAGAAAGAGAGGGAGACACAGAATACAAAGCAGGTTTCAGGCTCTTAGCTGTCAGCGCAGAACCCGACATAGGGTTCAAACCTACAAAATTCAAGATCCTGACCTGAGCCGAAGTCAGATGTTTAAAAAATTGAGCCACCCAGGCGCCCCTAGATTTTCTATATCTTCATGATTTAGTTTCAGCAGCCTGTATGTGTCTAGGAATTTATTCATTTTTTTAAAAAAATTGTCATATTCAATATTCATTGAATTCAATTCATTCAATTATTTATAGTAATATGATCTTCAGTATTTCTGTAGTAACAGTTGTAATGTCTCCTCTTTCATTTCTGATTTTTTTTAATTTGAATTCTCTTTTTTCTTGGTGAGTCCAGCTAAAGGTTTGTCAATTTTTTTTTTTTCAGAGAACCAGCTTTTAGTTTTGTTAATCTTTTCTCTTGTCATATTAGTCCCTATTTTATGTATTACCACTCTGATCTTTATTTCCTTTTTTCTACTAACATTGGGCTTAGTTCTTTTTCTTTTTTAGTTCTTTGAAGTATAACGTTAGATTTTTTTATTTGAGATCTTTCTTTTTCATAATGAAGGCATTTATTACTATAAATTTCCCTCTTAGAACTGCTTTTGCTGCATCACACAAATTTTAATAATGTTATGTTGCCATTTAGAGATTTTTTTTTTCTTTCCTCTTTGATTTCTTCTTTGTCCCATTGGTTGATCAGGAGCATGTTGCTTAATCTCCACATATTTGAACATTTTCAGTTTTCTACTTATAATTAATTTCTAGTTCTATAACATCAAGTTCAGAAAAGATATTTGATATGATCTCAGTCTTCTTTTTTTTTTTGAGAGAGAGAGAGAGAGAAAACATGAACGGGGAGGAGCAGAGAGAGAGGGAGACAGAGAATCCCAAATAGGCTCTGCACTGAACTCACAAACCATGGGGCTTGAACTCACAAACCCTGAGATCATGACCTGAGCTGATATCAAGAGTCAGACGCTTAACCAACTGAGTCACTCAGGTGCCCCCTGATTTCAATCTTCTTAAATCTATTAAGACTTGTTTTGTGGTCTAGTATATGATATATTCTTGAAAATATCTCATGGGTGCTTGAGAAGAATGTGTATTGTGCTGCCGTTGGACAGAATGTGCTATAAATGTCTGTTAGGTCCATCTGATCTAATGTAGTTTTGTTGTGTTGTATTTTGTTTTGTTTTGTTTTTCTAATGTGTTAAGTCCAGTGTTTCCTTACTGATTTTCTGTCTGGATGGTCCATCTACCCATTGTTGAAAGTGGAAAGACTCCATGAATTTGTAAGTTATAAGAGAAAACTACTAAGAAATTTTTCCCCTGAGTCTGTTTCAGGTCCTCTACCCCACTCCTTCTATACTTCACCCACCTGTGCTAGTAGTGCCCCTTTAAGGGATCAAGTGGGAGAAGCACCAGGTTGATGAAGTTGGTTCTCTATATAGCTGATAACGCTATAGTGTTATCAGCTCTGATTACATTGCAGCAGGCAGATGACTTACCTGAACATATTGGTACAATACTGCTGAAGCTGTGTTTCTCCCCCCTGTCTCCTCTCTCCCCTCTTCTTCACATCCGTTGGAGAAGTACCATGCTGCTATTTAAAAGTGTGAAATGTGGAGCCGCACTTCCTGTATTCCCAGCCCACCATGTAGCTATTTAACCATGGGAAATTTAACTTAGCCTCTTCCTGCTTGAGTCTCCTTATCTGTAAAATGGATGTAGGAGTGTTTATTTGATAGGATTATTATAAGAACTACATAAGAATATTTGTAAAATGCTTAGATCAATGCCTATGTGTGTGTGCCACCTTAATTGGATTCCTATTTCGTGTGCCTGGAACATACTAAGTGTGATATTTATATCCCTGAAATAAATCTTTCTCTGAAATAGAGGTGGCAAGAGTCCTTGGAAGAATAGGTCTTGTCTCTTTTCCTCTTCTCTCTCAATCCAATTTTCTCCAATTTTCTCTTTTGCTACTTCTCACTCACTTAGCAAATATTTAGTGAGCAGCTGTGTGCCAGGTGGTGTTTTAGGCTGTGGTTATATTTTGAATTAAAAAAGCATTATCGGGGGCCCTGGGTGGCTCAGTCAGTTAAGCACCTGACTTCAGCTCAGGTCATGATCTCATGGTCTGTGGGCCCAAGCCCCGTGTCAGGCTCTGTGCTGACAGCTCAGAGTCTGGAGCTGCTTCAGATTCTGCGTCTCCCTCTCTTTCTGCCCCTCTCCCACTCGCACTCTGTCTCTCTCTCTCAAAAATGAATGAACGTTAAAAAAAATTTTTTAAGCATTGTTCTTGTCTTCTTACAATATAATGAAACAAATCAGTACTTGAACAGACTATTACAATGCCTTGAGGTGGGGAGAGGAGAGGAGAAGGCAGGATGCAAGGTATTCTGTGTTTATGCTGTTCCTTTGTTTCTCTTTCTGTCTCTCTGTCTCTGTCCCCTTTCTTTCTCTCTCTGTGTGTATGCCTCCTGAAGGAAATTAAACTAAGAAATTTTCTGGTCAAAGTACACAAAGAGCTAGCTATCTTCTATTAATAGAATAGAATAGAATAGAATAGAATAGAATAGAATAGAATAGAATAGAATAGAATAGAAAAACCTGTCTATTAGTAGACCGATTTCAATTATTACTGTTAGTAGCTAGTCTGAGATAGTCTGGTTGCAGTCAGTTCCAGCCAGCAGGGGGCAGGAGTGTCTAGCTGTACAAGTCATTGCAGTTCTTTTGGTCTTTCCAAAACCTGTGTTAAGTAAGAAGTGCTTGTAATTTGATGTGTCAGATCTTTTCATTTTTTAAAAAAAAATTTTAATGTTTATTTATTTTTGAGAGACACAGCATGAGCAAGGAAGGGGCAGGAAGAGCAGGAGACACAGGATCCGAAACAAGCTCCAGGCTCTGAGCGGTCAGCACAGAGCCCTACTCGGGGCCTGGACTCGAAAACCTCGAGATCATGACCTGAGCCGAAGTCAGACACTTAACCGACTGAGCCCCCCAGGTGCCCCAGATCTTTTCGTTGTTCAGCTATGCAATTGGTGCTTAGTAAAAAATGGCTATGGGTATTGTCATGTTAAAACTGGTAAATTGGAATCAGTTTCTGATTATGACTCTTGATTTTGATTTCCCACAAAGATTTGTCCTCTCCTTAGACCTCCAAACAAAAAAAATCTATCTTCACATTCAGCAGATCATGTCAACTGGAGATAGGAATGGAGGGAAAAACATTTACTCTCAAGATAATCAGGCCTCATCAGCTGGGCAACCTTGGACTGGCTTATTTAACTTCTCTGAGCTTTTGCTTAATATGTTTTATTTCCTTTTTTTTCTTTTTTAATGTTTATTTATTTTTGAGAAAGAGAGAGACAGAGTGTGAGCAGGGGAGGGGCAAAGAGAGAAAGAGGGAGGCACAGAATCCCAGGCAGCCTCCAGGCTCTGAGCTGCCAACACAGAGCCCAATGCGGAGCTTGAACTCAACAAAACCAAAGGATCATGACCTGAGCCAAAGTTGGACACTTAACCAATTGAGCCACCCAGGCATCCCTGCTTAAGACTTTTTCGAAGACTAGAGTGGAGGTTATATTAGACTGACCAGGGAAACACACCGTTCAGGGACTGTGGACATTCAGAGGATACACCCAGGTTAGGAGCACCTGGTGACTCATTTGGATAAGCAGCCAACTCTTGATCCCAGCTCAGGTCATAATCTCACGGTTTGTGGGTTCGAGCCCTGCATCTACAGTGTGAAGTCTGCTTGGGATTCTCTCTCTCCCTCTCTTTGTGCCCCTCCCCCATTGCTCTCTCTCCCTCTCTCTCTCTCTCTCTCTCAAAATAAATAAATAAAAACTTAAAAAAAAAAGAAAGAGGATTCATCCAGTTGACATTGAAGAGCTAAACCACAGATATCACCTTGCTGCCTAATATCTTGGCTTTCTGCACTCACAGTGGTTACAACAGAGAGCCATGCATTCCCAGAAGTCAGATCCAGCTCAACTGTATTAAAAATCTAGGCTTCTTATGTGTTTCCAGGGATCTTACTTTTTATCCCTTTGTTTAATATTTATTTTACAAAAGATGTTTTGAGTTCCCACACAAAATACAAATTGTTCTCTAGCCTTGTTGCAGGCTTTCATAGGCTTCATTTGTGCTTTGTAAATATTCCTTGAGACAACCCGTATAGAGAATACTCCTCAATTTCCTTGTTTTTATTATTTAATTTCTTCTTAATCATGAGTGTTTTATTTTAAATGTTCAAAAATCATACAAGTTCAGGGGTGCTTGGGTGGCTCGGTGGGCTGAACATACAACTCTTCATTTTGGCTCAGGTCATGATTCCAGGGTCATGGGATCAAATCCACACTGGGCTCCTGCTGAGCATGGAGCCTGCTTAGAATTCTCTCTCTCTCCCTCTGCCCCTCTCTCCTGCTCATGCTCTCTCCCTTTCTCTTTAACATTAAAAAAATAAAATGAAAATTTTTAAAAATTAAAAAAATAATACAAGTTCAAGATAAAAATTTTGAGAAACATATGTTGAAGACAAAAATTGTTTAATATTTTATTGACTAGTGACAGCCAGCACTAATGTTTTGCTATATATCTTTCTAGTCTGGCTGTCTCTACCATTTTTTTTTTAATTTTTTTAAAGTTTATTTATTTTGAGAGACAGAGAGAGCAGAGGAGGGGCAGAGAGAGAAGGAAACACAGAATCCGAGGCAGGCTCCAGGCCCTGAGCTGTCAGCACAGAGTCCGACGTGGGGCTCGAACCCACGAACTGTGAGATCATGACCTGAGCTGAAGTCAGATGCTTAACCGACTGAACCACCCAGGTGCCCCTGGTTGTCTCTATCTTTAAGAAACATGGAATCACACTGGATATGACAGAGGCTGAGAATTGTCTCCCACTATTTGTTTTTCTTATCTTCTTTAGTAGTAAGATCCGAAAGTTTTAGTTCAGCCCATCACCTCAACTTGCAGCCTGGTGTGGCCATTTGACGTTAAGTTCCAGCCAATGGGCTATAAGTACAAATGAATGAATGGAAAATTCTAGCAAATTTCCTTAAAGTAGGGGCATGCCCTTCCTTTCTTTCTCCTCCTTCCCCCTAGTTAGAATACAAACAATAATGATCAGAGCAGGAGTAGCTAGCTTAACTACAAGAAGCCCCATGCTGGGGGCGCCTGGGTGGTGCAGTCGGTTAAGCGTCCGACTTCAGCCAGGTCACCATCTCGCGGTCCGTGAGTTCGAGCCCCGCGTCGGGCTCTGGGCTGATGGCTCGGAGCCTGGAGTCTGTTTCCGATTCTGTGTCTCCCTCTCTCTCTCTGCCCCTCCCCCGTTCATGCTCTGTCTCTCTCTGTCCCAAAAATAAATAAACGTTGAAAAAAAAAATTAAAAAGAAAAAGCCCCATGCTGAAACTGGCAGTACAATAACATGGAAGGAGCCTGAGTTTCTGGATTACCTTGGGATGGCCATTCCAGCTTGGACTTCTATGTTTACACGAAGGCAAAATGAGTTCAACCTTGCTAAGCCATTGTGCTTGGCATTTCTGCAACTCACAGCCATACTTAATTCAAACGAATATACTGGGTGACGTGTGTATCTAACACAATCACATTCAAATATCCAGTCTCTTTTCCTTAAGGGGGGCGGAGGGCAGAAAGAGGGAAAGAGACAATCCCAAGCAGGCTCTGTGCTGTTAGCACAGAGACCGATGTGGGGCTTCATCTCACATATTGTGGGTTCATGACATGAGCTGCAATCCAGAATCAGAAGCTTAACCGACTGAGTCATCCAGTCGCCCCTACTCTCATCTACTGTTGGGATTTTATTGTTCTTTTTAGAAAAAAACATTATTGTTTTATATTTATAAAAGAATATGTAATGAATGTGTAAGTTTGAAGAATAATAAAATAAACACCGTGGAGTCCTCCATCCAGTCCCTGAACTAAACTATCAATACTTGAAGCTGCCTGAGGGCTCCTCTCTAATCTCAACCCCTGCCAACCCCCAAAGAAAAATACTGTACAGAAGTTTGTGGTTTCCATCCCTCCCTTGTTGTTATTTGCCTTACTACATATGTATCTCAGTTGCTGAAGCCAAAAGCCTTGGTGTCATCCTTGATTTCTTATTGCTCCTCCCCACCCCGCCCTCCATATCCAATCTGTTAGCAAATCCCGTTGGCTCTGCCCTAAAAAATATATCCAGAAAACACCACCACATCAACATTCTACTCCAAGCCACCAGTTTTAATTTCCTATTGCTGCTGTAATACAGTTACCACAAATTCAGTGACTTAAAACAAGACAAATTTATTATCTTAAAGTTCTGGAGATACAAAGTCAAAAATGGGTCTTATGAGCTAAAATCAAGGCTTCAGCAGAGCTCTGTCCCTTCTGGAGGCTCTATGGGACACTTTGTTTCCTTGTCTTGTCCAGCTCTTAAGTTCATCTACATCCCTCGGTCATGGTCACTTTCTTTGTCTTTAAAGCCAGCAGAAGAACATCTACACATTTTCCTCACTCCTTTTCTCTCACATACTCGTGCTTCTGTTGTTACATCTCCTCTTGTGATTTGGACCATTCTGGATCTCTCTCACAAGGATCCATGCGATTACATTGGGCCCACCTGGATAATCCAGGACAATTTTTCCATCTGAAGATCCTTCATTCAATCATAGGCAAAGTCTCTTTGGCTGTGTGAGGTAATATATTCACAGGTTCCAGGATTTAAGATTTAGACTCTTGGGGGTCCATCTTGGGGTGGGGGCAATTTTTTGTCTACCACACATACCTATGAAATCCTAGGAAAACTGTTTGCATCCGAGGGTGGTCATGTAGTTGGAAGGTACCATGATAGCAATATAGTCATACTTACTGTGGAAGATTTGTGAACCAAGTTCCTATCATACTTTGATTTGAGGGAGCGACCACAGAGACAGAGATGTAAAGGGAGAAGGGCCAATTTTAATCTGATGCCTTAGCAGGGCAGGGGTTTGAATTTGTGATCTGAGCAAGGGGGCTGTATGTAGTTCAGGGCACAGTGATTGGTGTGGATAATCCTAGTTTGTGACCATATACCTAGACATCTAAGATGGCAAGATCACCCTATGTAACAGTTGGAACCATCTGATATGGTGACAACCTGTAGGGGCAGGTGGGGGGAGGGGGATACATTGATTCTTTAATCCTGGGTAAGGCCTAATTTCTGTAAAATTCCCCAAGTATACTGTAGCAATCTATTTCAACATTAGAAAGATGATGCTTTGGTTCCATTAGAAAAAGATATTAGAGAGCTTCACCATGCTAGGAAAAGAATAAAGAATACTATTAACTTTGCCATTGGCAATGAGTATCTGCCGGCATAGGAGTGAAGGGAGAAAGTACATTAGGTACCTGTGTACTCGGTAAATGGGTAGACTGTGGTTAAAACATGTACTTAATCAAAGGGGGCATGTTACCTACAGTTACTGCTGAGAACAAGTGGATCCCATAGATTGTAGATGGAGGTACTGAATGTGCTGAAGTGTAGGAGATCCAGACAGACATGCTCATGAATAGTAGACACACAAATGAAAACAATCAGGGTCACACACCTTTGGGCTCCTGGAATCCGTTTGGGGCTTAGCAATGGCAGGAAAGACTTTTATGGAAAGGAAAGCTGCTGATTGCAACTGACCAGTGAATCATTACCATTTGTGCTGGGTATGTTCCTCTTTCTCTTCTAATTTTTTTTTTCAACGTTTATTTATTTTTGGGACAGAGAGAGACAGAGCATGAACGGGGGAGGGGCAGAGAGAGAGGGAGACACAGAATCGGAAACAGGCTCCAGGCTCCGAGCCATCAGCCCAGAGCCTGACGTGGGGCTCGAACTCACAGACCGCGAGATCGTGACCTGGCTGAAGTCGGACGCTTAACCGACTGCGCCACCCAGGCGCCCCCCTCTTTCTCTTCTAAATCCACTCTCCCCTATTTTGCTTCCTTCTCTGTACTCTAAGATATGAATACTGAACATCAACAAGCTTCTGAATCCCTGAGGTTCCTGTTGGGTTTGGCCAATGGGAGGCACTGGCAGGAGGGAATAAGGAAGGAAGAGAGTGAGGACAAGGCATTATTCTTCCAGCCCACTTCCTACAGGCTCGCTGTGGGACCTCTGCTACATTACAGCTACTCACACTAGATTCCAGTAACTGGTCCTCTCCCTGTGTCTTCAGGGTGGAGAGGAATAATAGGTTGTCATAGTTTTCAGCCCACGGTGGGTATTTCACCTTCCCTTAAGGGTTCTTTTAACCTGCCCATACTTTTGTAAATAGCCCTGTTGTTAAGCAATCCTTAAGTACCCCTTGTAGGAGTGCCATCCATTTCTTGCTTGTCTCCTGACTGATACATCACTCAAACTAAGAAACAGATCCCCCACCAAGGGAATTCCTTACGAGCCTGAGGAGTTCAGGGGTGGCTTAAGGCACTGGGAGGTGCTTCTGAATAAAATAATCTAGTTTTTTGACCTAAAGGAATGTAGCAACCCTTGTAACACCTTGGAATTCATTTATTCAATAAATAATTATTGAGCATATGTTTGTTATCTGCCAGACACTGGAAATACAGCAGTGAGGAAAACAGACAAATACTCCAGTGCTAGTGAACCTTTATGCAGGTGAAGGAGACAGATGATAAACAGGGTGAATAAAATATATGCTGTATGTTCGATGCTATGAAGGAAGAATAAAGCAGGGAATGGAGATGGGGGAGTTGGAAGGTGTGCAATTGTAAATTGGATGCTCGGGGAGAAAGCAACATCTGAGTAATGACCTCAAAGAGAGTTGGCAAAATGGTTGACGGCATACAAAAATAGGACATAGACTATGAAGTCAGTGCCTGAAATGTTACCTACCAGATATCTGCAGGTGAGAGATTGTGCTGTGTCTGTGACATTACATGAAACAAGCTTTCTTCCAAGGATGCTCCCGCCAAATTTTCAATATGGCAGCTGCCAGCAGTAGTGCTGATGGTGCTGAGATTGAGCTGAGGGAATGTGGGCATGCCTGGCATCTTTTCCAACATTAGGCTGAAAACTTATCGTCTCCCTTTCTAATCCTTGGAACGGGTGTATTGCGGTGTAAGGAATTCATCTTCTTCCCATGCTGCTTCTTGTAAAGACGTGGCAGAAAGAAGTGGCAGAAAGAGGGAGTGGTCAACATCCAGGGGCCTTCTGCCCTGGGGTCTCATCCCCATTTCCTCCCTTCACTACCCCTCAGATTAAACTCACCAGGAAGAGTAACAATGAGAGCAGGCTGTGACCTCTTCAATACACAAGATCAGACCAGGGAACTGATACCTCATAGGAATATGAGCTCACAGGCCTGAATAACAAGATACCTCGATCAGGTAGGTAGTTGCTGCTCGTAACAGAAACACATCTATAGTGATACATAAGGGTTAATTTTCCCACATAATTGAAGTCCAGGGAAATAAGCAATCAAGGGCTAATAAACCAGCTGCACAAAGCCATAAGAAGCCAGGCTTTTTTTCTCCACCCTTCTTAGCAAGTAGTTTCCACCCTCAAGATCACAAAGTGGCTGCATGAAAGCGCAGCCATCATATCTGTCTTTCCAGGAAAGAGGGAAGGGCCAAGACTACACCTCAGCTGAGCTTTTTCAAAGTCCTACTTATCAACTTCCACTTAACCGTAAGGGTATCAGGAAGGGATGTTTTGAGCATTTTGTACATTTACAGTACTGTTTGCTACTTATAGGCTTTTTATGAGTTGTCTTTGTTTTAGGAAATTTATTTGGAATTGGGGTTGATGTGAAATGCATTATAACTTCTACTATTTAATAACTCACAACCTCTCATTTTCTTTTTTTTTATATGAAATTTATTGTCAAATTGGTTTCTATACAACACCCAGTGCTCATCCCAAAAGGTGCCCTCCTCAATACCCATCACCCACCCTCCCCACCCTCCCACCCCCAATCAACCCTCAGTTTGTTCTCAGTTACAACCTCTCATTTTCAAAAAGGGCTGATGACATTAAGCAGGAAATGACTGTAATAGGGAACTAAGTCCAATAGTGTAGTGTAGTGTAATAAAAAAAAATCATTATAATCAAGTTTATCCTAAGAATATAAGCATAATCCATATCAGAAAAGTCTAGCAGGGCGCCTGGGCGGCTCAGTCAGTTAAGCGTCCAACTTTGGCTCAGGTCATGATCTCCCGGTTGGTGGGTTCAAGTCCTGCATTGGGCTCTGTGCTGACAGCTCAGAGCCTAGAGCCTGCTTCAGATTCTGTGTCTCCCTTTCTCTTTGCCCCTCCCCGACTCATGCTCTGTCTCTCTCTGTCTCTCTGTCTCTATGTCTCTCTCTCTCTCTCTCTCTCAAAAATAAATAAAACATTTAAAAAAAGTCTAGCAATAGAATTCCTTCATAATATTCTACAGAATATCATATGATAAACTAATAAAATTTTTATGATTTTCATTTATGCTAAGATTAAAAAAATTTTTTTTTAAATTTTTTTTAATATTTATTAAAACATTAAAAGCCAAAGCAGGCTCCAGGCTCTGAGCTGTCAGCACAGAGCCCGATGCGGGGCTCAAACCCACTAACTGTGAGATCATGACCTGAGCCGAAGTCTGGCACTTAACCGACCGAGCCACCCAGGTGCCCCTATGCTAAGATTTTTTTTATGTTTTTTTTCTTTTTTTTTTTTTTTTTTTTAGTTTTTATTTTTTTAAGTAGGCTTCATGAGTAGTGTGGAGCCCAACATGGGACTTGAACTCATGACTCTGAGATCAAGACATGAGTTGAGGGATGCCTGGGTGGCTCAATCGGTTATGCATCCGACACTTGATTTCGCTCAGGTCATGATCTCACAGTTTGTGAGATGGAGCCCCCTACTGGGTTCTGAACTGGCAGTGCAGAGCCTACTTGGGATTCTCTCTCTCCCTCTCTCTATCCCTGCCCTACTAGCACACACACCCTCTCTCTCAAAATAAATAAAAAGAAAAAAAAAAGACCTGGGCTGAGATCAAGAGTTGGATGCTTAACCAACTGAGTCACCCAGGCACCCCCTTTTAAAAATCTTAACAAACATGAAATAGAAGGAAACTCCCTTATCTTGACAAGGGTTTAATACCAAAAACTTAGAGCAAACTTTTTCTCAGTGGAAAAAATTTACATGTGTTCACTTTGAGATCAGGAAAACACAAGGTTGCTCACATTCATTGGCTGTATTTTACATGGTTCCACAGCACCAAGTAAGCTGTGTAAGAAAAGAAAAAGAAATAAGTGATGTAAGAATTGGGATGGGGGAGAAAAGATAAAGCTGTCACTGATTCTCAATGATATGATTATGTTTATAGAAAATTTACATTCAACAACCAAACTATTCAGCATGAAAGAGTACTCAGAAACAACACCAGATATAAGATGAATTGATACAAATACATTTGTATCAATTGGTTTGACATTTCTGAGTTAATAATCAACTGGAAAATATATAATTACGTTTCACTTATGAGTTAATAATCAACTGAAAAATAGAACATAAACAATAAAAATATAATATAAACAACAAAAATATAAGTACCTGGCTAAGTCAGTTAAGCGTCTGACTCTTGATTTCAGCTCGAGTCATGACCTCATGGTTTGTGATCAAGCCCCGCATTGGGCTCTGTGCTGACAACGTGAACCCTCCTAGGGATTCTCTCTCTCTCTCTCTCTCTCTCTCTCTGCCCCTCCCCAGCTCATGCACTCATGCACTCCCTCTCTCTCTCTCTCTCTCTCTCTCTCAAAAATAAACATTTAAAAATATACACATATATATGTAAGAATTTAATTTACCAAATAATAGACAAGTTATCTATGAAAATATTTTTAAACTGTTAAGACATAGGGAAATATTTGAGTAAATGGGAAGAAAGTTTGCTATGTTGAATGAAATAACATTACTATGAAGGCATCTACTCTCCCCAGATTAATCCACAAATTCCATGCAATCTCAAGCAAAATTGAAGCTGTGTTTTTGTTTTGTTCTGTTTGGTTTTGTTGTTTGTTTGGAAACTCAACAGTTAAAAGTTATTTGAAAGAACAAAACTCCATGGTTACCTAACTTCTTCAGTTGTAAAAAAAGAGCCAAATGGGGAGGAACAGGTGTTAAGATACACTACAAAGCCATGGAAATAAGGAAGAGTAGAGTATAAGAACAGACAAATAGACACTGGAACAGAATAGAGAGTTCAGAGATAGACCCACATGTATTTGAGACTTATTACCTGGAAATAAGGGAAAGGACGAACTTTTAATGGATGGTTTTGGGAAAACTGGATCACCAAATGGAAAAAAGTAAAACTGTTTTCCTTCCTGACAGGATAGTTAAATGTGGACCACAATATATTCAAGACTAAATGTGAAAAGCAAATTCCTAAAGATAATAGAAAATAATGTAGGAGAATATCTTTGTGACCCAAGGCCTCATGGACATCCTTGACTCTCTAGTAGATAACGATGGCCGCAGGTAGTGCAAAGAAAAGGAACACTGGATTAAAAATATCCCAAATTTAAAGACAACAGACTACAATCATAGTAGTCCCAATAAATCCTCTCTCCCTGGAATAAGCTCCTAATTATCCCCCAATACCCTTGAATATGCTGGGTGAAATAATGATCCTGGTCAGTTGGTACCCCATTACCTTTTCAGTAGACACCAGAGTTATCTATTCTACCCCAAGTGTGTAGGGTTAGATAACGTATCTCATGATTTGCCCCTTTCTAACCCCCTTGGATCACATGTTGACCGACATAACTTTTTGTTAAACTGAGTGACAGTCTCTTAGGCAAGATTTACTTTCTACTTAGGATGTTAACATTTCATGTTGGTCCGAGGGACTGACTCTTCAAGTCCCAGGCTTCTCCCTCACTCATCTTTGTCCTCTGACAGCTCTGATAGATTTTATTGTTTTTGCACTGTGAAATGCTCCTGAATGTTTTATTGTTTTCATGATCTCACAGTTCATGAGTTTGAGCCCCCGTGTCAGGCTCTGTGCTGACAGCTCAGAGCCTGGAACCTGCTTCAGATTCTGTGTCTCCCTCTCTCTCTGCCATTCCCCCACTCGTACTCTGTCTCCCTCTCTCCCTCTCAAAAACAAATAAAACACTGACAACATTAAACAAAATAAAGTTGACCCTTTCTATTTCCTATGCCCAAAGTCCTGGGATACCCTGACATATACCCCAACTCAGTATTGACAACAGAACACTGCTATTAAGAAGAAACAATTAGGGAACAGTAAAAATCCTTGCTCATGATAAACAGAGACCATCCTCTTTAGAAGATTGCTAGCATCAGGGCTATTAGATTTTTGTCCAGGTATGTATACAAACATTGCTTCCAGAGATTTTCCGCCTTGGAAAGGAGAGAGGATTAATTCCTGGCTTATTTGATGAAAAAACATCCCCCAAACATCCCATCGCTCTAAAACATCCCTGTCTTAGTTGGGAAAGTGACCTTGGTCCATGCTTGAGCATCCTGGTTTGAGGTGGAGTCTCCCTAGAGTGTGGACACGGGATGGGGCGGGTGCGGAAGAAACCAGACAAAATGCCTTATGCTTTTGTAAGGATCACTCTCGTTTTTCATCATCCTGTGCCTGCTGGATGTCCCTCAGCCTCAGAGCCTGCTCAGTGGTAGTAGAATGTGGTACGTGTCCCTTTCCTTCAATCTGGGCAGGAGAGGGCCTGGGATCTCCCATCCAAAAACTATGCCTGGACCCGGAGTTCCTCCTTGTTCTGACTTTCCTCAAATGCTGGAAATCTCTGCCTAAGATCCTGTTTCTCTCCAAGGATCCACCCCAAGACTTGTATGTGCCCCGGGAGCTCCAGGATTCTGAAAACTCATAATGTCAGCTCTATTTTCATCTTAGCTTCGGCTTCACACAGAACCTGGTACCGACTTGGGTTTTTGCAGTAGTCTTTCCTGGCACTTAGCTCATTATGGTTCCCCGCCCCCACCCTCTCCATTTTCGTTTTGGAAGGACTTCTCTGTTCTGTGGCAGGACCAGTAGAGTCTTGCTCATAAGGACCTTGGGTAATTCACTGGCTTGGGCAGGTTGGCTCTTCCCTCTGACCTGGAGATCTTCTGATCCCCTCTGTACCCTCAACATGCTCTCCTGCTTTGGGTCACCTAGTGTTCTCTCAGTCATAGCAATTGTATTCTTTTTCTAGCTCTTTCTTGAAACCTGAAATTTAGCATGCTCCTTCTGACACTGGCTGCTCTCTCTGGCTTCCCTATTAAAGACAAGCACCTAGGAAACTGCTGGGTCTCGCCCCACTCTGGCATAACCCTCAAAAAGCCAAAAGTCAAGCTGTCTGAGGTTAGGGGAAATGCAATCAAACAAGCCTGGGCCGTGCTCAGGCTCTGTGTCCAATGTTACCAGGAAGCTGCTCTTTAAAGCATGGCTATTGTGTCTCTGGGTCTTGTGCAATCAACATGCTCAATGATATGGGCCATTCCTTGCTTACTGAAGCCCCTAGACCACATAGATGCCCGTCTACTGTATCATAATTTTCTAGGCCACTAGCTTTCACAGAGTCTCCTGATAGTTGAGAAGCAAGGAGCTTTTTGGACTTAACTATTTCCCTGATTTCTTTCACCCCTGACCCTGATTTTAAAAATATAAAGTCACTAATCTTATAATGCAGTAATTTATTTAAAAGAAAGACTTATGAAATGTTGGGCATATCACCATAGTCATGAAAGTCATATGTTACTGTGTGCAAAGTAACCAAGACTTGGTCAAGAATCTACACTATTTTCATTGATCTGAAGAAGAACTCCTGTAGTTACTCAAGTTTTATTTCAAAGATTTAAGACACGTATTTCTGGCACACACCATGTGCCACATATTGTTGCCTTCACAGTGGCCAGGTATTGTTACAGGGGAGGTATTAAAATCAGGAGAAAGAAATCTCATTCTTCTTTTAAAAATTAAAAAAAAATTAATGTTTATTTAATTTTGATAGAGGGAACACAGAGGGGGAGGAGAAGAGAGAGAGAGGGAGACAGAGAATCTGAAGCAGGCCCCAGGCACTGAGCTATCAGCACAGAGCCTGATGTGGGGCTCAAACCCATAGACCCTTAGATCATTATCTGAGCTGAAGTCGGATGCTTAATTGACTGAGCCACACAGGTGTCCTTAAATTTTTAAAAAATGTTTATTTATTTTTGAGAGACAGAGTGTGAGTGGGGGAGAGGCAGAGAGAAGGAGACACAGAATCCGAAGCAGGCTCCAGGCTCGACGTGGGGCTTGACGCGGGGCTCGAACTCAGAAACCACAAGATCATGACCTGGGCCAAAGTCAGGCACTTAACCAACTGAGCCACCCAGGTACCCCATCATTCTTTAAAAAAAAAAGTTTATTTATTTTGAGAGAGAAAGTGAGTGAAAGAGAGAGAGAGAAAGAGAATGTGAGCGGGGGAGGGACAGAGAGAGAGGAAAAGAGAGAGAACCCCAAGCAGGCTTTGTGCTGTTAGCTCAGAGCCTGACTTGGGGCCTGATCCCCTGAAATGTGCAATCATGACCTGAGCCAGAATCAAGAGTCGGATGCCTAACCGACTAAGCCACCCAGGTGCCCCGAGATATCTCATTCTGCTGGCAGCATTCATGTACTCACGCAATCAGTCATTGACTAACTCACTCAATAAACATCTTTTGAGGGAAGGATGCAGCTATTCAGGGAAAGCTACATGGGAAAAGATGCATGGCAGTTCTCACTTCCACAAGATTTATCCCAGTCCTGTCTGCAGGAGCAGGGGAGCAGGTGGCCCAGTATGTATACCTCAGTACCTCATTTTATTTTTCTTTGCCTGATTTCTTGTCATGTTTTTCAGTACCTTTCTTCCTCTATGATTGAGGACAAGAATCCGTATAACTAAAACAAGTGTTAACGAAGCCCACTATACACATTCCAGTTGCCAGGAACATAGCTATGAATCATGCAAAGGCCTGTCCACGGAAGAAACTGTAAGACAGAAAGGT
This sequence comes from Prionailurus bengalensis, assembly GCF_016509475.1. Classification (NCBI taxonomy): domain Eukaryota; kingdom Metazoa; phylum Chordata; class Mammalia; order Carnivora; family Felidae; genus Prionailurus; species Prionailurus bengalensis. The sequence continues at coordinate 88,042,960 of NC_057358.1, forward strand.
AACCTTACAGTTACACGGGATATACGTTATTCTCACAGGGAAATGTACTGAATGTTAAGAAAACCCAAGTTCGTTCTTTCTAAGCAAACAATCAATCTGAAAGGAAGGTTCCAATCACAACACGCGCAGGAAACAGGTGAAGGGAGGACACAGACCTCCAACTTTAACAGATTTTTCAAGGAACCCCATGCCACTTCTGAAATACAGATGAAGTAGGAGCACACATGTTACAGTCAAAAAAGCTGGAATGCTGACTCACTACTTTCTAGCTAGAGGACCTTCAGAGACCGAATTAATCTCTTTGAGACTGAGTTTCCTCATCCATGAACTAGAAACAGTAATTCTTCATTCACAGGATTTTTCCAAAGGTTAAATCCTATGAGATAGTAAATGCATTTAGTACAGGGCTTCCCACACAGCTGTTCCGTAAATGATAACTATTATCTCTCTTCACACTCAGAGGAGGTCTCATAAGACAAACCTAGTCTGGATGCTGCTTGGCACGAACGTTCTGTCTCCCGATTTCTCCAGTTAGGAGATATGGAGCTAAGCCAACATGATTTCCTACCTCTATAACTGGCTTTATGGGACATATCTTTTAACTGCAAAGCAGCTGGACATAGATGTATCAGCTGCAATGAGATAAGGCTAAGCAGGAAGAATAACATTTGATGAATGAGCAGTAGCTTGAGGAGCAGGAAGAAACGGCCAGAGAATGAACTAAACTGAGGCCGTAAGAAATCTAGACGAGGAGGCGGCATTTGAAATCCAAGAAAAGATGAACAAATAACCCCTGGCATTAATATTCAGGGTGGATCATTGACTTCAGGAAGATGCAGCCAGAGGGACTGAATGTTCAGCCATGTGTGCAGACAAAACTCTTGGATACAGGGACCTAAGAGCAGGCAATATTCTGAGATTCAGGCAGGTGGGGATAATATGGAGCTGGATTGAGGAACTCTCAGTCAAGGAGGGGTCTGGGGATTTATAAAAATAATCTTAAGGAATTGAGGGGGTACCAGATAGCTTACAAACCAGGGTTTTAAACATAGGAGAACAAAACAGTGATCTAACTACTGGGACTGATGTTCGCAAGCTTAGTACTACTGACATTTTGAATTGGATAATTCATTGTTGGGGGGTGCTGCTGCATGCATTGTAATATGTTTAGCATTGGCCCAGATGCCATTAGTATCCCCTCTCCAAGTTGTGACAATCTAAAATGTCTGCACTCATTGCCAAGGGGTCCCAGTGCAGGGAGGATGACAGGATGGGAGGGGGGAAATTGTCCTCCCTCAGTTGGGAACCACTGGGCTAGATGATGCTGAGAGAGCACTGCAGAGAGAGTGCTGCTCCAATGATGAAGGCCAGGGGGAGAGGGTCTCACCAATAAGCTGATCCACAATAAGCAATGACTGTCAGTGGCCCAGTAAGACAGTGCAGTGAGCATTCTGCCCAGATCCCTGCCCCTTCTATCATTTCTGTGTAGCTTGTCTGGTCTCCTCCTCCTCCTCCTCCTCCTCCTCCTCCTCCTCCTCCTCTCCCTCCTCCTCCTCCCTCTCCCCGTCTTCCTCTTCTTCCTTTCTTCTTCCTCTTCTCCTCCTCTTCCTCCCTCTCCCTCTCCTCCCTCTCCTTCCTCTTCTCCTTCTTCTTGATATTATTGTTATTATTATTATTAGAGAGAGAGAGAGAGAGCACTGAGCAGTGGGGGGATGGGGTGGGGGCGTGAGGGGAGAAGGGCAGAGGGAGAGAGAGAGAATCTTAAATAGGCTCCATGCTCAGCTTGGAGCCCGATACAGGGCTCGGTCCCACGACCTTGGGATTATGACCTGAACCAAAATCAAAAGTTGGACACTCAACTGACTAAGCCACCCAGACACTCCTGTTATGCTTCTTTTGTCAGAATAGGCAGTTAGGTTCTAACAGGATGCCTGGAGGCCAGCAACAAGGAAGTCATGCCCAGCTATCGGAAGAGTCAGAGGCCTATCCTGGCAGCACTCTACAAGAAGCCGGATCAAACCAGAAAGGCCCATGATGGTGGGTGCCATGACAGGAAGCCCCTGACCAACGTGGGAAGAAAAGGTGCAAAATCCTGCATCTCTGCCTCAAGTAATGAATGTTTTACCCCCTAGTTAACAGCTGTCAATAAAAGATAAAAACCCAAATCCCAGGCCATTCGTCTCTCAATCCTCTCTCTCTCTCTCTCTCTCTCTCTCTCTCTCTCTCACTCTCTCCCTCTCTCTCTCAGCTCACCTGCTCTCACACCTCAAGAGTGTACTTTTGCTTGTGTTGCTTGTGTTGCTCTCCTTGAATTCTTTCTCATGAGAAGACCAAGAACCTTCCATGACACCTTTGGGAGTGGGCTAGGTCGAAGGCGTGGGGTCTCCCCAGTTCACCTGGAAGACTTTCAGCATGATGTTGCTCCCAAAGTGCTGCCCATGGACTTCTGGGGTTAATTTGCTCCACATATTTGGAAAGCCATACTACCTAAGGGAGCTTTTGGCCAGTGGCTGGTGTTTAAGAGATCTCCCTTGCCTTGGGGTTTTCTCTTATTGGCCTCTTTCACTTCCCTGCTCCCACTTTCTACTGGCTTCTCCTGGGAACACGTCCTTAATAGATTAAGTACACACAAATCTCTCCTTAGGGTCTGCTCCCAGGGAACTCAGCTTAATACAGGCAGTAGGGCTGACCTGAGAAACAGACTTAGGTATGAGAAACAAGTCCAGGAAAGCAGGAAAGAATGAAGACTATGAATGATGAGTCTGGCCTGAGCACCCCCCAACCCCCCACCATCAGTGTGATTTCCAGCATGAGATCCAGCAGTGAGAGAGGTGATTTTAAAAGCTGGAGAGGACTGGACAGTGTGGTTTTGGTCTCAGGAACAAAGCTGAAAGCAAGAATAGAGCAGAAAGCGTCAAGGCAATATAAAAATAACCGAACTATTAGAGGAAATACCTCTAAAATAATTTGTTGTTATTATTAAATATCTCCAGAGAATCTTCACCACAGAATTAAGGAGTTTGTGATCCTCTGGACTCTGAAAATTTGAAAGGGAGTATTTCAATCTGTACTTCTGTAATGTAGAAAGAACCTGGAAAATTTGTATACTCCTCCCTGCTCCCTTTGTTGTTTAAACCATTCTTTGAGATCCCAGGAGTGGAGGACATCTTTTGGCTGGGACTGTTGCTTCTGCTTTTTTACAGCAGAACCATTTCTGCACCATTTGTACTCAGGTGCACTCTGGTACGTGACTGATATGATGGTTTTGGGAAGGACTGGCTAAGAGAAGTTCCCTAATAAAGATGGCTGTCTTGTTAAAAATCTGTTCCTTCATTGTTACTACATTGTTGCTGACCTTCCATGCAACAGGCAACAAACTCATGCACCAAGTATAAAATATGTTCTTAAAGCAGTTACAACAAAGACAGAAAATAAAGTGTTTAAAAATAATCTTGGAGGAGTACCTGGCTGGCTCATCGGTACAGCATGTGATCTTGATCTCAGGGTTGTAAGTTTGAGTGCCACATTGGGTGTAGACATCACTTAAAAATTAAAAACATTTTTTAAAAAATTCATCTTTAAAAAAGGATTTAAAGAGTAACCATAAGACGCATATAAACAACTTATTCTTACATCTAGGAACAGTGTTTAAAATAGCAAATTATAGGTTCTCCACTTATAATTTGTCTTTTGTAATCATTTCTTTATTCTGTAAAGAAAGCATGTGTTCTTCAGTCAGTATGTAATTTAGACCAGCCAGCAAGTTATAATTTTTAATTCTGAAAATTAAAGTTAAGGGATTCTTTGAAAATATGTTTTAAGAAATACATAGACAGCATGTACCAAGAGCCATTAAAGACTAATAATTTCTGGACTCTGGAAAATTCTTTGAAAGAGAAAACTGTAAAACTGAATTCCTTTCAGGAAAAGTAATTCAGAGATAAAGAATTAATGATGACGGAAAGAAAGACAATAGAGTAAGACTGAAATAAGTCTAAAATTTTAATTCATAACAACTATTAATTATGAGTTTAACATATTTTCATCTCTAAATATAAAGTTTAAATTATACATAATACTTAGAATATAATTACTGATAAGAAGTGGGTAAGAAAGCATTTACAAATACATTTGCATATAGGGGTGCCTGGGTGGCTCAGCCTAAGTTCCGACTTCGGCTCAGGTCATGATCTCACGGTTGGTGGCTTCGAGCCCCGCATTGGGCTCTGTGCTGACAGCTCAGAGCCTGGAGCCTGCTTTGGATTCTGTTTCTCCCTCTCTTTGCCCCCTCTCCAGCTCATATTCTGTCTCTGTCTCTGTCTCTCTCAAAAATAAACATTAGGGGCGCCTGGGTGGCGCAGTCGGTTAAGCGTCCGACTTCAGCCAGGTCACGATCTCGCGGTCCGGGAGTTCGAGCCCCGCATCGGGCTCTGGGCTGATGGCTCAGAGCCTGGAGCCTGTTTCCGATTCTGTGTCTCCCTCTCTCTCTGCCCCTCCCCCGTTCATACTCTGTCTCTCTCTGTCCCAAAAATAAATAAACGTTGAAAAAAAAAATTTAAAAAAAATAATAATAAACATTAAAAAAAACCCAAATACATTTGCAGATAAAATTTCATATCAACTCATCCAACTAACAGATCTCTGATATATTTTCTTCAACATAGTTATCCATGTTCTGTATCATGTGAACTCCTTACCCTGACCACATAAACCAATCACCTTTGACCACAGCTGTTGGAATCAGGGGTGTCTCCTGGTTCTGTCTCCAAGGACAGTGGATCTGTATTCTTTTCAGTGACCTAGAAGGCAGTCCAGCAAAAAGCATCGCAAAATTGAAATACAGAATTGATACTCGATTGTTCAACTACTTCGATATTTTCTCTTTAAAAATTTGAATGTGACACATCAAGAGAGAGTATGTAGTTGGAAGGGTAGAGAACAGGAGTTAAGTGGACATAGAGAAAGGAGAAAAGAGCAGATGCCACGAGGAAACTAAAGCTATGAGAGAACTGGATCCTGGTGACATGTGGAGTCAGGAGTGAGGCAACTGGTTGGTAGAAGCAGGAGAAATATTAGCAGAAACATGAAGGAGATTGTCTTGGTAATACTTCAGGATCAGATGAGGGAGAAGGAAGCAACATAACCGCTGCTGAGATGAGTCAAGCAGTATGAACACCCAAGGGCTTTCTAGTTTTCCAAACTACATTTTAGGCTCTGTGAAACCAAGCTTTTCCTATATTTCCAGAGGGCTCTCTCTTGTGGCTGAAATTCCTTGGTCTCTTACTTTCACATGGGTTATTTATTTGAAGCCCTACTGTTTGAGGTGTCTAAAAGAATCTAACTAGTACACCATGTAAAGGAGTTTGGGCTTTAATCTCAAAACATTAGAAAATCATAAAAGGCTTCATACTTTGATTTTAGAAAGAGGACTCTGACACAAGTGTGGAAAATAAATTAAAAATGGACTAGAGAGAGGTAGGGGTTATACATTGGGAATTGTTGTTTTAAACCAGTGGGAGATGATGATGGCCTGAGAATGGAGAAAATGGATGAACTGAAATTTACAAAGGGGGATGAATGTAACAGAGTTTGATTCAGCTTAGATGTAGAGGATAAGGGAGGGGTAAGAGTCAAGTTTGATTCTTAGTTTCCTGATATGGGTAACCAGATGGATAGTGGCAACCAATTTCTCTCATTGAGAAAGATAATGTATGAAAAGAATCAACCTCTTTTTGGGAAGGAGTATAGGTGCCAATGAGACTTCCAGGTAAGGATGTCCAGTAGGCAGCGGAATATTCACGTTTGGATCTCACACAAGAGCTCTGGAGTTACACATTTATGTATAAGGGCTTGATATCATGATTCTCAGAGATATTCCAGTAACAGTTTCTTGTTTTATTCCCTTAGTACTAAATTCAGGAATGTACTTGGACTAGGCTGTGTTAGCCTAGGGAAGCTGAGCATCAAAGGAGTTTTCATGTCTAAGTATTCTCTGCAGGCTTCCTTAGCTATCACGCTGTGCATTATATAACTTGAGATTGATGAACTTCCTTGCCTAAGTGAGATGGTCTCTAGAGAATGCTATGTATAGGACCAATCTATCTTTACATATATAAGGTAGGACAAGAAGGGGAAGTGAAGTTTCTAGAAGGTCTGATGTTATGTATTCCAGAAAGTTTGAATATTTGGAAGGTTTAGAAACTTGAATGTCCATCTCTTAGCTGATATTGCAACCACATACCTGCTGTAGTATTTCTGTTAATTTGACATTCTATTGCTATTTGTCAATATGGAGGTTATACAGGGTGTTATCAATAGGTTGGTAGTTATAGGGGCACCTGGGTGGCTCAATCAGTTGAGCGTCCGACTTCGGCTCAGGTCATGATCTCACGGTTTGTGAATTTGAGCCCCACACGGGGCTCTGTGCTGACAGCTCAGAGCCTGGACCCTGCTTTGGAATCTGAGTCTCCCTTGCTTTCTGCCCCTCCCCTGCTTGCGCTCTGTCTCTCTCTCAAAAATATACACTAAAAAAATTTTTTTAAATAGGTTGGTAGTAATTGAAACCATTGGTGTGCATATTTTCCAGAGTAGAAAATAAAGAAAAGAAAGTAAATAATAGAATTCTGGGAAATACTAATCTCTAAGGAGTAGGTAGAAGAGAGAAAAATCCAAGAGGAGAATAAGTGAATGATGGTGAAATCTGAGGGATCGAACAACTAGAAAGGTAAAATGAGTTACATTTGTATTTCACCATCACCTGAGACAGATATTTTAGAATGTCATTGGACAAGTTTTCTTGTTACACATGAATATATGCTCATTGTTAAATAAATACATTTTCCAAAAGATTCACAACAAAGTCTCAGAAAAAGAGAAAAAGACACAGCTTTCCTAATTTTCAACTAGGAGTTTAAAGCTTATTGATAACTCTTTTTATTTAAACATTCTTTAATGTTTATGTTTTTGAGACAGAGAGAGAGAGAGAGAATGAACAGGGGTGGGGGGCAGAGAGAGAGGGAGATACATAATCCCATGCAGGCTCCAGGCTCTGAGCTGTCAGCCTAGAGCCTGACTTGGGGCTCAAACTCACAAGCTGTGAGATTATGACCTGAGCCCAAGTTGAATGTTTAACCGACTAAGCCACCCTGTTGCACCTAGCTGATTTCTTAACTTGTAGAATCAAGAATGATTTTTACCCCTGCTAACTTGGTTGGTTTTGGCATAAAGCCATGCATTGTTTCTGTGGCAGTACAATCTCCCTGGGCATATGTACATAGAAAACTATTTGGTTTTGTTATTTATTTAATTTGATTTTTGAGAGAGAGAGAGATCGCACACCAGCGGGGGTGAAGGGCAGAGAGGGAGAGAATGAAAATCTTAAGCAGGCTCCAAGCTCAGTGTGGAGCCCAATGGGCCTCCATCCCATGACCTTGAGATCACGACCTGAGCTGAAATCAAGAGTCTGGGGCTTAACCCGGCTCAACTGACTGAGCCACCCAGGCGCCCCACAAGAGGATCATTTTTCAAAGTTCCCTGGGACCTCAAGAATAATGTCTGCCATATATTCTACCTAAGATTTTGTTTTATAAATTCACAGTTTTTAAAAAAAATTTTTTTTCAATGTTTATTTATTTTTGGGACAGAGAGAGACAGAGCATGAACGGGCAAGGGGCAGAGAGAGAGGGAGACACAGAATCAGAAACAGGCTCCAGGCTCTGAGCCATCAGCCCAAAGCCTGACGCAGGGCTCGAACTCCCGGACCGCGAGATCGTGACCTGGCTGAAGTTGGACGCTTAACCGACTGCGCCACCCAGGCGCCCCTAAATTCACAGTTTTTAATACATAAAGCTTATGTTATAGGACCTATCAAATTTCCCAAAGTCACAATAGGCACAAATGATACAAACTAGTGTTCTGAGAGCTCTATTACCTTATCTGCTATCTTTATCCATCCTTGTGTTACTTCTTGTCAGATGAGGAAAAAATTATTTAGTTTACAAAGTACTTGTGGTGCAAGGCTTATTTTAGGGCCAAATCCTTCCTCCCACTGACAATCTCAGTCCGCTGCCCTGCCTACTGCAATGATGTCATCCGCTCAGTTGTCTGAGGTGTTCCTTTCTTCATCTCCTACCTCTACCCTGGTTCAGGCTTTCCCTCTACCTTCCTCTGCTTCCTACTCAGTGGTTGCAAGATGTTTTGGGCAAAAGCACACGGACCTAGATCTTGGGAAGCACAGGTAAGTTTTCTGCTTACTTGTGTCTCACTTAATATTTGTTACCTAATAAAGGCTTTTATATTGGTTTCTTATTTAAGCACCAAAATTATTTTTACATTCATTCATTAAAATATTTATTGATCAGGGCGCCTGGGTGGCTCAGTCAGTTGGGCATCCGACTTTGGCTGGGGTCATGATCTCACTGTTTCTGAGTTTGAGCCCTGCCTGGGGGCTCAGTGCTGACAGTTCAAGGCCTGGATCTGCTTCAGATTCTGTGTCTCCCTCTCTCTCTGCCCCTTCCCTGTTCACGCTCTCTCAAAAATAAATAAACATTTAAAAATGTAAATAAAATAAAATATTTATTGATCATCTACTATATGCCAAGAACTATTCTAAGTGCCGAAGAAGGGAACAAAACAGAGGGGGACAAAATCCCAACGCCTTTTAGCTGGAAAACTGGCGGTAAAAGGGGGCGGGGCAGATCGCGTGGCTCCTGGCAGGTGTAAGGAGGCATTCTGCCTTTTACCGTGGGCAAAATGGAAGGCCAGCGGAGGGTTTTGGAACAAAGGGTAGTTTTCTCTGTCATTTTACAAATTAGGGAAATAAAGGACTACTCCACAGTAAGCGCACCAGTATGCTTTGTGCAACTCTGTGGAGGAATTGCAATTTAGATACTTAGGAGGAAAATAAAATTAACAGGAGGTAGGCATTGGTTTGGGGCCACTAGCCTAGAGATTCCAGGGGGCAGAAATGACGAGGGACAAGACGAATGAAGATTAAAACAAAAGGAAGCAAACTGTTTACACTGAAATACAATATAACACGAACAAACCCCAAGAGACACGCCAAGATACACGTGGCTCCATTCTGACAGCTGTCACATATCTACGAAGAAGCAAATTTAGACGAGGCAAATGGTGGCCCACGCCTAGCGGGTCCCAAAGTCGAGCTGGGGAAAGCAGCCCCTCCGGGAGCCGATCCAGCCCCGGACGTGACCACGCCCCTGGCCACGCCCCGCCTGCGGCTCACCGCCCCAGTTGGCCGCGGCGGGGGCGGTGGCCGCGGTGCCCGGAAGTGCGGCTGACGTGTCCCGGCCGCGCTCGGAATTGTGGGCGACTCGGCTAATGGCGTCGGCGAGTCTGGAGGGCTTGGGCGGCCAGCGCCGGAGATTTTGCCAGGTTGGCTGCTGACGAACTGTGCGGCCGGACCCCGCGGCAGCGGGAGGGACCTGCCCGCCTTGTGGGCTCCTCGGCCAGAGCCGCTGGAGCCTAGCGGGGCGGGGCGACCGGGGGGCGGGGGGGTGCCTCGGAGAGGAGCCGCGAGAGTTGCGAGGAGGCTGCGGGGGGCGCTCGGGTACGCTGTGGGTTCGTAGTCCAGGCCGGGCCGAGCCCAGGAGGCGCGCTGAGGAAGGGCCGGAGGCGCTCTGAGGGAGCTGCCGGTCGCCCGAAGGAGCTGACCGTGCTGGAGTTCGTTTGCGCCGCCCAAATTGGATTGTAGTTTGGTGGATCATGTCCGGCACCAACAGCCCCGAGGCAGTGAAGAAGCTGCTGGAGAACATGCAGAGCGATTTACGGGCCTTGTCCCTGGAATGCAAGAAGAAATTCCCACCTGTCAAAGAGGTAAGCTTTGGGTGACGTCGGGAGAGGGCACGGTGAGCATGTCTGGTCCTATTAGATCCAGTCCTTCGCTCCCAAACTCCTGTCTGATTTTAATTTGGTCCTCACCTTTCCAGATTTGCTAGTCGGTGGGTTGTTCCACAAGCGCTCTTTAGAGTTTCCTTTGGAGACGTCTGGGGAGCTTTGATTTTCTCCACCCCTGTCCTCCGGATTTAGGAATGAAGTTCGCGGAGTGAGCCGATGCAGCTAATTCAGCTGAATGTGTCTTACCCTCGCCTTTTCTGGCCTTTTTCAAGCTTGAAACTAGCCAAGCCAGAATTGAAAAAACTTAAGTTTGTTGCTTCTAAAACTATCATCCATCGTTGCGGTGACATCTGTGCTCCTCACGTTTAAAGTGTGTATCACTCAAAGGGGAGTAGCCTTCCTTGTTGTCTTGTGTCATGCAGCTTCACTCTGTCAGTACCACGAAGTGTTAATAAATTATTCAGCCACTTATGACAAATATTGAAGACCCGCATTAATTATGTTAAGCCTTGTTATTAGCAATACTTTAATGGGAAGTTTGGGTTTAGAGTCAAATCCAGTACACCTTGAAATACATATTAACCTCTTTGAGCTTCAGTTTTCTTTCCTGTGTAAATAGGGTTAAAGGGTGGACTTACTGGATTATGATGGTAAAGTCGTCAGAGCAAAAAGGGTATTATTAAAGAGGTTCCAGTTAATTATTTGTATAAATTCTCCAAATCTTTCCTAAACTGAAGAATTTGACGTTTAGTTACTATTGATTTTTTTCTCTTAAGATGCCATTTTATTTCTCTTAAACGTTTTAAAAATGCTTCCCAATTTCCTTTCTCATATCGGGGACAAGATATTTCAGTGATAAACTTGTAAAAGCAATCATTTTTATTTTTCTATAATATAGTTTGGCCTACCAGCAATTTTATTTACTATTTACGATTCACCAAAAGTTTACTAGGAATTTTGGAATGTTTCATATTAATTTAAATGTTTTGCCTTTATAAAGGTTTTGTAATTAAAACTTACCCAATAAAGTTTGGATTTTAGGCTTCCAAGGAATCTTAACTTTTCTGTAAGTGCTTTTGGTTTCATTAGTCTTCAACATGCTCCATCTACTATTCCTTTAATAAAGTAAGCAAATATTACCCAATAATGGGAACCTGATGTGCCACTTTTGGAAAGATAACTATCGAAATATATTTTATTTCAGATACTCAATAGCTTGTGATATCAATTTTAATTATTTTCTCTGTGTCATTTTCTGCTGAAAGTTATAATAAGTAATTTTAAGGAATTAAGCAGTTTTAAAGAATTTTAAAGAATTAGACTGTTCTGTTGTATTTTTGACAATAATTTATAGAACTGATTGTTCGCAGCTCTTATAATTTATATAGAAACTAAGATTCCTCTATATTACATATAAAGGCCTTTGTGGACTTGTTTGAGAATTTAGTTGCCATTTATTACCTTATTTTTTTTAGAAAATGCATTCAGAATTCCAAACAGGTAATTTACAGAATCCTAGAACTCAGTCCATTTAATCTAGGAACTTTAAATATAGCTCATTAGCTCTTTTATTTGGACATTGGCCAAAGAAATACTTGGTGATTGCACTACTCTTTGGGGTAATGGCAAAAATCATTCTTGGTGTGATTATCTCTGATATTTAATTTCCTATATAGTACCTACTCCGTAAGAATTTGTTGAATGTAAGAACCTTGACGTCTTAACCAGCGGCACTTCTAAATATGCTTAGGGGTCCACTTTAGGAATTAGAAAATGACCATCTCTGTGTTACCAGTTTAAAACAGTAATGAAGTAATTAGTCTAAGAGTGATGATTTTATAGGAGGGACCCTTGACTTTCAAGAAATATTTTGATTGAATTAAATTTTTCCTGATAAATTAATAGCAATTTTAGCTTTTGTTTTCTAAGTAACTGCTAAGTTTTTAGTTTTATTTATTTGGGGGATGAAGGGAGGATGAGATCATGACCTGAGCTGAAGTCGGACACTTAACCTTCTGAGCCACCCAGGTGCCCCAAGGCAAGGCCTTTCTAAGTATAAAAAGCTTTTCCATCTGTATACTGATTTGCTAGGTAACACTCTCCCAGTATCTTCACAGTTATTAGTTGAAAAATACTTCTGAACTTCTTATAAGGGTACTTAAGAACTTACAGTGGTAATTGTATATGTACTTTGGAAGGCAGATCTCCTTCCCCAGTACTTTTTTTTTAATGTTTATTTATTTTTGAGAGAGGGAGACACAGAGTGCAAGCAGGGGAGGGGCAGAGAGAGAGGGAGACACAGAATCCGCAGCAGGCTCCAGGCTCTGAGCTGTCAGCACCAGCTTATTTTTCTTAGTCCTTAAATATGAATCTTTATGTTTCAGCAATGTAACTTTTTTAGGACAAGTGTACTAGCTAATCTGTTCTGGAATACTTGTATGAATAATTTTTTCTTTGCCTTAAAAATTACCTTAAAGCTTTGTAAAATTGCTTTTCTGAAAGTGACGCTCACTGCCTTCAGAGGCACTAATCTCTGAAGCTTTATGTTTATGTATTTAATGAATAAAACATTTTGGTCATTTTCTATTTGCAGGCATTATTCTGGAAACAAATGAGAGGGATCCAACTGAGCTTGGAAGTATGTCAGAGAGAGTTTGTAATTCTTCAGTTGAGTCTTAATAGGATGAGTAGAAGCAAGCCAATAGAAGAAGGGGGCGGTCATTCTAGGCAGAGAAATTAGCACAAGTTTGTATTCCATGTTAAATAAACTTCATGCTGAAGGTAATTTGGAGCCATTAAAGGTTTTTAAGAGAGGGAATAATATCAAATTCATATTTAGTAGCATTTCCGTAACAGTATTCATGGCAAGAATTAGAGGGGACTAACATTGACGAAGAGAGTAAATTTTAAAAAGTGATGATTGCCTGTGTCGAGGTAGCAGTAGAGGTAGACAGGACGTTGCTTGCATTGTGATAGTCATGTGTGAAAGACAGAGTATGGATTAAAAAGAGACTTAGCAGTTTAAATTATCGGGGCATAGTGACCTTTTATATAACGTAGAGAAAGAAATCTATGATGCCTCCCAGGTTCTGGCTTGGGAAACTGGATAGATCACTAAGAGAAGGAACGTAAGAGGAGGTGATGTTTTTGGGCAAAGTGAGTAGTCGTGAATATAATAAGTTTAACATTTATGTGTGTGTCAAGTGGAACTGACCAGTAGGTATTTGAAAGTGATGGTTTGGTTCTTAAGGAGGAGGTCTAGAATTTCAGATTTAGGAGTATCAGTTTATATATGATAATAGAAACCATAGGAGTAGATAAGATGGGTCTGGAACAGTGCATAGAATGAGAATGTCAGAGCCAAAGAAGGAAGTTTGGGAAACAACAGCAGTAAAGGGAAAGAGGCAGCTGACTAAGGTTAAGGAAATGGGAGAGAACGGGAATACTTGGCAGAGCAAGGTCCCTGAGAAGCTGGAGTTTCAAGGGCATAAGTAAATGAACTGGCTGTCACTCTGAGAAGGAACATATTTTCTTCTGACAGAGGAAGGGAAGAAGAAAAAAATGAGTTTGAATGTGATAAATTTGAAGGAGGGACATTGTGGAGAGATAGGAAGTCGTGGATAGTTTGGCCTATGGCCTCTATTCTTGGTAAGGTAGGAAACAAGCTTATTGCTGGGAGCAATTGGTGATGAAAGGAGTGATGGGTAGAAAGTTTAAGAGGAGCAGTGGATCGCTTTGTAGAAGTGGAGGAGAAATTAACCTGGGACACTAAAGAGTCTTGGCAGGAAAAGTGGTTGAAATGATGATAGATCGTAAGATCTGTGTTCTATTTCTAAAGAAGGAAATACATAAAACTTTGATTGGTTGGAAGAAGATGGAAGGGTTGAGGGACTAGCAGCACCAATTTAATCAAAGAGCGGTGGGAGAGCTAGAAGGACCAGGACTGGCACAGGAAAGGGATGTTGGATTTCAGATTGCCAAGTCATGCTGCACTAGAGGATGATGAAGTACAGGGAATGGGTGGTAGAAGAGCAAGGGGATGAAGACCATTTAAGCTGAGGTGGTCAGAATTAGGGTTTTGAATGGGTTTTCTCTCTCTTTTTTAGTGAGGTGGAATCAGGAAGGGTGTAAATAGTAAAAAAGTGCAAGTAGTCTTCCTATGCTGTCTTTGTTTCCCCTTGTGTATGTGGGCTTGACAGAACCTAGGTGGGCAGGGATTTTTGCCTTAAAAAGCAGAAGTTCTTGTGGTAGAGTTCCTCAGGGCCCAGTGTTTTTTATGTGTTAGTTTGGTGAAAGAGATGCTTTTTACTCACCATGACAGGATTCTCCCTTTAACCAGCTATTTGGAGATTGAAGATCAAGTCAGTTGGCTTTTCTGGTAGGGAGAAGATCTCATTTTCAGGACCTTGTGACAGTGGAGAATGAGGGCTGGATAATGTTTATTACATGTTTCGTTGGGAGCTATTTGGGTTTAGCATTTTATAACATACTATAGTTGTTTTTTCTGATGACGTTAGTTGGACAGATTTGCTCATGACACAGCCAGTTGTGTTCTTTCTCTCAAAAGTATGACAGAATAGGTCGATGTTTTACATAATGAAATAAATACATTTTCATAATTTATTTTAAAAAACTTGCCAGCACCAGTCACATAAATAATGACAATTATGGTAAGGAGTTAGAAGTCATTTTGGTCAAGACTTACTTTCCTATATAATGCAATTTTAGATAATTGTGTTAGATGTGCATGCGGCCTTTGACCTTTGTTTTTTTGCTTTGTTTTGACTCTGCTCTTTCTTTGACTTTATTCCATAAAAGTTATATTAGATTCCTAAGTCTCATTAAATTCATTTTCTTCCAATAAACAATTTAGATGTTAACTTCAAGAATATATAAGCACAACTTTTTCACTAGGACTTCGAGGAAAATTTTGCTAGATTATTGCAGTATTCTAAGAGCATTTTTACAGTGAGATTTCTTTAAAAAGCTTTTGGTTATTCTATAACCTGTATTATACACTTATTAAAGTTCCATAACCAGTGAAATTTATTATTAAAGTATAAAACATAATAATTTATTTTTTACTAAGTTTTTGACCATTGCATTTTTACTTGTATGAAGGAAATGAATAAGCAAAGATCAGTGGAAACATACTTTAGTCAAATGTATTGATTATCTTTTTAGCACTGTGCTTTGGTGATACAGAAGAAATAAATGACATTTATCTGGCTCATAAACCAAAAAGGAAGACATACTCCAAAAATGGAATTATTTTTCTTTTTTCTTTTATATAAGCATAGCTTATTTTCAGTCATGTACGAAACACTGGGTTTTGCCGTTACTGTTATAATTTAATAGAAATTTATTAGTTTCTTAAGTATAAAGCATGGCGAAAGATAAAAAAAATGAATGAGAGACTGCCTTTATTTTTATGAAGTTGACTCAGTGTTGAGTAAAGTATTGTCTTTCCATTAGGCTAGGGAGGTTGCATCCATTTACTTTATTACAAGATGCTATTTTAATTTTACTGATGAGGAAATTATGGTTTCCTCTTGGCTCAGTAACTTACATAAGTTAGTAGATCTAGAAAGTGGAAGAACTGGGCTGTGGCTCCCTGTGCATCTGTCTCTAACTCCTCTCCATTACTCCGAGCTGCAAAATGCCTTCAAAATGTACTTACTTGTTTCTATCATTGTTTCTATTTGTCTGCCTTGCTTCATTATTTGTTACTATTCATCATTCTTTCCATGTTGCCATTCTCTCATTTTGATGTTTGTAGCACTCTACTTTCCTATTACTCCTTCTCTCTCAGTATTCCTTCCCTTCATGTTTATGTAGAATTGTATCCCAAGCTCTGTTTTCAGGCCTCTTCTGCATGCTCCTCCCTCATTACTGTCTTCTACTTACCCCCAGTAAAGCTGCCAGGGCTTTACCCTGATGCTGAGGACTCCTGAATCTACTCCGTGTACTCTGCTCTCTTTCCGGAGCATAGACCAGTGTCTTTCCTTAGACCAGAATATCTTTCCCATACTTGACATAGGACTTTTTGTAGTTAAACTTATTTGCCCTAAAACTTGCCCTTTACCCACATTTCACTTGTTCTGTTAATGGCATTTATCACTGTTGCTTACCTTAGTCACATTTGGCTATCTTCTCCCCCTCAGTTCTCTTTCTTTATTCATTGTCAGCTGTTCCTTCCTGCTCTGTAGTTTCCAACATACCTCTTCTTTTTTCTGTTTTCTCAGCTTATTATTGTAGTACCAAATTTCAAATACCTGGCCGTTAATATGCATCAGTGGCACACACAAAAAATCATTCTGTATGGTGGGGTGCCTGGGTGGCTCAGTCGGTTTAATGTCCCACTTCAGCTCAGGTCATGATCTCGCAGTTTGTGAGTTTGAGCCCCGCGTTGGGCTCTGTGTTGACAGCTCGGAGCCTGGAGCCTGCTTCGGGTTCTGTGTCTCTCCTTCTCTCTGCCCCTCACCTGGTCACAGTGTGTCTGTGTCTCTCTCTTTCTCAAAAATAAATAAACATTAAAAAAATGGAAAGAAAAACCATTCTATATGCAACCACTAGCTTAATATACTTAAGCAGCTCAGAAACCCTTAATGGCTACTCTCTACTTACTGGACCCCTTAGTATAGCATTTAAGACCCTCCTTGATCATCCCAACCTCCCTTTCTAGCTTCATCGTCCTCGGTTTTTCCTGATATGCCTTTGTACTTCAGCCAAGGTGTATTGCCTGCTATTTATTCTCCAGATATATCCTGCTGCTTCTCTCTTCCATGCTTCTGAGGTTCCTTTTGCTGGCCCATAATCTCCTTCTCCTTTTTTTTTTTTTTTTTAAATAAATGTTTGAGAGAGCGTGAGCAGGGGAGGGGCAGAGAGGGGGACAGAGGATCCAAAGTGAGCTCTGCGCTGACAGCAACAAGCCTGATTTGGGGCTCGAACTCACAAACTGAGATCATGACCTGAGCCTAAGTCAGCTGCTTAACCAACTGAGCCACCTAGGTGCCCACCTTCTCCTCTTTTTAAATTAAGGTCCTATCTTTCATTGAATCCCACTTTAAATGTTACTTATCTGTTTGTTGCATAAATAAATCAACTTTACAGATAATTTTCTAATTTCTCCCCTCATTCCCTTCATTCATTTGTTCATGAAATAGTTTTTGAGTACCTACTCTGTGCTATGTACTGTTAGTTGTTAGAGCAAAAACAGTTACAGCTCCTGCCCACATTTTCAAACTAATATGTTTTCTTCTCTTTTCTTAACTTTCATTTAAACATATTTTAGGTGTACCCTGAGTGGCTCAGTCAGTTAAGCGTCGGACTTCAGCTCAGGTCATGATCTCACGGTTTGTGAGTTTGAGCCCTGCATCAGGCTCTGTGCTGACAGCTCAGAGCCTGGAGCCTGCTTCAGATTCTGTGTCTCCCTCTCTCTCTGCCCTTCCCTTGCTTACGTGCAGTCTCTCCCTATCTCAAATATAAACAAACATAAAAAAAATTTAAATTTATTTTATAAGTTATTTCCATATAAGTCTTATGTTTTACCTTTTGTTTAGTTATTTTAGGTTTTTTTTGGGGGGGGAGTCTAAATAGCACCTTAAAGGGTCAGTTTTACATCTTGTTTATACTTCTGTTTACCATAGTGCAAAGTATTTGTATATCTAGGAGGTACTAATTAGTTAATTTTTAGAGGTTAAATTTTTTAAAAGGAAAGAAAAGGGATACCATATGTATAGGAATATCATATATTTAGCGATCCACATGAAATCTGCATTTTTTTACGTTTAC
Source organism: Prionailurus bengalensis (assembly GCF_016509475.1). NCBI lineage: Eukaryota > Metazoa > Chordata > Mammalia > Carnivora > Felidae > Prionailurus > Prionailurus bengalensis. The sequence continues at coordinate 88,060,609 of NC_057358.1, forward strand.
TTATTTTTTGTTTTTATTATTATTTTTTTAAATATTGTATTACTTGATTTTATTTTACAGTAGGTGGTGGGCACAAAGCAATCCTCCTTAGTAAAGTTGACAATCAGCTTCACTCAGAACATTTTTAATAATGTACATTACAAAAAAAGTATTCATCTTACAAATTGTTCTGCAATCCAAATATGCAATAGCTTGGAAAACAACGTTTAGAAAACAAAAGCCAATGTAAAAAGACAGATTAAAACAACTAGAACAGTACAGGTTTTATATGGCTCTGATTTTACAGTTTACTGCATCATCAGTGTCAGAAATCTGTTCCTTCAGCTGGCTCCATTGCTTAGGATTTAAAGAAATACCTTTTCTTCCTGGTTTTATTTCACCTTCCGGATCCATCCAGTATTCTCTAATATCAATTAGGACTTTCCCTTTATAGTCTCGAACACTGACATACCTCATTTTCCCAGTCTGAAACATGTTATCATCTCTGTGGCTCCTACTCTTCTTAGAGGATGATAGGGCTCTTGAAGTCTCACCGGTCTTTTGCTTCTTTACAGGTTTTTCTGGAGTAACCTGCCTTTTCTACTTTAACTTTTTGTCAACCCGACACTCAGAATCACTGCCCGAAGAGCTTGAAGAAACAAGTTCCTTTGACTTAGGCATTGCTCCACTCTTGCAGCTGAACAGCCCTCTGCTCACTTGCTTGCAAGTGGAGTTTACTTATTTTGAGAGAGAAAAAGCATGAGCTGGGGAGGGCCAGAGAGAGAGGGAGAGAGAGAATCCCAAGTAGGTTCTCTGCTCACAGAACCCAACTCTGGGCTCCATGTCATGAACCGTGAGATCGTGACGTGAGCGAAAATTAAGACTCAGAAGCTTACCCGACTGAGCAACCCAGGTGCCCCTGCATTTCAGTCTTTCATTTGATATGTTAAAGAACTTTTGTTGTTGTTGTTTTGTAGAAGCCAGGGTTTGTTGTTGTTGTTATTTGGTTGGGTTTTTTTGTTTGTTTTGGGGCAGTGTTTTGTTTGTTTGTCTTTGAGAGACGGTACACATGTACCCGTGGGTGGAGCTGGGGAAGGGCAGAAAGGGAGAGAGAGAATCTTAAGTAGGCTCCACACCCATTGCAGTCCCTGACCCAGGCTCCATGGGACCCCATCTCCCAATCATGAGATCATGACCTGAGTGGAAATCAAGAGTCAGATGCTTAACTGACTGAGCCACCCAGGTGCCCAGGTCAGAGGTTTTGAATTAGATGCCATGTAGGTATATATCTTTCAGAGTTTGGGGTTGTAAACCAATTATATGTTATAGAAGAAAACCGTATTGGTTTCAGTGTATTAATTGTTTTATGAGCATATTGTCCTGTAGGGAGTATTCTGGATCTCCTTATTCCCAAGTGTGGACTTCATTTTAGGTTTTTTTATTTTACCTGATATCTAAAATCATAAGTCTTTAGGCAGCTTTATACCTCCCTGATATCTTATGAGTACATTTTTGGATTCAAATTGCTGTTAACCTGAGTTTCATAATACTACCTCCGCTCTTGTTTTATGCTATGTAAGTAAATAATCCATTTGGATCTTTGGTAAATTTGTTCTCATTTTGAGGTCAATTTTCATAGATGTGAAAAGTATGTATTTTTTTTAAAAGACAACATAGGAAAAAACAGAACATAGGAACTTTGATGAAGGGAAGCATCATTAATTTTTTTTAATTGTAAAATTGTTTCTAGTACAAGTAGTGGACCTCTGTTAATTCCCTTCCTAGCATCCATTCCCTCTTGCTTCCTTCTGTAGTAGGCTGCACTCTTCTTTCATTTCCAGACCTTTGGATTGAGATGAATTAATCTCATTCCTTCCTTAGGGTACCTTGATTAGTTTAATCTAATTTAAACCCTCCCCACCGCCACCAACCCCACCTTCATTTCTGTCCAAGTTACATAATGCCAGTGAGTGCTCCTGGACAAGGAGTTTCCTCTTTCTTTTTAAAAAGCTGCTAAAAGAGGCCCTTCTCATATAAAATTGTGAAATGTAGAATGGCTGCAACTGTTTTTATTGGCAAGTTTGGAAGTGGCCAAAGGATGGACCTACCCATGGAACAGGATGGAACCAAGAGAATGGCAGGAAGGTGGACCAGCAGCCCTGACGGCCTTGTGCATACCTGGATCGGATTTCCTCTGGGTTTTTAATTAGTGGGCAGTAGAGTCTCCTTCTCTACTTAGAACTTGTAATACTTTTGTTTAGAAGCATTTATCATGTAGCTCCTGTATGCCAGGCACTGTGATAGACATTAGTAATATGGAGCGACAAATGGAATAGATTTCTTGTCCTTATAGGGCATATAGCTAGAATGGAGGAACAGACATGTAGTGAGATGAGTGGGATAAAGTGTTACCGGTACAAACCGTAGACAGCCCACAAAGATGGAAAGGCTTTTTCATAGTTACCAGAGAAAAAAATTGATGGAAGAAATTATTTCTGTCACTGCTCTTATAGTACCAAAAGCAGGAGAGCCTGCTCTTTAAGCCTACAGTTATCTTCATTCTGTGAGCAGTGGTTTAATTTCAGCAAAGCATTATTTGTCGCATTAGTGTTGATTTGGGTTTGTATATAACTTGTATATAACTCTAATTTAAGGGCTGTAAAAATAGGAATTTATTCCTAATAAGTTTATACAAACTTAAATTTATCAGTAACTGGGTAGGTTCATGATTTTTTTTTTTTTTTTTTTTTTTTTTTTTTTTTTTTTTTTTTTTTTTTTTTTTTTTTTTAAGGAAGTCCTTAAACTACTCAGTTTTGAGAAACACTAGTTGGGATAGGCACTGGGAAACCATTGAAAAGTTGAGTCAATGGATGAATGGAAGGCAAGATTGTAAGTCCAGAAATCTTTTAGTTTAGGTTGGTAATGAGCAGTTTTTTTTTTTTTTTTTTAATGTTTGTTTATTTTTGAGAGAGAGTGTGAGCGGGAGAGGGTCATAGAGAGAGGGAGACAATCCAAAGCAGGCTCCAGGCTCCGAGCTGTCAGCACAGAGCCTGAAGCAGGGCTTGAACCCATAAACTGCAAGATCATAACCTGAGCCAAAGTTGGACACCCAACTGATTGAGCCACCCAGGCACCCCAGCAGTTTGAATGAAGGTGCAGAAGTGGGATTTGAGAGAAAGGGTACAAAATATGTTCCCTACATAGCCTTGTGGCTGATATGATTTGTGGGATGAGAGAGAAACCCCAGATGTCTAGTCAGTGACTGGATGGATACTGCTGCTGTTCAGAGAAGTAGAGATTATAGGAAAAGGAACAGGTTTTTTCTGGGGCTGAAGTGGAAGTGTGTGGAGGGGGTGACAGGATGACACCTGTTTTGAGTATCTTGAATCTAAGGTGCCTTTTAAACATTTAGGTTAGTAAGTCGTATAGTTTAGGAGACAGGAATATAATTTGGGAGTCTACAGTATTTAGAAAGTAATTGAAACCAGGGAATTATTTTTGCCCAGGAAAAGTTTACTGAGTGAGAAGTGAGGTCAAAGATATTCTAGACAGTCTTGGAAGAGGAGTCCACATTCTCTCGTCTCTGTTTTTTTGTGCTACTAGCCTCCCTATTCAAAGTCCCTGGGGAGTATGTCTATTTGAGTAATCAAAGAATATTGAAGAAAAGAAAAGGTATTTCTTGAGAGAGATTAATTTTAAGAGTAACAAGCATTAAATACTGCTGTGTATTTAAGACTTTTGGTATTTTCCCCAAACTCACAGATTGCCCCCCCAGGAATAGAGATATTAGACTACGCACCTTAACCTATGTCATCTCTATCCAGTCCACAGAACTGGCAACTTTTTTCTTTTTTTTCTTTCTTTCTTTCTTTTTTTTTTTTTTTTTTTTTGTTGGTCAACTTCAGCAACAACAAAAACTTCTCCTTCTTCTCCTTCTTCTCCTTCTTCTCCTCCTTCTCCTCCTTCTCCTCCTTCTTATTCTTTTTAAATATTTTATGCATGAGGGCCAATTCATAAAAAAGAACTATGTTTAAAATAATTGAGTAGTTCACCTGTGGATATACAAGATACCTGTTCAGAGTAGGGGATACTTTTAAAGCAAGAAGTTAAAGACTCTTCTTTACATAGACTGTCCTTGATGAAGAGAAGGAAATCTGAGTCTGAATACCTCCATTTATTTGAGACACTTGAAGATGTAGCTAGGCTTCGGTATAAAGCAAGACTGCAGTGGTTAGAGGGACCCTGATATACATGTGTTGTCAATAAACATTGATATTGAAACTTTCCAGCAACACAGTGTGCCTAGAGAATAAGATGTTACAGTTTCAAAATTTGAGAGTAGAAACCTGCATGTAAGAAATGAGGAACTATGTGATAGGTCTAACTATATCTAAGGCAACAAATAGTCCTTTTGGTGGTTTTTTTTTTTGGTGTGTTTAGGAAAGAAAACACTGGTTTTATGTATCTTTTAAACCACTACTTTGGAACTATTAAACTTTAAAAAATGTTCTTATTCCTTTTCTTTACTGTGTATATGTGTAAATATAATTGGTAAACATTTTATACTCCTTACAACTTATTTATTTATACTTATTTGTACTTATTTATGATATAGACATGGGTCAACTCTTAATTAATCTCAAGAAATCAAAACAGTGTTTGGCAAATCTGAAATCTTTTACTGACATCTAGATACTAATCTAGCATGCCATAGGACTGATTTTGGAAACTGTTAAGAAGGTCAGGCTGGCTAGAATTCCAGAAAGTCAGGACAAATGACATTGCTATTTATGATGATGGTTCAGTGTGATCAATTTTTGTTGAAAATGAAGCAGAAAGAAATATTGAATTTGAACATATATGGGGTACCTATGGTTATAGTGAAGATGGGGAGAACTTGAAAATCATGGCAGAAGAAATCTCAGTGACCACAGAATGGCCCTGTAACAAACCCAACAGAGTTTGAGATGAGATATGTGAGTATAACAAAGTATAGATAATAATTTCAGTGTCCTTGAATTTTGTATTTGTTTTGTCTGATTTTTCTTTCTCCAAATCTTTATTATAAATGTGCTATGGTTTGTACATCTAAAATGTGTTCAGAATCTGACTTCTTACCATCTCAGTCACTATTACCTTGGGCTTATCCACCATCATCTTTTGCCTACGTTATTGCAACTGTCTCCTAAATTTTGTTGCATATTGGACTCACCTGAAGATTTGAAAAAATACTGATGCCAGCTCCCGCTGGCATTCCTTGGAATATATTGCAACCTGGGCATCAAGGATTTTTTTAAGCTGCTGGTGTCTCTGATATGTACTCCCCGCAAATTATCAGAAAATCAGTAATCTTTCCCTGAAGTAATTTATTTTGACTATATTTCTGCTTGTAGCCATATTAATTTAATTTGGGACATTTCCATTTCTTAAAGTTGTAGAACTAAGGCCTTCTTGGTTGTGAGCAGTGAAAGCTGACTGGCTGGTTTAAGCAGAAGTGAAGTTTACTGCTGTCATCAGAAAGAATTCTGTCTTGTTTCTGCTTTTCTTTGCCATTAGCCTCCATATTCAAAATCCCTGGTAGGTGTGTCTGTTTGGATTAGAAGAAGCTGCCAGGCCATGTGGGAAAGCCAGGTATCTGGCATTTTCAATTTTTAATAGTGGGAGATAAGTTCCACTTGCTTACTCATCTTGCTAAACTCATGAAGTTGGGAAATCTCTAGACACAGGCAAGGGCTTCACATGCTTGGAAGCCAACAAAATGACGAAGGTCCGCTATACATAGGATAACCTACAATGTGTTATTTATTTTAATCCACTGGTACTCAAGCTAAGAACCCACAGGACATTAATATTTTTAAACCTTTAGAACCTGCTACCACTTGTCCCTTAGTAATCAATAAGAGATAACAAAATAAATGAACAAGTAGCAAGCAAATTAATAGGACAACTTAGATATATAGTTTATGAATATTGATATATTATTTTTGGAGACCAGTATAAGTATAAAATAGGCATGGTTCTTGCTAGTAAAAATGTTCTGAGCTTCTATGATGGAAGTTATATATCAGTGTTATATGCCAGCACTGTCCAATAGAAATAAAATGTGGACCACAGATGTAATCCATATGTGTAATTTTAAATTGCATTAAAAAAGTAAAAAGAAACAGGGGCATTTAATTTTAATAATATATAATTTAACCCAATATGTTCAAAATATTATTTCAACATTTAATCAGTGCAAATATTTAAGGGATAGTTTGCATTTCTTTTCCATATTAAGTCTTCAAAATCTGTGTATTTTATACTTAGAATACAGCTGAGTTCAGACTAACCTCACATAAAGTGCTTAATGGCTACTGTATTGGACAGCACAGTTCTGTGGCATTTTGTAAAATGCTATATAACTTCCAAATACTGCCCACTAAACATACTTCTCGTGAAGCGTTTTAGGTACCTTATAAAAATCTAATGGTTGTTTAAAAAATGTAAACTAAAAGTAATAATAAAGTTCTTGGTTATTCAGTGTCTTTGAATCCAAAAAGGTTTTACTGGATTTTGCAGTGTTTGGCTTTTTTTTTTTTTTTTTTTTAATGGTCGGAGGAGGTATGAAATGGGGAAGAGAAACCTAATTTTTTTATTAGGCTTTGTTTCTGTTTATTATTTTTATATTTTATGAACACTTCAATTCATGAAGGATTAGATGTGCCTTAGGCAGAGAAGGGCGACGTGCTGTAGTGCCGAGCTTGCGTGTGAACAATCAAATGAATCATATTTTACGACCTATAATGTATATGGCACTACTAGGCTTTAGTATTTGAAGTTTTGTAAATAAAAGTAACAGTGATCATATATATTTCTTTCCCTAGCTAATCCATGTTGATAGTAAGTTTTATGTTCTAATTATTTTTATTCTTACAGGCTGCTGAATCAGGAATAATAAAAGTTAAAACAATAGCTGCACGAAACACCGAAATTTTGGCAGGTAATTTTTTGCATTAAAAATTCAACAATTAATGAAAATTTCACTAATAGTAAAAGTGCACACTGTAAAACAACAAAAAACAGCCATCAGTTTTCTGTAGCCTGTCCTCTGTGCCCTAGCATGCTATTTATGATAAATAATATGTAAAAGTCCCTAACTTATGAACTAATTGGGTTTGCCAAGGATGAATGTTATAAAATTCTCTGAAATTAGAAAGCTTTAAACTACTAACTCCTTACAGGCAAGGATTTGCATTCTCCTCCACCTCTTCTCAGTCACCTAAAACACACCTTACCCATAAAAGGCATTCAATTAATATTTGTTGTATTGAATTGAATAGAAGGTTGGTTCTCAGTCCACCTTCCAAGATCTATTTTATCTTTAGTATAATATAAACAGGTGATAGCGTAGTATTATAAATTTAGTAGTACTATATGAGTTTTGAATCGTAGGACTAAGACAGTATGGTCATGAAGAAAGAGTGGGAGTAGGGTGGAAGAAAGAAGAAAATGTTTTCTTACATTCTCGTGATTGAACCTGGTTTTCAAGGAGGAATTTTAAGAGTTGTCTTTGGCACTCTTTTGATAGTCTACTCGTTACTTTTTTTTGGTGCCTTCTTGTTCTTGCCTCTGTAATGAACATGGAAAAGAAGGAAACTGGATTTTCTGAGAATCTGTTACATGTGAGACATTCGTGCCACTTTGTCTTATAAAAGACAACCTTGTGGGGAAATGTTTTTATGTTATAGTAGAGCAAATCGAGATGCAAAGAGATTAAGTTACTTGACTAAGGTCATATGATAAATGGTGGAACTAGACTGAGGTCCCTGGCTGTTGAGAATCCAGGGCATGTTCTTCCTGCTACAGTACGCTGCCGTGATAATGTGAGGTTTCCACACTAGCCCCTTCCTCCCAGGTGTTTATACTTAACCATTGCTTACTTCACTGATTCTTTGTTCTGCATTTCCAGCTCCAGAGGTGCTATTAGTCTCAGCTGGTTACAGGAGAAAAATAGTCCTATTAAGTTAATTTACCCAAAATCCAAATAGTGACGAATCTCTCTAACTCTCATAAATCTCTTTACATTTTTAAAAAAGGATACCAGAAAAGCTCTAATTGGTGGAATTTCAAAGACTATTACAAAATGAAATGAAGACTTTTGGGGGGCAGTTTAAGGGTGGAAGGCGGATTTCACTTAGGCTTGCAGCTTTGCTGGACATGTGCCCATAGGGTGAGCTCTCCTGTGTTGCATCTGTTTCTCACAGCTTCTTCTCTGATTTTGAACATTGTGTCAAAACACCATATAGTTTCATAACATTATTCACAGCGTTGAATAATGCTCTGTGTGCATTTTGAGAAGGGGTATAGTGAAAGTGGTGGGTAAAGGCAAAGGTAGGTGTGGTTGGATTGGGAGGGTGGGCTAGTGGGTTTGGGAGATGCATGTTGGGTGGATTTAGCAACTGTGAGGACATTAATGTTTAAAGATAAATTATGATCTGGATATTTTTAAGTTGGCCAGGTGTATTAGAATATCCTTACAGATAATAACTTTTGCTACCATAATTGCTAATATCATGGTTAGTCCTTAATCATTTCTCCAACAGTGGAAGTTTTCATTGGGTCTGTAGTTGATGGAAAATTTTAAAAAGAGACTGATTTCTTCAGAGGATTGCTGTCTGGTGCAGAGTTCTATACTAAAGTAAGGTGTCTAATTGGTTAATCTTGAGGAGTAAGAAAAATTTTGTCTCAGTATGCGTTTAATATATAGGGGGCTATTAATTGCATTTTAATTCAATTAGCTGTATTCAAACTAAAACAAATCTTTATGCGCATACAATTAATAGTTCATGCTTTAATGTCCATAGTTTCTAGGGCCATGTACTTGAGGACTGTATTAGCATTTTCACTATTTCCTAGCATTTTTTACCAAGTATAACAACTGATACTTTAAAATGTATACATTTTTAGACCACTAGCATCTTGAAAATCAAGGGCTCTTAAGAACAAGGAAAGAGTTTAGTCAATATATAGTTTCTAAAATGCTTAGAGTATAGTTAACACTAAAAACAATTTTTAGTTGACTTTTTAAAAAATTTCATTTCCTGAGAAGTGTTTACTTCTCTATGGTGGTAGGGACTGTAAATTACTACTTTTGTGCTCTCATGGATGTTAAAGATATCAAACAATGGAGGAATCTCAAATGAAATGGGATATTGAATTCTCAGATATCTCTACATATTCCAAAAATACAAAGGGTTGCTATAAAAATCAGAATCCTTAATTAGGATCAACTAGTCTGATCAGTGATACTTAGCACAGATTTCTAGCCAATTTTAGTTTTCTGAGATTTATTTTCCAAGGGAAGGTTATTTACATTGCAGAATAAATCTTTGCTTTACATCTCCCCTTCTCTTAAGCATCCTCCTTTAATGTTTATTTTTCTTTGTTTTCACTGCTGTCATGAATGCTGACATAAGTGGGAATGCTATGCCAGGTAATGTCAGCATTGATTCAAATATACAGATCATTATCTCCACATTTCCTTTTCCTTTCAAGATAAAACTCTGCAAATGAGAGATAGCAACATCCAGTTCTTCACTTACGAGGCCAAATGCCTTAACCTGACACTTGACTACCATATATTACAAATGTTTTTATTAAGCCAGCTTACGGTATACTTGAAATTGACTGAGAAGGCTTGTGTTATACAAAAATTACATAAACAGAGAATCTGTTTTTGAATATTTGAAACAAGGAAACCAACGAGGTTGTGATATCTTACAATTGTGTTTAACCCATATTCAGAACCGTAGTGGTTACATCTACCTATGGCTGCTTTCAGCCACAGTCAGTATACAAATAGAATTTGTACGTAGATGATCACTGTGTATGATTTGTGTTCTTTTCTCACACAGTTTCCCTCATCTTTTTCATATCCCCATGGTCTTGTTACTAAAACATCTTTAAGTAGCAATGAACAATATACTTTGGAATTTTTTTCTGATGTTAAAAGGTAATTTATCTGCTGATTTTATTTAGTATTTTCTATTTTAGCAATACATATGCTTGTGATATTTTACAAATATCTAGAGAATATATCATAATATATTCTTAATAAGGAAAGAATTATGTAAGAATCACTGGAAGAAATACAAAGATGAGTAGTGTAACTCACCTATAGTCTATATGGAAATATAAGAAATATACTTGAAAAGTGTGTTTGTGCCTGCCTTTCATTCCATTTGCCTTTTGAAGTCCTTTGCCAGAAATTTTTTCTTCTAGAGGACATACTTCCTGAGGTCAGGATCAATATCTTATTCTCCTTATATTGCTAGAAGTTAGCACATTACATAGGAAATAGTAAGCCCTCATTTAGCGCAGGCCAATAGTGAGTGAGTCATTCCAAAATGTGAGTAAGTCTGTCAGTGCTACCTCTAGTGTGTTTTTCTACTTTTCAGTCTTTGCCATAATTTTACATGTTATGATGATTCAAGTAGATGAATTTTGTCATACTTCATTCATATCAGCCAGATAACAGAAGAATGAAGGAGACAGACTTTAAATGGAGAATTTTCATAGTGTGGTGGTAAATGCCAAGATGGAAGCATAGACAGGCTTATTTATTATGAGAACATAGAGAAGGCAGGCACCCAACCCAGTCTGGGAATCTTAAGCTGAGTCTCAAAGCTTAAAAAGGAGTTAGCCCAACAAGTAAGGTATAGAAGTGGAAAGTAAAGCAGATTACTTAAATATATGAGGTATAAAACAGTGTGGTCTATGTGGATACACTATTCAGGTATTGCCATTGTGTGGCTTTCTGAGCTGCTGGATGGAAGGAGTTTGAATCAAGGAAGTGACACATTCATTTTAACGTTTTTATGTAAACTCGCCCAGCAGTGTGCAAGGTGTATTTCAATGTACCATCAGTAAAGTAGAGGTCTGTTGGTAGGTGGTGTCTATAATCCAGGCTAGAAGACCGAGGGGGCTGTAACTAATGCCCTGTGTGCAAGTTAACCTAGTGGGTGAGAGAGATTACATAGTTTCTCTATGGTATAATGTGTTCTTATTTATTCTTTTTTCCTTGGATTTTTTTTAAACTTTTAAAAACTTTAATTTGTATTCTGCCTTTTATTATATCATAAATACTTTTTTTGATGGTATCTTTTGTATTTTTTTAATTGCTTCATAATATTTTTTAGCCAGTGATTGTAGCTTATTAACCATTCCTTTATGTGAGGCATGTTTCAGTATTTAGAATTATTTTTTTAAGGTACATTTCTAGCAATTAAATTATTAAATCACAGGGTATGAACAGGTTCTTGGAATTTGTTACCACAGTGCTTTCTGATAAAAGTTTATGCCTTTAGCAGTAATAGGTGAGTGTATTTTTATAACATCCTTGCCTGATTATTGTTTTAAAAAATGTTTTTGGGAATTGAACAGGTAAATGACTTCTTATTTTAATTGATACTTCTTTTTAATATTGAACATTTTCCTTTGAGGTTATTAAATTTCCTTTTTTCATTTTACATTTATTTCTTTCAGTTTTTGTGTTTTTCTTATATTATTTGAACTATTTTATAGCAAAGGTATTAACTTCCCATCATGTTTATATTTCCTGCAGGTCATTTACCTTTTAATTTTTAATTGAGATGTTTTTCATTTTTACATAACATAATTTTTCTGATTTGTTGCTCTCCACTTAGGAAGTCCTTCTCCTTCCACATAGTGATAGTCATTTTTATTTTCTTTTAGTTTTTTTGTTTGATTTTTTCTTAATAATATATGGACTGATGTGAGGACCTAGATTCTTTTCTCATTTGTAAAATTACTAACCAATTGTAATAGCTAGCATCATTTTTTAAATAATCCTTCCTTTTCATATAATGTGCTTTTAATGTGAAACTGCCCATACTTTTATTTGTCCTTCGATTCTTGACTCATTTAAAGTATTTTCAGACTATTTGAACCATTAAATTTTTTTAAATTTTGTTAGAAATATCAGTCTTTCCCATAACTAAATTTTAAGGGATTTTGAGGGTAGCAATCATATCTACATCATATTTTATTTCTTTCACAAGAATTATAATTTGTTATTTAATGACCATTAAAATTTATCATGATGAAACTTTTATTAACCCCCATTAATGTGATTCATAGTGGGGTATCCTAGTTTAATTCTTTCTTTCCAGGATAAAAACTACAATTATGCAGTGAAACTGTTCAGAGCAAGGAAACCCCTAGGATATGGGGACCTGCTGGACCTCTTTCAGGTGTGTGAAAGTGTATCATTTGATCTCACAGTTATAAAATTTGGAAATAAAATACATTTATCCAACAGTGTTATTCTATTAAAGGAGTCATATTTATTAAGGGACTTAGGTTAAAAAAAATAAATTTTTCTTCCTTACCCCCTAAAAAGCCTGTCTTTATATTTTGAAGGAATTTGAAATAGAGAGTTTTGATTAAAAAGAGTTGAGCCTTTTCTTCTTAATTTCCTGGAATGAGTTTAAAAAATAGTTAAAGCAAGATGTCTTTATATCATTATATAGCTTTTTCCTCATGATTTCTAAAGTCTCAGCCCATAGGAAGGTTTTTATAGAAAGCTGTATTTAAAATAACATGTCATTAAAATTATTGTATATAAAGAGCATCTATCTCTCAATTGGAAGAGCAGGCTAATTTCTGTTTCCTAAGACTACTATCACTTTTACAAGAAGAAAAAAAAAAACTAACTTTTTTTTGTTGTGATTTCTGTCTTACTGCATTGTGATCTGGATATGGTAGATCCATTTTTTTCACACTGTGTTTCAAAAGACAAAACAGATCGATACGTTGTATTTTTTTTTTGTTATTGATTTATTCTGATAACATTGAAACATCCTTTTTTATTATTTTATTCTCATATAAACTGGGAGAAAGAATGGGAAGGAGGCAAGAGATGGATGTTGGATTCCTTTGTTTTTACATTAAAATAAAATTCATAAAAATTATTTTTAATACTATTTTAATTTATCCTAACTTGAGACACCTGGGTAACTGTGACTGCCCCCATATACAACATTTTGCTGAAACTCACTTTATGTTATTCTTTCTAAGAGGCACTGTTTTTTCACATTTTAATATTGCCCAAATTGATATGCATCTTACAGTTGATGGCATCTTACAATCATTGTGGGCCAGGTAGTATGTAGCTGTCATTTACGGTGCAAATGTGAACTTGTTTATAGGTTCATATTACTATTAATGTCATATGAGTTATGTGCATTGTTGATAACTTGTAAGTTTAATTGCTATTTAAACTGTCACCCTAGTTGTACAGAAATTTTCTGTTGACATCTTAATGGTAAGGTCACAAAAGCACCAGCATCAAAATGTGCAGAATGGGTGACACTGGCTTAGAAGATGATCTCAGAGACAACAGGGAAGTACTCTTTCAAGAAGTGAGGCATCCCAAACAATCTGATTATAAAATGGGCAGAAGATCTATATAGACATTTTTCCAAAGAAGACCTACAGATGACCAACAAGTATATGCAAAGACGCTCAACATCATTAATCATCAGGGAAATGTACATCAAAACCACAGTGAGATATCACCTTACACCTGTCAGAGTGACTGTTATCAGAGACGAGGGAATACAATGGCCTTGATAGATGACATTGTGAGGAACAATTCTAAGTGATGATAAAGCATTGTATCAGTTTAATTGACAGAATTAATATTGGCACTGATTTTTCTGTGTGACAGTTGAATGTGTCTTGAAGTCACTTTCATCAGAGACTCTATGAAAGTACATTTTTTTTTTTCCTTCTATGAGGACAGTTTCTTTTCCTTCATTTACCTGAAGACTTCAGGCAGACAGCATGAAAGTGCAGATCATTGGTTCCTCTGAGATACTTGTAACTGTTTGAACTTTGATTTGCTTTAAGTGCTGTTTACCTTAAAGAGTGGTAGCATAATGTTGTGGGAAGAACAGTGAACCAGGAGTTAGAAGACCTGTTTTCAAAATGTGGCTTTACCACTTAACTATGCACTTGAGCCAAATCATGCTCTAAAAACTCTCTATGATTATTATGATACTCAGATGAGAAACATGTTAACATCATAAAAATGATAAATGCAACTTGTTACTGTTGAAAACTTTTATTTGCTAAATGGCTAACTAGGCATGTTCAGCAGAGTTGGGGTAGCCTCACGCTTCAGCAATTCCAGCAGGATTGAATATGGTAGGATATTTACTGCTTCAGAATAGTATTTTTTGAGCTTTATTGTCCTCTGTTAATCATTCATAGAAATGTTTTGAGACATTGTTACGGTACCTTGTGTCTTGATTTGAATCAAAACGTTTATGCCTAGGAAATCAAGGAAATAAGGCAAGGGGAGCCCTTTTGGAAACACTGTTCTTTGCCAGTCATATTTGCCATCTCTTAGCTGTCTTAAGTCAGTAATTTATGCTGGCATACCGAAGGACTTTGCAGAGTATGGTGTAGGAAATTGTGGTCTTTATTTAGCATACTATAATGGGAGCTTTGGGAGAAAAAGGTGGGGATTTAAATGATGAAATTAATGTTAACACTGCTTTTACGTTTTTAATGTGATCGTGGATGACTTTCTAACAATTTCTTTTGAAAGACATGTTAAAACTCAGATTTGTATGTCTTCATTACAATTCTTAACCTCAAAAAATAATTGATGGGTTTCGTACCTTTGAGAACCATATACCAAACACATAAGTTTAATGTTCTCTTTCCTTAGAATCCCATGTTGTCTTTTTAAATTCTCTGAGGGTGGCAGACCTGTCTCATTCATCTCTGTATAGCCATTAAGTGTGTATTGACTTAATTTCACTTTTTAAATTTAATTTTTGGTTTTGTGCATTTTCTAACTTCTTAGATTTTTGTTACCACTTTAAAACTTCTGAAAGAATTGGCTTGGTAGAAGGGGTTAAATTAAGATTTGGCATTATAGCATGTGCATCCAATTAATTTAAAGTGATGCTTTAGTAACAAAAGGAGTAATGTTACTGTTTTTAATGAGTTTGTTTCTTGAAGAAGAAATTAGGGCTCTATAAATTCAAAGCATGTAATAAGATTGTGTGGAGATTCCGAACATTCAGAAGGGTAATGAGGATGATGTATATACTATTTTTAATTACTTTTTCTGCTCTAGAATATTTTTATTCATATTCTCCCTCTGCACTCTTGAAGAAATAGAGGGCTTCTCTGAGGCAGGATAGAACTTCTGAGAAGTTGTCCTTAAAAAGTTTGCAGCAGGAGATGAAGGAAAATCAAAAAAACAGTGCTAGGAGAAGGCCATGGGAAAGCTGAGGCTAAGGGGTAGTTAAGATACAGAGTCTGTAATATCTGTCTGAAGTATTTTAACTCTTATTATTTGATTTCTGTTTTGGCATTTATTTTACATAAAGTGGTTTTTATTAAGATTGTTATTACTGGTTGTAAATACATAAAAGTATTTCTACTTATGAATTAGATGTAATAATTTATTTTATATGTGTTCTGAATAAAGCTTTGAAAGAGAACAGCTCAGAGGTTGTTCAGCCGTTCCTAATGGGTTGTGGAACCAAGGAGCCGAAGATTACTCAGCTGTGTTTGGCCGCCATTCAGAGACTCATGTCCCATGAAGTCGTGTCTGAGGTAATGTGAAGATCTTAATTTAAACTGTGTACTTAAGAATCAAATCGGGAGTTTTCATTAGGGGAAAATGAAGTATACCTGATAATTTAATGTAAAACAATTTATGTGCTTGAAGGACATGGCTTAATTTTAAAAGATCACCAGATTTTCTCACTATTAAGCACTCATGAAGAATGAATAAAGATGAAGTGCATTTTGTCATGTCATGACTAAGAAGACACCATTGAGTACTATAGATCAGTATCACTGAAGAGAATATATTTATTTATTTATTTATTTTTCAATATATGAAATTTATTGTCAAATTGGTTTCCATACAACACCCAGTGCTCATCCCAAAAGGTGCCCTCCTCAATACCCATCACCCACCCTCCCCTCCCTCCCACCCCCCATCAACCCTCAGTTTGTTCTCAGTTTTTAAGAGTCTCTTATGCTTTGGCTCTCTCCCACTCTAACCTCTTTTTTTTTTTCCTTCCCCTCCTCCATGGGTTTCTGTTAAGTTTCTCAGGATCCACATAAGAGAATATATTTATTTTTAAAAAGGAAAAATGATGACTTTGCTATATTATCTGAAGTGATAATTTGTTGTTCATTAATTTCAGTGGTTTCTAATTACCTTATGATAGTACAACACTGAAAAACATTTCAGCGGTCTATCTGCATCCTGCTTTCGAGTGCAATGGTCTTTAACTTTGTGGTACTCCATAAGGTACTTCAATAGAAGTGATACATTCTTTTGCCTTTAATACAGCATTCTAAATGATGTCCAATTTAATTGAGTTTATAAATGTTTTGTTAATTTGAGTTGCATTTTGTTTTTTTATGACATTGTAAAGGGAATAATATATGAAACAGTAGTAGTCAGTCTCAATTAACTTGCATGACTATATTTATAAATGTCCACATGAAATATACCCATATTGTAGAAATGAGCTTTGATTTTTTTGACTAGACATCTCAGAACTGCATGCTGCTGTTTGCATATATTCAAATGGTACATTTTAAAGAAATTTATTTTTTGAGAAAAAATTAGTTTAAATCTCAGATTAGTTGAAAGATGTGTTTTGACCTATAGATCCAGAAACATAGGTTTTGTTATTATGACCAAGAACTTCTCTCCAAGTGAGGTAATATTTGTACATCTTTTCTTATTTAGGGACCTAAAACCTTATATTTTATTTGCTGACAGTAATTCAAATAATTATTTTACAGACTGCAGCTGGAAATATAATTAATATGCTTTGGCAGCTAATGGAAAACAGTCTTGAAGAACTTAAGCTACTTCAAACAGTTCTTGTTCTTTTAACAACCAATACGGTAGTTCATGATGAGGCACTTTCTAAGGTAGGAAACCTGTGGTCAAAGTTCATAATTGCTTTGGAGACAGTATTTGAATAAGCTCCCTGAAAGAGGAAAGCCTAGTACCGTTTGTACTGAAAGCAACTTCCCTGTAGTTCTTGTGATAATGGACATTGCATGTTTAAAAAACCACTAATGCTTTATTTTCCTCAGGTTAGAGTTAAAATCAGGTTAAGGTGATTGAACAGAGTCCTTTGGGAATAGCTGACAGGCTTAGTCATGAATAGGAAAAGAGAAAAGTACCAGAAAAATATAGAAGAATAGGAAACTGAGAGAAAAAAATGTGTTTGGGGTTATCAGTATTCTCCCGAATTGCTTTGAGTTTTCCCTGTAAGAACTCTTCCTTCTCACCTTTTAAAAATAATTTCACTTGTAGGAGTGCTTAGGTGGCTCAGTCGGTTGAGCATCTGACTTCAGCTTAGGTCATGATCTCATGGCTCATGAGCTCCAGCCCCGCATCGGGCTTGCTGCTGTCAGCACCGATCCCGTTTTGGATCCTCTGTCCACCCCCCTCTCTGCCTCTCTCTCTCTCAAAAATAAACATTAAAAAATGTCTAAAATTGTAAAATTTTGTAAGGTGTGTAAAATCACTTTGGGAAACTAGCATTTTCTTTAAAAGTTTAACCTTATATTTACCATATGATCTAGCCTTTTTACTTCTAGTTACTTATCCAAGGTAAATGAAAACACGTCTCTACGGAGACTTGTATTTGATGTTCACAGCAGCTTTATTCACAGTGGCTAAAAAGTGCAAACATCTCAAATGTCTATCAGCAGATGAATGGATAAACACAATATTGGTATACCTATACTGTGAAATACTACTCAGGTATAAAAAAGTACACACTACTGATACAGAGAACAACATGGATGAATTTTACAAACATTACAAGTAAAAGAAACCAGATGCAAAAAACAGTGCATACTGAATGATGACTGTGTTTGTAGAAAATGCCAGCTTACTGTAATGAAAAAGGCAACCAGGAGGTTGACTGGGGCCAAGCGTGGAGGAGTATGTGGAGGGCAAAGGAGCATCAGGAGAGTTTTAGGGTGATGGAACTGTCTTGTGTCTTGATTGTGGCAGTAGTTTCATGGGGGAATATAACTAAAAGAACTCATCATATTAAATACTTTAAGGGATTAGAATTTATTGTATATAAATTATAACTTAACCTGAAGTTGATTTTTAAAAATAAAGAATGACTTCTTTTAAAAAATTTTCATTTTATTCATTTATGTGTTTAGCCTATTTATATTTCTCCAAGTGACTTAGTGATGTAACAAATTTTGAGTACTTGTTCTTTGCAAAACAAGTCATTCTGGGGAAATAAAAGCATAACACATTTTTATACATATATTAAAAGAACCAAGTTGTGGGGTGCCAGGGTGGCACAGTCTTAGGTTAAGCGGCCAACTCTTGATTTTGGCCCAGGTCATGATCTCATAGTTTCATGAGTTTGAGCCCTGTGTCAGGCTCTGTGCTGACAGCATGGAGCCTGGTTGGGATTCTTTCTCTCCCTCCCTCTCTGACCCTCCCCTGCTCTTTCTCTCTCTCTCAAAATAAATAAATAAACTTAAAAAAAAAAGAACCAAGTTGTGAAATGTGTGTTTCACATTATCTAACCAAATCTTATGTGGCTGTATATTTACACAGTTTGAATTATTTCAGAATCCAAGGATTTTTGTGGCTTTATTGTATAAGAGAAGAGGGTGGGACTTCTGGTATCTGTGATTGGAACGGCCAAACATAAATTATTTAGTTTTGGGTTATTTCTAATAAAACAAATAGTTATTATGTTCTTCAACCTTTTTTCACACTAAATGAAAATTGTTCTTTTAGGCAATTGTTCTTTGTTTTCGACTACACTTCACAAAAGATAATATTACAAATAATACAGCTGCTGCTACAGTGCGACAAGTTGTTACTGTTGTTTTTGAGAGGATGGTTGCTGAAGACGAACGGCACCGAGGTAGAGTGATAAAAGTGGTTTCCTTTTCACAGTGGGTGGTTTTGCTTGCCTGATTCCTCTTTTTATTTTCCATCTTTGCCCTGTGAACTTAGGCATCCAAAAACTAGAATACTTTAAAAAACAGATTTATTTTAACAATATTATTACGTTGACAGTGGGAGTTTAGATAAATCCCTTACAGTGCTATCATCCCAAGAAGAGGCTCTTTATTTTCCATGTTTATTTCTAATTATGTATAATTTCACATTTTTTTATATCAGCTGTTGCATTGTATGTATTTTAGCCAAACATTATGTTCTATGAATTTTTCATGTCATTCTTTTATTTTTGTAATTTAAGTTTTAACGGTTGCACCGTATTTTGTAGCTGTTCTACAATTTAATGAACGAGTTTCCTGCTGGACAGTTATATTGTGTTCAGTATTTTAATACTGTTTTGAGTGTCTTCTTACATATTTTTTCCATTTGATTTACTTCTTTAAGGTAAATTTTCAGGAGTGAATTTCCCTCATGTGAATTTTTGTCTGTGCCTTTTAACATGTGTTAATGAATATTTATATAATGTAAAGATTAACCTTTTCATATCTTCATCAAGTATCTTTATTGTAACTTCAAACATCTTTTTCTTTGTGATTTTAAAAAACTGTCTAAAAACTTAGAAACATGTCAGTCAGCTAAAGATGCTCTGTTTCTGTTACAGTTTTTACAGTTTGGTAACTTTTAGCTATAGAAATTCTGCTTTTTTCATTTATTTTCCTTATTGGATGAAAAGTAAATTTTTTCCCATGATTAGTTTAAAGGATCATACGGTACTACCATCATGAGCAACCTATCTGCTTTATTTACTCAAGAAACTAAAGATTAAACTGGTTTTCCCTTTTACATAGCTTCCCCTACCCCACTCTTAAAATGCAGTTTGTCATTTCATTTGAGGTTCTTTTGGTAATACTGATAAAAAAAAAAATGGCAGTCTTAGTAGGTGATGGTAATGCTTGCTGCCTACTCTAATTATTCCTTCACTTTTCCTGAAGTTCACCATTGATCAGCTTTTTCACATTTGGTTTTAGGCATTCTTGATCTGTTGTTTATCGTAGTATTTCCACTTTGGTATATTGGTTTTTCTGCATGTCTCCCTGGGGAATTCTAGAATTTGAAATATTAAGGAGTAAATTTACAGGGTAAAATGGCAGTTCTCCAGTTTGGGTGTGTTATACATTCATAAACTGAGTATGATTCCTGGATTGGTGGTTTTAACTTTGTGCCTCTAAAGACCAGTATCTTATTTAATACTTTCTAACAAGGTAGAAACACTTAGAACCTCGTTTTTTTTTTCAAGTTTTCATTAAGTCAACACTTATTCAAAGCAGGCTGTCATAATTAACAGAAAATTATATCTTATTAGTATTCAAAGAAGTGCTGAGTTGGGAAACACCTTTTTAGCTGACTCTTAGCTAGTCAATACGTATTAACTGACATAGTAATTATGGCAGATCAAGTGGTTAATTCTCTTTTATATGCTGAGGTGGTATAGAAATTAACCATGTGGTAAACTTTTATATGTTTGATATTTAAAGGCACATGGAAAGATCATGTGAATTTCAAATTCATAAAATAAAGGGGTTTGGGAATGGGAGACTGGGAAAATCAAATGTATGGATAAAGATGCTAAGCTTAAAAATCTCATAAGATAGTAAAGAGTGATTATGATGGTATTTTGTATAAAAAGAGGTTTTTTTTTCAAAGTTATGACCTTTATTCATCATATGTTTTTCATCTTTTTTTTTTTTTCCCCTTTGGTTGTTAAATTTTATTTATTTTTCCCACATAAGGCATAGGGAACTGGAATAATTCCCAAGACCCCGAGACAGTTTCTCTATTTAGTTTTTTGTTTTGTTTTGTTTTTTACATTTTTTTTCAATATATGAAATTTATTGTCAAATTGGTTTCCATACAACACCCAGTGCTCATCCCAAAAGGTGCCCTCGTCAATACTCATTACCCACCCTCCTCTCCCTCCCACCCCCCATCAACCCTCAGTTTGTTCTCAGTTCTCAGTTTTTAAGAGTCTCTTATGCTTTGGCTCTCTCCCACTCTAACCTCTTTATTTATTTTTTTTCCTTCCCTTCCCCCACGGGTTTCTGTTAAGTTTCTCAGGATCCACATGAGAGTGAAAACATAGGGTATCTGTCTTTCTCTGTATGGCTTATTTCACTTAGCATCACACTCTCCAGTTCCATCCACGTTGTTACAAAGGGCCATATTTCATTCTTTCTCATTGCCACGTAGTAGTCCATTGTGTATATAAACCACAATTTCTTTATCCATTCATCAGTTGATGGACATTTAGGCTCTTTCCACAATGTGGCTATTGTTGAGAGTGCTGCTATGAACATTGGGGTACAAGTGGCCCTATGCATCAGTGCTCCTGTATCCCTTGGGTAAATTCCTAGCAGTGCTATTGCTGGGTCATAGGGTAGGTCTATTTTTAATTTTTTGAGGAACCTCCACACTGTTTTCCAGAGTGGCTGCACCAATTTGCATTCCCACCAACAGTGCAAGAGGGTTCCCGTTTCTCCACATCCTCTCCAGCACCTATAGTCTCCTGATTTGTTCATTTTGGCCACTCTGACTGGCGTGAGGTGATATCTGAGTGTGGTTTTGATTTGCATTTCCCTGATGAGGAGCGACGTTGAGCATCTTTTCATGTGCCTGTTGGCCATCCGGATGTCTTCTTTAGAGAAGTGTCTATTCATGTTTTCTGCTCATTTCCTCACTGGGTTATTTGTTTTTTGGGTGTGGAGTTTGGTGAGCTCTTTATAGATTATGGATACTAGCCCTTTGTCTGATATGTCATTTGCAAATATCTTTTCCCATTCCATTGGTTGCTTTTAGTTTTGTTGGTTGTTTCCTTTGCTGTGCAGAAGCTTTTTATCTTCATAAAGTCCCAGTAGTTCATTTTTGCTTTTAATTTCCTTGCCTTTGGGGATGTGTCGAGTAAGAAATTACTACGGCTGAGGTCAGAGAGGTCTTTTCCTGCTTTCTCCTCTAGGGTTTTGATGGTTTCCTGTCTCACATTCAGGTCCTTTATCCATTTTGAGTTTATTTTTGTGAATGGTGTGAGAAAGTGGTCTAGTTTCAATCTTCTGCATGTTGCTGTCCAGTTCTCCCAGCACCATTTGTTAAAGAGACTGTCTTTTTTCTATTGGATGTTCTGTCCTGCTTTGTCAGAGATGAGTTGGCCATACGTTTGTGGGTTTAGTTCTGGGGTTTCTATTCTATATTGGTCTATGTGTCTGTTTTTGTGCCAATACCATGCTGTCTTGAGGATTACAGCTTTGTAGTAGAGGCTAAAGTCTGGGATTGTGATGCTTCCTGCTTTGGTCTTCTTCTTCAAAATTCCTTTGGCTATTCGGGGCCTTTTGTGGTTCCATATGAATTTTAGGATTGCTTGTTCTAGCTTCGAGAAGAATGCTGGTGCAATTTTGATGGGGATTGCATCGAATGTGTAGATAGCTTTGGGTAGTTTTGACATTTTGACAATATTTATTCTTCCAACCCATGAGCACGGAATGTTTTTCCATTTCTTTGTATCTTCTTCAATTTCCTTCATAAGCTTTCTATAGTTTTCAGCATACAGATCTTTTATTTCTTTGGTTAGGTTTATCCCTAGGTATTTTATGTTTCTTGGTGCAATTGTGAATGGGATCAGTTTCTTTGTTTTTCTGTTGCTTCATTATTAGCGTATAAGAATGCAACTGATTTCTGTACATTGATTTTGTATCCTGCAACTTTGCTGAATTCATGTATCAGTTCTAGCAGACTCTTGGTGGAGTCTGTCGGATTTTCCATGTATAATATCATGTCATCTGCAAAAAGTGAAAGTTTAACTTCATCTTTGCCAATTTTGATGCCTTTGATTTCCTTTTGTTGTCTGATTGCTGATGCTAGAACTTCCAACACTATGTTAAATAACAGCAGTGAGAGTGAACATCCCTGTCGTGTTCCTGATCTCAGGGAAAAAGCTCTCAGTTTTTCCCCGTTGAGGATGATGTTAGCTGTGGGCTTTTCATAAATGGCTTTTATGATCTTTAAGTATGTTCGTTCTATCCCGACTTTCTCGAGGGTTTTTATTAAGAAAGGTTGCTGAATTTTGTCAAAGGACTTTTCTGCGTTGATTGACAGGCTCATGTGGTTCTTATCTTTTCTTTTATTAATGTGATGTATCACATTGATTGATTTGCGAATGTTGAACCAGCCCTGCATCCCAGGAGTGAATCCCACTTGATCATGGTGAATAATTCTTTTTATATGCTGTTGAATTCAATTTGCTAGTATCTTATTGAGAATTTTTGTGTCCATATTCATCAGGGATATTGGCCTGTAGTTCTCTTTTTTCACTGGGTCTCTGTCTGGTTTAGGAATCAAAGTAATACTGGCTTCATAGAATGAGTCTGGAAGTTTTCCTTCCCTTTCTATTTCTTGGAATAGCTTGAGAAGGATAGGTATCTTCTCTGCTTTAAATGTCTGGTAGAACTCCCCTGGGAAGCCATCTGGTCCTGGACTCTTATTTGTTGGGAGATTTTTGAGAACTGATTCAATTTCTTCGCTGGTTATGGGTCTGTTCAAGCTTTCTATTTCCTCCTGATTGAGTTTTGGAAGCGTGTGGGTGTTTAGGAATTTGTCCATTTCTTCCAGGTTGTCCAGTGTGTTGGCATATAATTTTTCATAGTATTCCCTGATAATTGCTTGTATCTCTGAGGGATTGGTTGTAATAATTCCATTTTCATTCATGATTTTATCTATTTGGGTCATCTCCCTTTTCTTTTTGAGAAGCCTGGCTAGAGGTTTATCAATTTTGTTTATTTTTTCAGAAAACCAACTCTTGGTTTCATTGATCTGCTCTACAGTTTTTTTAGATTCTATATTGTTTATTTCTGCTCTGATCTTTATTATTTCTCTTCTTCTGCTGGGTTTGGCTGTCTTTGCTGTTCTGCTTCTATTTCCTTTAGGTGTGCTGTTAGATTTTGTATTTGGGATTTTTCTTGTTTCTTGAGATAGGCCTGGATGGCAATGTATTTTCCTCTCAGGACTGCCTTCGCTGCATCCCAAAGCGTTTGGATTGTTGTATTTTCATTTTTGTTTGTTTCCATATATTTTTTAATTGCTTCTCTAATTGCCTGGTTGACCCACTCATTCTTTATTAGGGTGTTCTTTAACCTCCATGCTTTTGGAGGTTTTCCAGACTTTTTCCTGTGGTTGATTTCAAGCTTCATAGCCCAGTGTCCTCCTAAGCCGCCATCTTCCTAATGACGAATCATCATATGTTTTTCATCTTACTGATACATTCTCTTTTTTGTTTTTCCTAAATATAATTTATTTTCACTTTAGCTAATGTACAGTGTATACAGTGTGCTCTTGGTTTCGGGAGTAGATTCCCTTGATCCATCGCTTACATACCACACCCAGTGCTCATTCCAACAAGTGTCCTCCTCAGTGACCATCACCCATTTTCCCCTAGCTCCCCCTTCAACTCTTAGTTTGTTCTCTGTATTTAAGGGTCTTCCGTGGTTTGCTCCCTGTTTGAAACTATTTTTTTCCCCTTCCTTTCCCCCATGGTCTTCTGTTAAGTTTCTCAAGTTCCACATGTGAGTGAAAACATATATGTCTTTCTCTGACTGACTTATTTCACTTAGCATAATACCCTCCAGTTCCATCCATGTTGTTGCAAATGGCAAGATTTCGTTCTTTCTCATTGCTAAGTAGTATTTTTCCCCCAGTTTCGAAGCATAGTTCTGAGCCTATAAAGTTTGTAATTTCATAAACATGTATTTATTTTAAGTAGTGTATATGATTTTTTAAAGGTCCTTATAAACTCCTAAAACTCATCTGATTTTGACTACAGATATTATAGAACAACCAGTACTGGTCCAAGGAAACAGTAACAGAAGATGTGTCAGCACCCTCAAACCTTGTGCTAAAGATGCATATATGCTTTTCCAGGTATTTCAATTGATAAAAAATAATTTTTATTACAGAATATAGTTTTGTGTAAATTTTTGATTTTTGCATTTTATGTTTGGTTTAATTTTTAAAGTGTCAGTTTTTAAAAAGTGTCCAATTTTGAAGTGTCAAAAGTAGTATTCCAAAAAACTTCTTTAATGTTAAAGACTATCCACAGTTAACTAACATGATAAAATGTAACATTTCACTTTAAGGAAATAGAATGAATTACACTATACTAGAAAATACCATATTATATTATACTAGAAAAATAACTAATAATAAAAATAATTTTCAACTTAAAATTTAACTAATAAACCTTTGGCCTATTTAATATAATTTGATATACAAATACCTAATTTTTACATTATTTGTCGTGAATAAATCTTTTAAGTAAAATGAGATTTATCAGCACTGAAATTTTATTAATTATTTATTAAAGGATTATTATAAGTGTTTTTTCATTAAAAGACTGTTAACCATTTATCTGTTTATATTATGTCTTGTCAAAAGTTACATGATTCTTTAAAAGTTTACCTATTTAATCAAGTATATAGTTTGTCAGAATTTGCATTACCAGTGTTTAGTTTCTGAGGAGTAAATATACCATATAAGAAGAGATAATTTTTTTACTTTTATGAATTCTGAACAGCACATTTCATTCTAGCATGTAAATGTTTTATTTTTTATTTATTGTTTGAATTATTTTCCCAGGATCTTTGTCAGTTGGTTAATGCTGATGCCCCTTACTGGCTAGTAGGCATGACAGAAATGACTCGAACATTTGGCCTTGAATTACTTGAGTCAGTCCTGAATGATTTTCCACAGGTCTTTTTACAAGTAAGCCATTTGTAGTATCTTGCAACAAAATTAATCTATAATTTTTTCACAGATATTTTTCAAGAAAGTAACATGTATTCTTTCTCCCATGTTAGAGGACTGAAAGAATTATAGCTTTAGACTTTAGAACTGAGATAATTTAGTGTGTCTTACATTATTGTAGTGCCCTCGCATTTTGAAATTTTAACCTTAGAATCCCTAGAGACTATCTAGTGAGACATTTCTCAGTCTGTGAATCCACGAAGGAATGTAGTATGTGGGCTATTTTTTAAAATATGTAAAAACTGAAAAATTGTTACTGATCTTTACTTGTTTATATGTACCTATGTGCTTTTTGATAATAATATTTGGAAAAAAGTAGTAGTCAATGGCTGATAAGTTTAACTTGCAGTACAGAATATTTCAAAATAGAGAGTTATAAAGGAAAAAGTAAGAATCCAAACTTTTCATTTAACTTGCAAGAAGCTAAAGTCTAATATTGATTCAGTGATTTACATAGGATTCCTTAGTCATTAGCAAATCTTGAACTAAAATTTAGATCTTTTTACCACTAACCTAGTTCCTTTCCTTACCATACTGCCTTCCTAAGTGGCACTTCCAAAATGTGTGAGCCAAGTGCTACAATAGTAGAAGATCCTTTAGCCCAGGATTTGGAACTGAAACTTTTATTATACAGATGATAATCTGGGGACATAGAGGTCATGATGACTGTAGTGAGAATAATTTGAGTGGAGTTGGGGTGGTTCCTAGTGGTTATGAAGGAAGCCCAATTGTATTAAGTTGAGTAGTGAGTGGACAAAGTGTGAATAGATAAAACTTTAAAGAGTTGTCTATAATATTTATCAATTAACCAGTATATAAATTTAATTAGTGAAGTATGAAAATGTACTTTGGTATGCTTTTCATTTTGGCAGTCAAAGAAACTATCGATAGGACAGTAGAATTTCAAATCACTTAACTCTAAAGATCCCATTTTGGGGGACAAAGAATTAAAAAGTACATTAAAATGTG
Source organism: Prionailurus bengalensis (assembly GCF_016509475.1). NCBI lineage: Eukaryota > Metazoa > Chordata > Mammalia > Carnivora > Felidae > Prionailurus > Prionailurus bengalensis. Next base: position 88,087,406 of record NC_057358.1, read on the forward strand.
TATAAAAGTCTAGAAGAATATACATTCGGAAGTTAGCAGTGATCATTAGCGTTTCTCCAGGAAGTTAATATTAGGCAAGGCTTTTATTTTTATCTTTTCACTTACCGGTATTTTTTCATTTTTTTTTTTTCCTCTGATGAATCGGTTTCTAATAAGGAGACATTTTAAAAATCTTAATTCTGAACAAATAAACTGCTCTGTACCTTATTTGTTCCCTTTTCTGTAAGATTAAAAGATTAGATTGGATGATTTCTATTATCATGCCTTGTTCTCAGCCTCAGTGGTATTTGGATGAATAAAAAAACAAAATAATGTATATTTGAGGTTAGGCATTAGTTGTGCACTGGACTTTATATTATCAGTAAAATGGGACTATTTTGGGCTAATATAGGCAGGAAATGAATAGATTAAGGAAGGTTTTTTGCATAACATGATATGACTATAAGTAAATTTTAAGAATCCTTTGCAAGATTCCCCAGACTAAAATAATTGTGGGGGTGTCTGGGTAGCTCAGTCAGAGGATCATGAGACTCTTGATCTTGGGGTCATTAGTTCAAGTTCTAGGCTGAGTGTAGAGATTACTTAAATAAATAAAACTTTAAGAAATAAAATAAAATAATTATGCTTGTTTGTCATTGCATTTTTAAAAATCAGCTTATTGTGTTCTGTTCAAGCAGTCTAAGAAGAACAAAATATTAAGTTAATTCTTAAATCTTCCATACATGAATGGAATTGTTATCTTGGCAAAATAAAATTAGTGAATTATATAACATATTTTGTTAAACTGGTGTTCTTTCACCTGCCTATTTTAAATGCCTTAGCTATTTGTGTAATCTGTTTTCTTCTGTTCTTTATGTTTTTAATTGATAGTGTTCCAGCAAAATTAAAATTCCTAATAATAAACCACTTAATTCCAATTCATTAGATTCCTTTTTAAATTAGATTCTTTTTAAACTTTGAAATAATGATGAACAGTTTGATCTTACACTCTCAAAGAGCAGCACTAATTTCATACTTGTGTGTCAACTAGAGTAATAAACTAAACATATAATAAAGCTAAATTATTCATACTGGTTATTAAGTTTTATTTGCTAGTACATATGTTTGAAAAGTAGTAAGTAAAAAGTAAAAATAATAAGTACCAATTAAGTTAATTTTTTTTTTTTTGTCTTTGCAAATAGCACCAAGAGTTTAGTTTCCTTCTCAAAGAAAGGGTATGTCCTCTTGTGATAAAACTCTTTTCTCCAAATATAAAGTTCAGACAAGGTTCCAGCTCTTCATCTTCTCCAGCACCAGTTGAAAAACCGTATTTTCCTATCTGCATGCGTTTGCTGAGAGTAGTATCTGTTCTGATTAAGCAATTTTACAGTCTTTTGGTAAGTGCTAATTTTCATCCATGTTTGTATGTATAATTGCACGCAGTGCTCTTTTTAAATGATAATTTATTACAGTGCATTCAGCCTTTTCACTTCAGAATTTTTTAGGTATTGATAGGTATTCTCCTAGTTACTCTAATAAGGGTTTATGCTGTCCTTTCTTAAATCTTGCTTATTTTTAATGTATGTCAAGTAGAGTCATGGACTATTATCTGAAGGCAGCATAGAATTTGTGGCTGGGGAATTTAGCTTCTTAGCTAATTATTAATACCTCATTTGAAGGATAATTAAAATTATAGTATCTTCAATTAATGCTACTTTCATTTATACTATTTTATGTATCTTAACAGATTAAAGCAAAGAAGTTAAAAATTTGGTGAACTCTAGGATTAATAATCAATTATATTGGCTTCTAGTCCAGTATTGTATTTATTTTGCATAAATTTATGAATTTGTGATATTCCTGATCACAATACATCAATGTATCAATATTTCTCAGAGAAAATGATGTATTATATTTCTTTTTAATTTTATATTAAGTCAAATCCAGCATTGTACTTTTTTTAAGCTTGTATACTTAATTTTAATTAACAGGAATAATTGGTTATTGATCATTGTGGAATAGTAAACTGTATAAAATTATAATACTTCTAATACTGTGAACATTTGATGTACTAAATATTAGAGATAGCCAACAACTTCACAAACTAGTAGATAATAGTTTATACCAAATTCTGTGGAGAGCTTTTTAAGATAAATGGCTTTTTTTAAATTATTTAGGATAAACATGTTATACATTTTCTTTTCATATTCCAAATCCATTTATACAAAGTGCATTCAGAAATAATCTTAATAAGCCCTGTAGTTATAATTATTTCTGGCCACAAAAGGTATATGTATAATGTACATTGATGTATTTAATGCATTGTATAGAGATAACTGTAGGAAATCAAATCACTTCAAAAGTGTTGCTATTTATTAGGGAAACTGTTAAGTTATCAGAGTTAGGTGCCAAAGGTTTAAGAGTCTTTTGGTGCACCCATTATTATTGGCTTGGATTTTTTCTCTTCTACCCATGTTAATAACATATAATTGAACATTTAGGTATATGAGTTTATGAACTTACTTTAGTTCATGGCTCCATCTTTTTCTGTAGGGATTAATTTTTTAAAAATTACAGTCAGTGTTCCTTCCAACATGCATGGTATTTGATATAATTTCCAATAATTATTTTTAATTGAAAAAATAAGACTTTTTTGTCTAATTATATACAGTTGAAATGGAGGGACATTCTGTGAATCTTTACATTGATTAACTTTTGGAGGTTTTGAAAGGTCTCCTGTCACTTGTTGAAAATAAATGAAAAGTTGCTTAATTTCTCCAAAGATGGAGAGGTTTTATCTGGCAGTTGTCATATTTTCTTAATTGTATTTATTTATAGTCCGTTTCAATCTACAAAGAAACTTTTTTATTGCGTGTTTTTTTATTTTGAGAGAGAGAGAAAACATGAGCAGGAGAGGGTCAGAGAGAGAGGAAGAGAAAGAATTCCAAGCAGGCTCTGTGCTGTCAGCATAGAGCTTGACACATGGCTCAGTCTCATGAAACGAATTTCTCACGATTTCTCACGAAATCAAGACTCGGACACTTACCTGACTGAGCCACCCAGGCACCCTAGTCCACAAAGAAACTTAAAAAAAAAAAATTTTTTTTTTTGGGGCGCCTGGGTGGCGCAGTCGGTTAAGCGTCCGACTTCAGCCAGGTCACGATCTCACGGTCCGTGAGTTCGAGCCCCGCGTCAGGCTCTGGGCTGATGGCTTGGAGCCTGGAGCCTGGAGCCTGTTTCTGAGTCTGTGTCACCCTCTCTCTCTGCCCCTCCCCCGTTCATGCTCTGTCTCTCTCTGTCCCAAAAATAAATAAAAACGTTGAAAAAAAAAAAATTAAAAAAAAATTTTTTTTGTTAACATTTATTCATTTTGAGAGACAGAACAGAGCCTGAGTGGGGGAGGGGCAGAGAGAGAGGGAGACACAGAATCTGAAGCAGGCTCCAGGCTCTGAGCTGTCAGCACAGAGCCTGACGTGGGGCTCAAACTCACTACAAGATCATGACCTGAGCCGAAGTTGGACACTCAACTGACTAAGCCACCCAGGAGTCCCTGCAAAGAAAGTTTTTAAAATTGTCAACCAGAGTGACATCAGCAAAATGTTGGAAGATGAGGGTTCAAGCCCTCTGTCCTCCAGAGAGACACCAACTTAACAGTACATAATTACCTCTGTGACAACTTCGGAAACCAGTTGAGAGGTTATAGCACCATAGGCAAATGGAAGGCCAAACAGTGAGGTTCATTACAGTGGGTAGGAAAGCTCATGGCCCTTAACTGCATACCTCACTCGACTCCTTACACATCTCAGCATGGTGTGATCAGGAGAAAACTGCCAACCTATGGCTTCTCCTTTAGATGGGCAAAAGATAAAATGCGCATCTAACATTCTGACTTTTTTGGGGTACTGCCCACCTAGTTTCTGTCTCACCTGATTCTTGGAACACTGACAGGCAGCACATTTGGGCCTGCTAGGCACCAAGGCAAACCTGTTGCTTGCCCAGAGAGGCATAGTACTGCAGACATACACCAGGGGGAGCTTCTCAGTAGAAACAAGTGTCTTCTGCTGGGAAATTATACACACAAGCCCAGAGGAAACACATTGACAGAAGAGGTTTGAGAGGTTTCCAGGCTGATTGGTGAAGTTCTTTCCCTGTACAAAGCCAGTCCATAAAGACTAAAAGAGTTGACTTTTTCAACAACAACAACAACAAAATAAGGCATACAGAGAAACAGGGAAATATGGCTCGGTTAAAAGAACAAAATTAATCTCCAGATACTAACCATAAAGAAATGGAAGTCACTGAATTACCTGACAGAAATTCAGAATAACCATCGTAAAGATCTGAATGAGCTAAAAGAGAATACAGACAACTAAATGAAATCAAGAAAATGGTATATGAATAAAATGAGAATATCAATAAAGAGGTAGAAACTATAAAGGAGAACAAAACAAAAATTCTAAAGAAGTATATGGTAATTCTGAATTGAAAAATTCATAGAAGGGGTCAACAGTAGACTAGATCAAGCAGAAGAAAGAATCCACAAACTTGAAGACAATTTATTGGCAATTACCAGGGCAGAGGAGCAAAAATATAAAAAGCAAGAAGAGCTTCTAGCAGACTTCTGGCATATCATCCAGCAGACCAAGATATGCATGTCTAGGAAAAGCACACTGGGTTATGCTCCTACACTCACAACACCTTGGATATCAGATGTATGGATTTTTTCCCACATCAGCCAATTCTCTGACAGCCAGATACTGTACGTTGAGTTCAACTCTGACACTAGCCAGAGTTAGTACAGATCCTGTAGTTAAGGGCTCAGTTCCATAAGACTCCCCTGTTGCAGATGCCAGTTGCAAGTAGTGCATTGCCTGGTTATCCACAGATTCTAAGTTGGCTGTAAATGGGAAGTTCCCACAACCTCCTCTTTGGGTTTGATCATTTGTCAAAGTGGTTCACAGAACCTAGGAAAACAGTTTACTTACTATTGCTTATTTATTACAAAGGATATTTTATTTTATTTTTTATTATTTTTTTTTATTTTATTATTTTTTTTTTTTCTAAAATTTTTTTTTTCAACATTTATTTTTGGGACAGAGAGAGACAGAGCATGAACGGGGGAGGGGCAGAGAGAGAGGGAGACACAGAATTGGAAACAGGCTCCAGGCTCTGAGCCATCAGCCCAGAGCCTGACGCGGGGCTCGAACTCACGGACCGCGAGATCATGACCTGGCTGAAGTTGGACGCTTAACCGACTGCGCCACCCAGGCGCCCCTACAAAGGATATTTTAAAGGATAGCAACGAACAGATTCATGAAAAGAACAGGCACATGAAAAGATTATAGGGTGAGGTCTGGAAAGGTCCCAAGAGCAGGAGCTTTGTCCCCATGCAGTTGGGGAATGTCACCCTCTTAGCACATAGATGTATTCACCAACCTGGAAGCTTCCTAAACTCCATACTTTTAGGATTTTTATGGAGGTTTCATCATGTCAGCATGATTGATTATTAACTCAATTTCTACCACTCTTCCCTCTCCAGAGTATGAGAGGTGAGGCTGAAAGTCTCAAGCTTCTAATTATGATTATTTTTTCTGGTATCCAGCCCCTATCCTGCAATCCATTGAGGGTTGCCTCATTTGAATGAAAGAATCACATAGGAAATTTCAGGAGACTTAAAACTCTGTGTCAGATGCTCCTATCACTCAGGAAATTATGAGAATTGTAGGAGCTCTGTGTCAGGAACCAGGAGCAGGGACCAATATATATATTTCTTATTACTTCACAATACATTATTGGAGTCACAGATGAGGAAAGCAAGGGGCAGAGAGCCAGTTTGAAGAAGTAATGGCCCAAACCTTCCCAAATTTGAAGAAGGAAAGGGACATACAAATTCATGAAGCTCAGAGAATTACAACTAGGATTTATCTAAAGAGAACTATACCAAGACATGTTATAATTAAGCTGTTAAAAGTTTCAGAGAATCTTTAAAGTAGCAAAACAAAAGCAACTCATCATGTTCAAGGGAGTGCTCATAAGACTCAGTAGATTTCTCAGCAGAAATCTTGCAGGCCAGAAGGGAGTGGGATGATGTATTCAAAGTATTGAAAGAAAAAAAAAACCTGCCAGCCACAAATACTATACCCAGCAAAACTTTCCTTTAATAATGAAAGAGAAATTAAGACTTTCTCAGGTAAACAAAAGCTGGTAGAGTTCACCTATGACAAGGCCAAATATCTATCACTCCCCTACTTATTTTCCTAAGTATTATCAGAGTTGTCTTAGGAAGACTTCTCTAAAATGCTGGTTTAACTACATTAAATTAAGATAAAAGTATAGGAAGCAGAGATATTCTTCCTTTTCCTTTTCATATCCACTCATCAGTCATAGAACACCAAATCTTCTACTCTCATAATTAATGCATAATGCTATGAAAAACTTTTATATTCTTATAAAAAAAAGTCACCTTGGTGCTTACTTGTACCCCCTCAAAACTAGTATTTTGAAGCCCTAACCCCTAATGTGATCGTGTTTGGAGATGGAATCTTTGGGAGATAATTAAGTTTAGATGAAGTCATGCTGTAGGGCCATGATGATGGAGTTAATGACCTTATAAGAAGAGACACTAGAAAGCTTTCTTGCTCTTTCTCTCTCTTTCTGCCATGGGAGAACACAGTGATAAAGCAGCTGCTTGTGAGTTAGGAAGAGCAGTCTGATGCAAATCTCACCTTGCTGGCACCCTGATCTTAGACTTCTCGCATCCAGAACTGTGATAAATAGATTTCTGTTATTTAAGCCACCCAGTCTGTGGTATTTTGGTATGGTATCTCAGCAGACTAAGAACTTAGTTTCTGTCCACCACTTTTAGTATATAGCAGTTCATCCAGTGACTTCTTAAGAGATACAGATACCTCATTCCTCAGTAATTTTGGTTTGGGATGAAATTGCTGTTTTTGAGTGCATATATTTCAGACACTATACAAAGTGCTTTACATATATTCACTTAGACTTTACTACAGCTGAAAAAATAAGGCTCAGGATATTTATGTAAAATGCCTGAGATTATACTTTATAAGCACAGAGCTGGGATGTTAACTCATTCTTTTAGACCCCAAAATCCTCGCTCTTAATCCCAGTGCTTTTTACTACTTCTCTGTTTTCTTAGTTCTTATTTCTTTTCTCTCCAAGGCTGTTTAGTGTCACATTTTTCATACTGTTACCATACCATTCTCCATATTTTGACCTTAATCTCCTTGACTTGGGTGGGGGATAAAAGGGGAAGATAAGTAACAGCATCACCAGCTACTGGAAAGATTGAATATTACTACCTAAAGGTGGTAGAGAAAGGCCTACTTCCGTGTACTTCACTCCTTGGGGGTAATGACCAACTGGTAAAACTTACCTTACTGTGTTTGTAAAGGCAAATTCATCTTCAGATGATTTAAAATATTAATTCCACACTGTTAGATTTTGTAATATTGGCACTTTTCATTATGAGCAAGTTCAGACATTCTACAGCTTCTCCAAGGGCAAAAGTTAAAGGTATGATACTTGTGGAGTAAGATATGTAATTTATGTGCAATGCTTCTCTCTCATTTCTTTGTGTTTTCTTTATTTAAACATGGAAATTATACATCTAGGTGACATACTGGAGTAGTAATTCTTACACTTTTTAGTCTTTGGATCTCTTTATGCTTGTAGGAAAATATTGACCTTTTGTTTATGTGGATTTTTTCTATCATTTATTGTACTAAAAATTAAGTCGGATCATACTGAACCCACTCATGTTAACATAAAACTCATTATTTTTCCAAGAGGAAAACAAAGATATTTTTTGCAAATCTCCTTAATGTCTAGCTTAATAGAAGATAACTGGATTTTCTTATCTTCTTTCATTCTATTGTGACGTGTTGTTTTGGTTGAAGCATATGAAGAAAATCTGTCTTGTCAAAGACATGTAGTTGGAAAAGGCAGAATTGTCTTCATGGATATTAAATCTATCTTAATAGTGGATATTCCTCTTTGCTACTACACCAGACTGGACCAAGTGACAGTTTCTTAAAGGTGTAGTATTGAAACCATAGTAATGACATTTTCATACTCGGTTACATTAAAATTCATTGATTCATCTTGTGCTCTGATTGTATCTTTTATCCATACATGATTTTGTAATATCATGTATTTTAATTATGCAGATAATCCAAATGTCAACATTTTATACATTACCAGAAATCACTTTTGTTAATCACCAACCATTTATCAGATAAATCTGTTATTAAGAAGTTGTCAAGGTCACAGTGGTAGATATAAATTTTCTAAAATACTTACTTTTGCTTGAAAGCTTAAATCTTCTTGTTGGCAACAAATACTGTTATTTGTTTCCCTTACAGCTACAAGCTTACTTTGTTCATTTTTTTATTAAGTGTCTGCGATGTACACAAGTCTAAAAAGTCGTAATTTACCGTTTGCTTTTTCAGTTAAAATGGTGTTCCTTAGGGGGAAAAAAGTGACTAGATCAGTTCTTAACTATGTTTTTCCCCAGACAACCGTTGTACTTTGATACGTAGAAAAACTGCTTCATATATATTCTCATTTTGTCACGCAGAAAATTAAAAAGACAGACACAGGTCAAATTTAATAAAATTAATAATTTGTATTTTATTTTTTATTTATGCTTATTTTTATTTACTTATTTTCATTGTGGTTGTTTAGTGAAACAGACCTTTTTAAAACAAAATTGTGTGTGGGAATGAAAAATACAATGATACCAGTGCAGTTTGTTGCTACTGCCTTGATTCGTGCTAAAGCACCAGCTGTTATACCCACCACTGCTTTCGTATCATCAGTGCAAGTGTCAATACACTAAAAATGGCAAGTAATATCTTAGTATTACTATAAAAATAATTGTGACCTCATTTTGACCCCACTTTGGGGAATCACTTAACTAGGGAATCTGTTCTTCAGTATTCACCAGCTTATTTTGTTGTATCAAGTAGCTCAGGGGTGGAAATACCTAACATTCAAAGGTTAGTTCTGTTAATATATCTAGAGTGACTGGAGGAAATTGGAATGCCCTGGTCATTCAGTAAGAGATATAATATAGCAGGTATACTATATTCTTTCTCTTTTCTATCATCTGAGCTAGATGCTTCTCTGTCCTCTGAATCATTTATGCTTTGTGTCCAGATATCTTTTTTAGGAAGATAGTTTAAGGGATTTGTGAAACTTAGCTTATAAATTGGTAGCATATCTCTCTTCTACCTTTGACTCACTGCTTTTAAAAAGGAGTTAATGGGGCTATTTTGACTTACCCAACCTAATTTTCTACTGCTTCACATACATGTCTCCAACAAAGGATCTTAGCACTACAAATTCATTAGCCAAAAGGTTGTTTACTCTTATCAGCCTTTGAGAAATAGACTCCTGCATTTATAGTCTATCAGATTGTCTTTGTTGTGTCCTAAGTCAACAGTTACTTTATTATGTACATAGTTCCTTATCAGAAATCCATGTGCTACTGTGATTAAAATTTCTACCAGAATGAATGATTAATCTTAAGCATCAGTTGTCTCTTGACTACTATCCAGTACCAAAGGACTGTAGGAATTCAGAAACATTCATCACTCTTCATGCTAGTATAATGGAGTTTATGAGGTATCTTCATGTCACATTAGGCCAATTAGACTTAGGCCATAGAAACCATTCTTTTAAATATTCTTTTTAAAAAATTTTTTAATGTTTATCTTGGAGAGGCAAAGTATGGTCAGGGGAGGGGCAGAGAGAGAGGGAGTCACAGAATCCGAAGCAGGCTTCAGGCTCTGAGCTATCAGCACAGAGCCCGACGTGAGGCTCGAACCCAAGAACTGTAAGATCATGACCTGAGCTGAAGTCGGATGCTCAACTGACTGAGCCACCCAGGCGCCCCCCATAGATACCATTCTTAATACACGTTTCCCTGTGAGTGCAGCTTCTTGGGAAAAAGGCTTAATAAATTCACAGCAGGTGCTCTCCATTGATGTCCTTGAGAACAATGCAGTGACCTCAACACTAGTTCTCTGATCAGACTTTCACACTTGGCAAGGAGGAAGGAAAGGAGACCAAAGTTCCAGTCCTCAGGAGAGAGGCTCTCATTTACCCAAATTACAAGGTTGTAGTGGCTGTAGTATAAGTTGTTTGATTTGCTTTTTTTTTTTTTAAGATTACAAATTAAAGCCTTTGAATTTTTGTATGTTTTGTATGTTACAATATATTCATTAAAGCCTTTGAATTTTTGTATGTTACGATATATTCAGATAGTAATTTTTATGAAATAAGTACTAAAATAATACAGGTCTCTAGGTATTGTTATGTACATAGTACTCCTCATACATGATTTTTCAGCTGACAGAATGTGCTGTAGTCCTTCTCTTATAGGAGAGGAACTGATATACTCTTCAAGGCAAGTTTTATAATAATATTTCTTTTGGCTGTGATATAATGTTTTTGAGAGCCTTTGTTTTCTGGCCTCAAAACCTGGCTTATGAGCCTTCAATTGTACTACCGCATTTATATTTCACTTTTATTCTAAAAGAGGTAGTGCACGTTTGGAGGACCCACTAATGTTAAAACTCTGTTGTAGATAACAACTTGCATAGTGAGTCACCAGCATGACTCTTTATCAGTTCTTTACTAAAAGGGATCATTTGTTTAGGAAAAAATGTGCTCCGTATTTGCATGGCACTTTATCATATTTACGAGACGTTTTTATTTTTACAATTTTCTCATTTGACTTTTCCGGAAGATGAGATGCTTTTATCCTTTATTTATAAGGTTATGTAACTTGTCATCCACTCTGTTGGATAAAGCTGAGCCCATCTGATTTCTGATCTAATGCTTTTTAACAGTATCATGTTTAGGACAGTGATAAGCCTCTGTTTTAGGACTTCCCCAATCATAGCAATCCAAGAATCAAGTTTTTAATTATCCCTCCTGCTTTATCTTCATGATTATGTCCTAGTTTTAAGCATCCAGTTAACAGTACTGTAAGACATTAGAAGATACCAGCTGCTAAGACTTTGGGCTAACATCCTGACGACTGCTATATTTCTGAAATTTCTTGCCCCACATGATGCTTACTCATTTCAGGGTACCCCCAGCTAACTCATCCAATAATGTGCTGCACTTGGTATAAAGGGAGATTTCAGTTTGGCCTACTAACCACAACGTCAGGTTCTTAGCTCACAAGGATCCTGCTGTGCCCTCAGTTAATGTGTAACATTAAGAAGTAATCTATTAACTTTTGAAAAAACTGGTTACTTTTTTTTTGTTCATTTATTCATCTACCACACATTTAGTGTGTAATGTTGAGAATGTGCTCTAAACATTTTTATTTACAAAGAGCTTGCAGAAGAGATGATTTATATTAACAGTAATGATAACGGGTATTTATAAAGAAAGGGAAACTATGTACCAGGCCTCATTCTAAGTACTTTATATCTTATACTTGCTAACTGCTATGGATTCCTTTTTGTTTTTCCCTAGAAAATATACACTAAACATGCTTACGTTTATTGCCTCTTTGTTTAAGCAGCACAAGAACGTATGGAAAAACTTGTGGTATTATTAAAGAGTAGAATATACATCCTACCAGCGGTTTACATGATAATGTGTGCTACCTGGCAGCAGTGAGGATGGTGTGATGGTGCATAGTGCTTTCTAAAGAATAAGGATAAAAGATTGACCATGTGAGCAGATGACTAGTGTGTGTTTTCAGAGATGTATTTAGAGAGAGACTGATTATTTTTACTGTTAGCTTTTCCCTTATATAACTGCTCTTCCCTTCCTTTTCTCTACTCCCCATTAAGAATTGTAATTTATTTAAAGTTAGAAGATTTTATTGATTTTTCCATAAACTAAGAACAAGAGTGTATTTTATAAATTCTTATCTTAGATTTAAAGAAATATTATTAAAAAATCTTATACTTTTTAGGTAACTGAATGTGAGATATTTCTGTCACTTCTGGTGAAATTTCTGGATGCAGATAAACCACAGTGGCTACGAGCTGTTGCAGTAGAATCTATACACAGACTCTGTGTGCAGCCTCAGCTATTAAGGTAGAACCTCAGCAGTATTTAGTTAAATAGGTTAATGTTTGTGCTAGTAGGAAGACTTTTAAGTATTCCCAAACGTCACTGATTTCTAAACAAAGAAAATTGTGTATTGTATGTATATAGAGGGGTAGGGGTGTGAGTGTGGAAAACAACTGAGAAGTGGGCAAAAAACATGGGTAGTAATTGCCATCCGTCCAAATTACTGGTTAATACAGCCAAGAAAAATTTTTTTGGAACATTGACCTCAGTCTCAACCTTTGTACTAACTTAGTAGAATAACTCAGGTGTGATGAAGTTTTAAGTATAGCATTCAGACTGACAAATCAAAATTACTTGCTATTAAAAAATGTTAATATATTCAAATATTTTCCCTAGAAACATTTTATTAAACATTTTATTTTATTTAAAAATTATTTTACAGGTCATTTTGTCAGTCCTATGATATGAAACAGCATTCTACCAAGGTTTTTCGTGATATTGTAAATGCCCTGGGATCTTTTATCCAGTCATTGTTTCTTGTCCCTCCTACTGGAAATCCTGCTACAACAAACCAAGCTGGTAAAGGCTAATTCATATTTTGTTTTTTATATTCTGCCACAATTTACAATATGCACTATTCTGAGAGGGTATTTCATAGAAATTTTGTGAATAAAGAAATTTGAATTACCTAAATGTGTTGATAGTAAAGACTTTCACTTAAAGAATATTCAATCTCGGGGCACCTGGGTGGCTCAGTTGGTTAAGTGCCCAACTTTGGCTCAGGTCATGATCTCATGGTTTGTGGGTTTGAGCCCTGCATTGGGCTGTGTGCTGACAGTTGAGAGCCTGGAACCTGCTTGGGATTCTGTGTCTCTCTCTAACCCTCTCCCACTCATGCTCTGTCTCTCTCAAAAATAAAATAAACATAAAAAAAAGTTGAAAAAAAAAAAAAAGGAATATTCAGTCTTATTGAGGCAATTGTGTTTCTTTCTTTCTTTTTTTTTTTTTTAAGCTTATTCATTTATTTTGGGGGGTGGGGGATAGAGAGAGTCAGAATCAGGCTGTGCCTCATCAGCACAGAACCCAGCATGGGGCTTAAAGTCATGAACCAGAGATCACACCTGGAGCCAAAACCAAGAGTCGATGCTTAACCGACTGAGCCACCCACGCACCCGTATTTCTTTCTTTCTTTTTTTTTTTAATGTTTATTTATTTATTATGAGAGAGAGAGAGAGAGAGAATGAGCATGTGCATCAACAGGGGAGGGGTTAGAGAGGGAGAGAGAGAATCCCAGGCACACTCCATGCTGTCAACCCAGAGCCCAACTTGGGGTTCGATTCCACAAACCGTGAGATCATTACTTAAGCCGAAATCAAGAGTTGGACACTTAACTGGCTGAGCCATTCAGGAGCCCTGTGTTTATTTCTTTCCAGAATATGTTTCTTTCTCTGGTATACTTTCAGTTTCTCTAATCACATAAGAATAAGACTTTAGATGTTTATCTTCATTTTAAAAGAGTCTTCATTTTGTGCCTCTCTTTAAAAAGAGTCTGGGCGCACCTGGGTGGCTCAGTCGGTTAAGTGGCCGACTTCGGTTCAGGTCATGATCTCGCGGTCCGTGAGTTTGAGCCCCGCGTCAGGCTCTGTGCTGACAGCTCAGCCTGGAGCCTGTTTCAGATTCTGTGTCTCTCTCTCTCTGACCCTCCCCTGTTCATGCTCTGTCTCTCCCTGTCTCAAAAATAAATAAAACAAGGGGCACCTGGGTGCCTCAGTCAGTTGAGCGACTGACTTCGGCTCAGGTCATGATCTTGCGGTCCGTGAGTTCGAGCCCTGTGTCGGGCTCTGTGCTGACAGCTCAGAGCCTGGAATCTGTTTCGGATTCTGTGTCTCCCTCTCTCTCTGACCCTCCCCTGTTCATGCTCTGTCTCTCTCTGTCTCAAAAATAAATAAACGTTAAAAAAATTTTTTTAAATAAATAAATAAAACGTTAAAAAATTAAAATAATAAATAAATAAATAAATAAATAAATAAATAAATAAATAAAGAGTCTGGTTCACCATCTTAGGAGGTCTGTTAGTCTTTCTTTTAACGAAATGGGTGAACTTGATTTAAGCTTGTTTGGAAATCAGTGTACAACTTCTAGTTTCTCTTTGCCTTCTTTATCTTCTACTTTTTACTATCTGATTAATGGTTTTTTTAATTCATTATTTTCACCTATGGTGAAAAGTGGTCTAACAGAAAGTATATTGTAAAGTTTGTCAATAGTTTTACTAATTAGTACTTTTTTTTTTTATAAAAAGGGAAATGGTGGGGTATCTGGTTGCTCAGGCAGTTAAGTGTCTGACTCTTGATTTCAGCTCAGGTCATGAGAGCCTGTGTTGAGCTCCGTGCTGGGTGTGGAGCTGGCTTAAGATTCTCTCTCTTTCTCCCTCTGCCCCTCTTCCCTGCTCGTGCTCTCTCTCTCTAAAAAGTAAAAAAGGAAATGGTGTTCTGGGAAGACAGAGAGATTCTCTAATAGCCATAACAGGATTGATAAACTTCATTTATTTGTGCAGTATCCATTCCTGTAGAACAAATTAAAAAAAATTTTTTTTAGAACAGGAGTTGGGGAGAGTGGCAGAGAGAGAGAGAGAGAGAGAGAGAGAGAGAGAGAGAGACACTGAATCTTAAGTAGGCCCCAGACTCAGCATGGAGCCTGATTCCAGGTTCGATCCCATGACCCTGGGATCATGACTGAACCAAAATCAAGAGTTGGATGCTCAACTAACTGAGCCACCCAGGTGCCCCTAGAACAATTTTTTTTTTTAATTGAACAGATATTTTAATATCATTGATTTGTAATTAAGTAGTAAATTGGTATCTTTGTTTTCTTCTCCTTATCTAATAGGAAACAATAACTCAGGGGGCCCTGTCTCAACACCAGCTAACTCAGGAATGTTGGGGATTGGTGGAGGTGTTACTTTGCTACCAGCATTTGAATATAGAGGAACTTGGATACCTATTCTGACTATAACAGTACAAGGCAGTGCAAAAGCCACCTAGTAAGTAGTAGTAGCCTTATTTTATGATTGATGTTGTTGGGGATATTTTATCATAAAATGTTTCTCTCTGCATTATATTTTGAATTTAAGCCTACTAATTCCAATACAGTTTAGAACTAATTTTTTTGGCCATATTTTGAGATTTTTACTAAGGATTGGATTTTGTTTGTTTTCTTTTGTCTATTTGTAGACCTGTTAATAGCATTATGAAACAAAATGTGTTTTTTCTACCTGAGGACCTAGTCAGCTGTTTTATATGGCTTTTTGATTTAAGTATGTGACTTGATTTCAGACCCTTTGGACTTAGGTCTTCTAATACTGACTTTACCAGCAGCAAATTCTTTAATTTTAAAAATCTCAGTTTCTTCACCTATAAAATGGGAGTAGTGATATATTTACCTTTAAGGATTCTCTAGGTAATAAAAGTTATTTTAACTGTTTAGCTAATTCCATTGTTAGGGTTTAACATACAGTACTTTTAGTTTAATTAATTTGAAGTGTTTAATGGATACCATATATGTTATTTGTATTATCATTAGTTATTTCAGTTTAACAAATATATAGGCGGCAGTGTATTGTTGATTTTTCTTAGTTTGAAGTGAACTACAGTGCTCCAGAGATAAAGCAGTTAATACCACATAGGTTTAATGCTGCAGCTGTTGTGAAGCAGTTATTTCATACATTTTGAATGCTTAGTATGTATAATTAAAATACTATTCCGATGACAGTAAATCAAAACTTAAGATTTGAAGCAGAGTCTCTGACTAGTTTGTTGGTTTGTTTGGTTATTTATTTATTCATTCATTAAAATTTGAGCATAGGGGCACCTGGGTGGCTCAGCCAGTTAAACGTCCGACTTTAGCTCAGTTCATGATCTCATGGTTTGTGAGTTCAAACCCTGTGTCAGGCTCTGTGCTGACAGCTCGGAGCCTGGAGCTTGCTTCAGCTTTTGTCTCCCTCTCTCTCTCTCCCTCCCCTGCTCATACTGTCTCTCTCTCTCTCTCTCTCTCTCTCTCTCTCTCTCAAGAATAAATAAACATTTTAAAAAAATGTGAGTATAGTACACATGTTACATTAGTTTCAGGTGTACAATATAATACAGTGATTTGACAAGTTTATGCATTATGTTGTGTTCATCACAAGTGTAGCTGCCATCTGACTCCTTACATCACTGTGACAATATCATTGACTCTATTCTTTATGCTGTGCCTTTTATTCTTGTAACTTATTCATTCTGTGACTAGAAGAACTGGAAGCCTGTGTCTCCCACACCCCTTTACTCATTTGCCCAACCTCCTTTTCTCTGACTAGTTTAAATGATAAATTTATATGGTGTGTCAGTCTACATTGTATGATCATGATATTTTGCTGTACAGCTTTATTTTGCCTAAAAGTGTAAAAGCATGGAGTCATAGAGGACTGAAATATTTAACTAAAATTCATTGTTATTCTTAGTCATTTAAAAGATAATGTTACCTAGTCTCATATAAGCTTTTGCTTGCTATAAAGGCTAGTGGTGCAAGTATACTAGAGAATCAGATTTAAAAGAATCATATTTCTAGCACTGAAGGAGACAGTAATCTGATTCATTCACTTTCCCACCTCATTTTATAAGTTGCAAAAACCCCAACATGGAACTAAATTGCTGCCCGTATGGAACTTATGTATTAGTGAGTGAGATAGTCAATAAAGGCTCAAATAAACATGTAATATCACCTTGCTAGTGACTTTAATTCTTTGAAGAAAAGACAAGTTAAGGGGATAGAGAGTGACCAAGGTGAAGATGGGGACAGAAATGATCTCTGAGGATAGAAGATTGAACAGATACATAACTAAAGGGAGAGTGAGTGCTTGAGGAAGAAAAATCAAAACAAATGACAAAAGAGTAATTACTTGGCAAAGTTGTAATAATTGCTTTTTTATTAATAAAATGGAAGTCAGAAACCAATGGTCCAATTTTTCTTTCTTTCTTTCTTTCTTTCTTTCTTTCTTTCTTTCTTTCTTTCTTTCTTTCTTTTTCTTTCCTTCCTTCCTTCCTCCCTTTCTCTTTGTTTCTTTCTTTCTTTCTTTCTTTTGAGAGAGAGAGACAGCATA
This sequence comes from Prionailurus bengalensis, assembly GCF_016509475.1. Lineage (NCBI taxonomy): Eukaryota > Metazoa > Chordata > Mammalia > Carnivora > Felidae > Prionailurus > Prionailurus bengalensis. The sequence continues at coordinate 88,104,585 of NC_057358.1, forward strand.
AGTAGGGGAGAGGCAGAGAAAAAGGGGAGAGAGAGAATCCCAAGCAGGCTCTGTGGTGCCAGCGCAGAGCCTGATGCCAGGCTTGAGCCCACAAAGCCGTGAGATCACGATCTGAGCTGAAACCAAGAGTTGGCTGCTTATCCAACCAAGCCACCCAGGGGCCCCTGAAACCAATTGTTTAATTTATTCTTTTTGTTTTAAAAGAACAGTAAATAGTTTTTTTAAGTTTATTTATTGAGAGAGAGAGAAAAAAAATCCCGAGAAGGCTCTGCACTGTCAGAGTGGAGGCTGACGCAGGGCTCAAACCCATGAACCATGAGATCATGACCTGACCTCAGATGCTCCACCAGCTGAACCACCAAGGATCCCCAGGGCCAATTGTTTGTTGATAATTTAGTCCTTGTCAATTAAGAGAGTTGATTTTAACTAGTTATGCTACTAAATACTGTGATTTCGAGTATAAAGTTATTTTTACTATTTTCTTTGAAGGTAAAAATGGAAATCTTGATTGTGTATTCTGTTCATGTATTGACTTTTTTAAGTATGTAATCGTTTGAAAACTTAAGTGATGTACAGACAGAAGTAGTTTTTTTGTTTTTTAAAAATTTTTTTAATGTTTATTTATTTTTGAGAGAGATAGAGACAGAGCATGAGCAGGGGAGGGGCAGAGAGAGAGGGGGACACAGAATCTGAAGCAGGCTCCAGGCTCTGAGCTATCAGCACAGAGCCTGATGCGGGGCTCGAACTCACGAACCATGAGATTGTGACCTGAGCTGAAGTCGGACACTTAACTGACTGAGCCACCCAGGTGCCCTCAGAAGTAGTTTTGACCTAAGTATTGTTGACATATTCTTTCAGATTAATTACACTGTGGTTTCTTTCAAAGTTGGGCTTGTGACAGTTTTGCAAGTTTACCTAAATTTAAAAATATTTAAATAAATGAGTTACATTTTATCTAAAACTGGAATTTATGTAGTGATTCTAATAAACTAGCCCTGAAATATTGAGGTAAGAAAGTGTAGGCCATGTTATAGGTTGTGGTATAAATAAACATAAATCACCTTTTTTCTCCTAACTATTCTGGCACTTAAAGTCTTTACCATAGAATTTGGGGATTGGAGTTTTGGATATTAAGATTATATTATCTGTTTTAGATGCATTTTCACAGTAGATCATTTGTTCTTTGAAAGTAGAGATTTGTCTGAAAAAAAACAATTAGTGCTGATAGGCTTAATGTGTGGCTTTATACAGTTGAATCCAGAAAATTTACCCTTGCTGTTTGAGCTTAGATCTCTTGATCAAGAATGTATTTATATTTTTATTGAATACCTAAATTTTAAAATACTCAGAGCCGGCACATGCTAGGAGCTAAATTGATAGACTTTAGAATCAGACTTGGGTTAAGAACTGCTGATTGGTAGCGGTGTCACCATAGTCCTTGGTTTCATCATCTGTGTCTTTTAGGGGTTTTGTGTGGAGTTTAAACACGACAAAATGCACCAAAAAAATACCTTAAAGTCCCGGGCCATGAGTAATTGCACAACAAATGATAGCTATTTACTTTGAGTTTTGCATTTATTTATAAATTACCTACCTCCAGTCTTGATTATGATTCAGGGACTTTTAGGATTTGAAGTAGGAAATCTCTTTTATTAACTTTAATTTTTTAAAATAATTTTTTCAAATTTATTTATTTATTTTGAGAGAAACAGAGAGAGCACAAGCCAGGGAGGGGCGGGGGGAGGGGAGGGAGGGACAGAGAGGGACAGAGAGAGGGAGAGAGTATGAAAATCCCAAGCAGGCTCTGTAAAGTCAGCACAGAGCTCGATGTGGGGCTCGAACTCATCAAACCATGAGATCATGACCTGAGCCAAAATCAGGAGTCAGATGCTTAACTGACTGAGCCACCCAGGCACCCCTTTTATTAACTTTTTTTATTGTAATCTTTAGTGATTTCAATTGTATGTATAGATGTAATTCACAAACCATAAAATTTAGTCTTAGTGTATAATTTATGGTTTCATTGTATTCAAAAGCTATATACAACAGTAACTACCATTTAATTCCAGAACTTTTTCATCACCCCAGAAAGAAACCCTTACCCATTATCAGTCATTCCTCAGTCTCCCTTTCCCCACCCCCTAGCAACCATGAATCTACCTTGCATCTCTACTGATTTGCCTATTCTGGATATTTCATATAAAAGTAATCGTACAATAAATATTCTTTTGTTCAGGCTTTCACTTAGCATGTTTTGAAGGTTCATCCATGTTGTAGGATATATCACTGTTTCACTTCTTTTTATGGGTAAATAATTCTGATTTATGGATGTACTGCATTTTGTTTATCCATCATTTGATGGGCATTTGGGTTGTTTCCACTTTTTGGCTTTTAGAGATAATGCTGCTGTAAGCATTTGTGTGTAACTTTTTTGCTTAGACATATGTTTTCATTTTTCTTGGATATATACCTAGGAGTAGAATTGCTGGGTCATGTAGTTGTGGATGTTTAACTTTTGAAGAACTGCCAAACTATTTTCCCAAGAGACTGTACCATTTTACATTCCCACCAACAGTATATGAGGGTTCAGATTTCTCTACATCCTGAGCAATGCTTATTACTATCTTTTGATTATTGTCATAGTCTTTTGATCATAGCCATCCTAGTGGATATTAAATGTTATCTTACCATATTTCAACTTGAATTTCTCTAAAAACTGATGACTTTGAGTTTCTTATTCATGTGTTTATTGGCCATTTATATATCATCTTGGGAGAAATGTCTTTTCAGATCCTTTGCTCCTTTTTATTTATTTTTTATTATTATTTAGCTATAAGTGTTATATATTCTTTAGTCCCCTATTAGATATATGATTTGCTATTCTGTGGATTGCCTTTCACTTTCTTAACAGTATCCTTTGAAGGACAATATTTTTTAATTTTGATGAATTCAATTTATTTTTTCTTCTGTTGCTTGTGCTTTTGGCATCATATCTAACAAATCAGTACTTAATGTGAGGTTGTGGAGATTTTTTCCCAGGTTTTCAACTAAGAGTTTTTAGTTTTAGCCCTTACATTTAGGTCGTTCATACATTTTGAGTTAATTTTTGTATATGGTGCAAGGTAGATCCACCATCATTCATTTACATATGAATATCCAGTTGTTCCAGTACCACCAGTTCTTTTTCCATTGATTTATCTTGACAGATTTCAGTTTTAAGGAACTTAAAACCATAACTCTTTATTTGCCATGACTTAATACAAAAGATTTATCTTCCCTTTTGAAAGCTTTGTTTTAACTATGGGGTAGAAACTGCTCTAAAATGTGACTTTGACATACTGAAGCTCTGAGTATTATTCTTACTCTGTTGACATATTGTATCTGAGATGATAGCTAAGCTGGATATCTCACAGTAATACTTTCTCAGTGTGAAAGTGTCTTCCCATTTAAAGGATTGATTTGATAGCACCTTATTTTGAAAGCACCTTAGTCAGATTTGAGTGGTTTTATAATCCACTTAGTCTTACACTATTTTGCATGTCTTTTATTTTTCTAGTGCCAACATTTAATGAAAATATTGGCACATCTTGTGGGGAGAGACAAAAAAGTAAGTTATTAAACTAATTAGTTATGGAAGTGGTCAGACCTTAATTTTTCTAATCAGTTTCTTAGAATACTGAGAAGGGAGCCCTCCTCCGAACAACACAAACTCAGTAATGTCCATTCACTTTTGCAGTTTGTTGCTCTTAATTTCTGTAGACTACAAATTATGGAAGTCCTTTCATGTATTTTCATTATCGTGGCTTTTAATTAGTGTTCTGATTTTCTCATAATTTCAGCCTAGAGATGTTGGACAAAGTTGAGCCCCCAACTATACCAGAAGGTTATGCTATGTCTGTGGCATTCCACTGTTTGCTAGACCTTGTACGTGGAATCACTAGTATGATTGAAGGAGAGTTAGGAGAGGTTGAAACAGAATGTCAGACTACCACTGAAGCAGCTTCTTCACCAACACAGTCATCAGAACGGCAAGAATCACAGTCAACGTCAGACCAAATGGATAAGGAAATAGGTATATGTGATGTATTTTTAACTTTTATTTTGAAATAATTTGAAATTTACAGAAAAGTTGCACAGATACTAGAGTTCCCATATATCCTTCACCCTGATTTCCCAATTGTTAACAGTACCATATTTGTGTAATTGTATTTATATATGTCACTATACTTTTTACCTTTTTAACTATTAGAGAATAAGTTGCAGACATAATGCCCAATTTCCCCTTAATACTTCAGTGTTTTCTAAAAAATAAGGACAGTTTCCTATATAACTACAGTACAGTCCCATCATAAATTTAGCATTAGCCCAGTATTATCTAATTTGAGACCTTATTCAAATTTTGCCAGTTGCCCCAATGATGTCTTTTTTTCTATTTCTTTTCCTTTTCCTTTTCCTTTTTGTTTTTGTTTTTGTTTTTGTTTTCTTTTTTTAGAGAGAGAGACAGACAGTGTGAGCCAGAGTGAGGCAGATAGAGGGAGAGAAAGAGATAATCCCAAGCAGGCTTTGCACTGTCAGCGTAGAGCCTCATGCAAGAGTTGAATTCATGAACTATGAGATTATGACCCGAACCAAAACCAAGAGTCGGAGGCTTAACCAGTTGAGCCCTCCAGGCGCCCCCCAATGAGGTCTTTTATGTTCTGGGATTACCTGTTGAATTTAGTTTCATGTTGCTATACTGTCCTTTAATCTAGAACATGTCCTTAGTTTTTTCTTGTTTTATATGACCTTGACCCTTTTGAAGGGTAGCTCAGTCAGTTTGGGTTTGTCTTTTGTTTCCTCATAATTAGATTCAATTTATTCATTTTTACCATAGAAATGTTGCTGCATTATACTTAGTGTATCAACATGTCAGGAGCATACAGTGTCAGCATGTCTCATTATTGGTAATGTTACCATTTGGTTAATATGTCTGGCTGGTTTCTTCAATGTAAAAATAATTATGAACTTTTTGTGGAGAAATATTTTGAGACTAATCTAAAATATTAAAGAGAGCTTTTCCTTCTCTCCCATTTATTTTTTTTAAGATTTATTCATTTATATTATTTTTTATGTATTGGACATTATTCTTTTTCTGCCACCTCCCCCCTTCCTGCTATTCTTGCCCTGATGTTTTAATGGCAAATACAGTCCTAAAATTACAGAATGTTTTTTTCACTTCAAGCCTTACTACTACTTTTACAGTGATGATGATTATCAGTTGCTTTGATTTTTTTTTTTTCCCCCAGAATGGCAGAATGGAATTTTATTTTATTGAAGGGTTGCAATCTGTGATTATCATTATTTGGTTTAACACTCAGATTGTTCCTGACATTGCCAGTGGGACCCCTTTCAAACTGGTCACTATGTCCTTTTGTCATTTTCTGACCTCTACCTTACTATCTGACACAACAAAATGTTCTAAACTCATCTTTGATTTTTCTTGCCAAGCCCAGGATTCAGTTATTTATCTAAGGAGCCCTAGCTTCTTTTAGTTTAGAATAGTATTTGGAAACTAACACATGGGCACTAGTGTGCTTTTTACTGCTTGAAAAAGAAATGCACGCATACACATGCACACACAAGCATACATCTCTCTACATTTTAAAAATGCCTGTCTAAAAATGTCTGTGTAAATGAGGTTTCTCCAGTTCTGGTTTAATACCACAAGGTTTATTTTCAACTTTCCATGTTTGTAATTACCTTCTCCAACAATGAAAACTTGGTCCCAGTTTATTCAGTGGATTCGCTTTATTTACTTGATTCCCAATGTGTGTGTGTGTGTGTGTGTGTGTGTGTGTGTGTGTGTGTGTGACCAATCTCCTGGCTGAACCAGCTGATCACTCTTAGCTGATCACAGAGGCTGAAAGATTGGCCCAATGAAGGGGAAGGGAAAAGGAGCTGACATTACACACACACACACACACACACCAGTAAGTTAACTTTTTGAATTCTGAAACTCTGGTGTGGTTTTTAAGTTTTCATTGGTTCAAATATATAAATATTATAGATTTTAGTATTATAATTGAGTTGTTGATGGAATATATAATGTATCATCATATGACTAGGGAGGTTTTAGAATAGCATTTTGTCAAATATTATGTTATCATGAAGTATTGTGTGTTTTTGTCATTTAAGTCAGTAGAGCTGTTTGGGAAGAAATGGTGAATGCCTGCTGGTGTGGTTTACTTGCTGCTCTCTCACTCCTTCTTGATGCCAGGTATTAAGTCTTTATAATTTTTATATTGCATGTGACAGTTAATAAGAAACAAACATTAAAATTGTTACTTCAATTTGTCTTAAGATTTATTTCTTAATATTAGTTTTTGGACATTATTCTTTTTCTGCCACCTCCCCCCTTCCTCCTATTCTTGCCCTGCTCCCCACCAGAGTAGTTGTCATAATGTTTTAACGGAAAATCCAATCCTAAAATTACAGAATTTTTTTTTCACGTCAAGCCTTACTATTACTTTTACAGTGATGATGATTATCAGTAACTTTGATTTGTTTTCCAGAATGGCAGAATTTACTGATTTTAAAATGCTTGATATTTTAAGTTAAATCTTTGAGTGCTTAACCATTTTCTTCAATAATGAAATATGTATTATATATTGCTTTCACCCAATTCAGATTTTCAGATATTATGTTGATTAGTTAAAATTCCTTAAGTATATTTTGCTGTTATTTGTCTATAGATTTTCTTAAAACTCCACTGAATACCTAATTGCACATCATGTTTGCAGTATAATTAAACATAAATTAATCATATTAAATACAATACTTTATCTTTTCAGCACAGATGAAGCTGCCACTGAGAATATTTTAAAAGCTGAACTGACTATGGCTGCTCTTTGTGGAAGACTGGGCCTTGTAACTTCAAGAGACGCCTTTATAACTGCAATATGCAAAGGTTCCCTGCCCCCCCATTATGCTCTTACTGTGCTGAATACCACCACCGCAGCCACGCTTTCCAACAAATGTAAGACTTCAGCTTACTCGGAGTTTTTTTTCATCTAGTGATGTGGCATTATGTAGAGAAAATATTATAGAAATTCCTAGTTCAAGCCTACCTGTTTTACTCTCTGACTATGACCTCTGCGAGAAGTCTGCAGACTTCTCTCGGTCTGTGACCCAGAGCTTACATTTTTTCCATCTCTTTAAAACAATGGGAGTGCAGGGAGAATAATACCAATTTTCAACAATAATAGTGAGGATAAAAGAAAATAAATTTCCAGGGTGCCTGGGTGGCTCAGATGGTTAAACATCAAATTTCGGCTCATGTTGTGATCTCATGGCTTGTGAGTTCGAGCTCAGCATCGGGATCTGAGCTGACAGCTCAGAGCCTGGGGCCAGTTTTGGATTCAGTGTCTCCATCTCTCTCTGCCCCTTCCCCACTTATGCTTTGACTGTCTGTCTCTCTCAAAAATAAACAAACATTAAAAAAAATTTTAAAAAGAAAATAAATCTAGAAGTCTGTTGTAAACTATATCATACTATGGAAATGGTGGTTTGGGGTGCCTGGCTGGCTCAGTCAGTGAAATGTGCAACTCTTGATCTCGAGGTCATGAGTTTGAGCCCCACATTGGGTCTAGAGATTACTTAAAATAAATAAATAAACTTAAAAAAAATTAAAAAAAGTAGTGGTGTTTTTTTGTTTGTTTTTGTTTTTATTTTTTTCAACGAACTAGTAGAACAATAATGCTGCTTTTAACGTTCAGATGTTTTTTTTCTTGTTGAATACTTTGAAAACACTCAGGTTTGTTACATGTAATAGAAATATATTTCAAGATGGTATTTAGTTTTCAGACTGAAAATGTGAGATTTGACATCTAACTTTAACTATAAAAGTTTACTGGGAATATATGTTAAAATACTCCATGTGTCCTAATTCTATTTTGCTTGTGAAAAAGTATACCTAAGTTTTATAATTTTAAAAAGTTATATAGAAAATTACTTAAAATTTGCTTAAATTATATTGGTTTTTATACCTCCTGAATTTCAAAAATGTTTGCATATAGATAATAGGTAACTGCATAAGTGTCATAGTTGAACTTAGTTTAATCAAATTAATGTTTTAAAATACAACATTACTTGGAATAATGTGAAAAGTATATCTTAATTATTTAAGCTTTCCTTTGTGTTCTAGCATATTCCATTCAGGGCCAGAGTGTTATGATGATAAGTCCATCAAGTGAATCTCACCAGCAAGTTGTGGCAGTTGGTCAACCTCTGGCAGTCCAGCCTCAAGGAACAGTAATGGTGAATGACTTTTCTTACCTTAGTTACCAATTAACTATCCAGCAAAATTATTATACCTTTCTTTTTTTATTTTTTAAATCCAAGTGAGTTAACATGTAGTGTAATAATGGTTTCAAGAATAGAATTTAGTGATTCATCACTTACATATAACACCTAGTGCTCATCCCAACAAGAGCCCTCCTTAATGCCCATCACCCATTTAGTCCATTTCCCCCATCCAACACCTCTCCAGCAACCCTCAGTTTGTTCTATACTTAAGAGTCTCTTATGGTTTTCCTTCATCTCTATTTTTATCTTATTTTTCCTTCCCTACCCCTATATTTTTCTTTTTTGTTTCATAAATTCTACATGAGTGAAATCATATGGTATTTGTCTTTCTCTGTCTGACTTATTTCACTTAGTACAATATACTCTCGTTCTATCCATGTTGTTGCAAATGGCAAGATTTCATTCTTTTTTGATTGCTGGGTAATATTCATTGTATGTATATACCACATCTTTAAAAAAAATTTTTTTTTTAATGTTTGTTTATTTTTGAGAGAGATAGAGAGACCGAGTGCAAGCAGGGGAGGGGCAGAGAGAGAGGGAGACACAGAATCCGAAGCAGGCTCCAGGCTCTGAGCTGTTGAGAGAGGCTCGAACTCACAGAGAGATCATTACCTGAGCTGAAATCAGATGCTTAACCGACTGAGCCACTCAGGTGCCCCTATATAAACCACGTCTTCTTTATCCATTCATCAGTTAATGGACATTTGAGCCCTTTCCATACTTTGTTGTTGATAGTGTTGTAAATATTGGGGTGCATGTGCCCCTTCAAATCAGCATTTTTGTATCCTTTGGATAAATAGCTAGTATGCAATTGCTGGATTGTAGGGTAGCTCTATTTTTAATTTTTTGAGAAATCTCCGTACTGTTTTCCAGAGCGGCTGCACCAGTTTGCATTCCCACCAGAAGTGCAAAAGTGTTCCCTTTTCTCCTCAACCTTGCCAACACCTGTTGTTCATTTTAGCCATTCTGACAGGTGTGAGGTGGTATCTCGTTATGGTTTTGATTTGTATTTCTCTGATGATGAGTGATGTTGAACATCGTTTCATGTGTCTAAGCCATCTGGATGTCTTCCTTGGAAAAGTGTCTGTTCATGTCTTCTGCCCATTTCTTCACCGGATTATTGGTGTTTTGGATTTTTAGTTTGATAAATTCTTTATAGATTTTGGATACTAACCCTTTATCTGATATGTCATTTGGAAATATCTTCTCCCATTCCATCGGTTGCCTTTTAGATTTGTTGACTGTCCTTCCCTGTGCAGACTTTTTATCTTGATGAGGTCCCAGCAGTTCTTTTTTGATTTTGTTTCCCTTGCTTCCAGTGACATGTCTAGTAAGGAATTGCTGTGGCTGAGGTCAAAGAGGTTGTTGCCTGTTTTCTCCTCTAGGATTTTTATGGTTTCCTGTCTTAAATTCAGGTCTTTCATCCGTTTGAGTTTATTTTTGTGTATGGTGTAAGAAAGCAGTCCAGATTCATTCTTCTGGATGTCACTGACCAGTTTTCCCTATACCATTTGCTGAGGAGACTGTCTTTTTTTTCCATTGCATTTTCTTTCTTGCTTTGTCAAAGATTACATGGCCATACATTTGTGGGTCCATTTCTGGATTCTCTATTCTGTTCCAATGATATATGTGTCTGTTTTTGTGTACCATACTCTCTTGATGACTACAGCTTTTTAATACATCTTGAAGTTCGGGATTGTGATGCCTCCAGCTTTGGTTTTCTTTTTCAAGATTGCTTTGGCTATTTGGGGTCTTTTTTGGTTCCATACAAATTTTAGGATTGTTTGTTCTAGCTCTGTGAAGAATGCTGGTGTTATTTTGGTAGGGATTGCATTAAATGTGTAGATTGCTATGGGTAGTATTAACATTTTAACAGTATTTGTTCTTCTGACCCATGAGCATGATGTTTTCCATTTCTTTGTCTCTTCTCAGTTTCTTTCATAAGCTTTCTATAGTTTTCAGCATACAGATCTTTTACCTCTTTGGTTAGGGTTATTCTTAGGTATTTTATGATTTTTGGTGCAGTTGTAAATGAGATCGATACCTTGATATTCTGCTGTTTCATTATTGGTGTATAGAAATGCAGCCAATTTCTGTACGTAGATTTTATATCCTGTGACTTTACTGAATTCATGTATCAGTTCTAGCATTTTTTTGGTGGAGTCTTTCAGGTTTTCCACATAGAGTATCATGTTGTCTGTGAAGAGTGATAGTTTGACTTCTTCCTTGCCGATTTGTATGCCTTTGTTTCTTTTTGTTGTCTGATTGCTGAGGCTAGGATTTTTAGTACTATGTTGAACAATGATGATATTAGGGTCTTTTGCATATGGCCTTTATGATGTTGAGGTGTGTTCCTTCTATCTCTACTTTCTTGAGGGTTTTTATCACGAAAGAATGCAGTATTTTGTCAAATGTTTTTCCTGTATCTATTGAGAGGATCATGTGGTTCTTATTCTTTCTTTTATTAATGTGATGTGTCACATTGAATGATTTGTGGATATTGAACCACCGCTGCATCCCAGGAATAAATCCCACTTGATTATGGTGAATAATTCTTTTAATGTATTGTTGGATTCAGTTTGCTAGTATCTTGTTGAGAGTTTTCGCATCCATGTTCATCGGGGAAATTGTTCTATAATTCTCCTTTTTAGTAGGGTCTTTGTCTGGTTTTGGAATCAGGTAATGTTGGCCTCATAGAATGAGTTTGGTAACTTTCTGTCCATCGTATTTTGGGGAACAGCTTGAAACGAATAGGTATTAACTCTTCTTTGAATGTTTGGTAAAATTCCCGTGGACATCGATCCAGCCCTGGACTCTTGTTTGTTGGCAGATTTTTGATGACTGATTGAATTTCTTTACTGGTTATGGGTCAGTTCAAATTTAGTATTTCTTCCTATTCCAGTTTCGGTAGTTTATATGTTTCTAGGACTTTATACATTTCCTCCAGATTGCCCAATTTGTTGGCATTCAATTGCTCAAAATATTCTCTAATCGTTGTTTGTATTTCTGCAGTATTGGTTGTGATCTCTCTGTTTTCATTAGTGATTTTATTTATTTGGGTACTTTCCTTTTTCTTTTTGGTAAGTCTGATTATTTTTATTAATTCTTTCAAAGAACCAGCTTCTGGTTTTGTTGATCTGTTCCCTTTTTTTTTGTTTTTTGTTTGTTTTAATTTCAGTATTGATTTCTGTTCTGATTTTTATTATTTCCCTTCTCCTGGTTTTGGGCTTTATTTTCTCTTCTTTTTCCAGCTCCTTTAGATGTAAGGTTAAGTTGTATATTTGAGACATTTCTTCCTTATTTAAGAAGGGCTGGATTGCTATATACTACCCTCTTATGACGGCCTTTGCTACTTCCCAAAGGCTTTGGACTGTCGTGTTTTCATTTTCATTGGCTTCCATGTACTTTTTTTAATTTCCTCTTTAATTTCTTGGTTAACCCATTCTTTCTTTAGTAGAATGTTCTTTAATCTCCAAGTATTTGTGATCTTCCCAAATATTTTCTTGTGGTTGACTTCAAGTTTCATAGCTTTGTGATCTGAAAATCTGCATGGGATGATATAGGTCTTTTTGTATTTGACGAGGGCTGATTTGTGTCCCATTATGTGATCTACTCTGGAGAATGTTCCATGTGCACTTGAGAAGAATGTGTACTCTGCTGCTTTAGGATGAAATGTTCTGAATATATCTGTTAAGTCTATCTGGTCCAGCATGTCATTGTTTCCTTGTTGATTCTCTGCTTAGATGTTGTGTCCATTGCTAGAGTGGGGTGTTAAATTCCCCTACTATTACTGTATTATTATTAATGACTTTCAGTATGTTTGTGATGAATTGATTCATGTGTTTGGGTGCTTTCAAGTTGGCATAAATATTTACAATTGTTCATTCTTCTTGGTGAATAGACTCCTTAATTATGATATAATGCCCTTCTTCATCTTTTGTTACAGTTTTTGTTTTAAAATCTAGTTTGTCTGATATAAGAATGGCTCCTCTGGCCTTCTTTTGATGTCCATTAGCATGATAAATAGTTCTCCATCCCCTTACTTTCAATCTGCAGGTGCCTTTAGGTATAAAATGAGTCTCTTGTAGTAAGCATATAGATCAGGTCTTGTTTTTTTATCCATTATGATACCTATGTCTTTTGATTGGAAGATTTAGTCTACTTACATTTAGAGTGGTTATTGAAAGATATGAATTTTGTGCCTCTGTGTTACCTGTAGAGTGGTGTTTCTGGTGACATTTTCCAGTCCTTTCTAGTCTTTGTTACTTTTGGTCTCTTTTGTTTTGTTTCATTTTTTTTTCTCCAAAGAGTCCCCCTTAAAATTTCTTGCAGGGCTAGTTTAGTGGTCATGAACTCCTTTAGTTTTTGTTTGTCTGGGAAACTCTGTCTCTCTTTCTATTCTGAATTACAGCCTTGCTGGATAATTCTTGGCTGCATATTTTTCCAATTCAGCACGTTGCATATTTCCTGCCACTCCTTTCTGGCCTGCCAAGTTTCTTTGGACAGATTTGCCATGAACGTGATCTGTCTTTCCTTGTAGGTTAAAGACTTTTTTTTCACTTTCTGCTTTCATGATCATCTCCTTGTCTGTGTATTTTGTGAATTTGACTACAGTATGCCTTGGTGATGGTTAGTTTTTGTTCAGTCCAGTGGGAGTTCTCTGTGCTTCTTGTATTTTGATGTCTGTGTTCTTCCCCAGATTAGGAAAGTTTTTAGTTATAATTTGCTCACATAAACCTTCTGCCCCTCTTCTCTCTCTTCATCTTCTGGGATTCCTATGATATGAATATTATTCCTCCTTAATAAATCTTTCAGTTCTCTTAAGTCTTGTATGGTGATCTTTCGCCTTTGTTTCCCTCTTTTTTTGCTTCATTATTTTCCATAATTTTATCTTCTGAATTACAGATTCACTGCTCTGCTTCATCCATCTTTGCCATCATATCATCCATTTGAGATTGCATCTCGGTGATAGCATTTTTAATTTCATCCTAACGGGATTTTAGCTCTTATTTCTGCAGAAAGAGATTTCCTGGTGTCTTCTATTCTGTTTTCAACCCCAGCTAGTATTCTTATAATCATGGTTTTAAATTCTAGTTCAGACTGTCGTACTTATATCTGTGTTGATTAAATCCTGGCCATCATTTCTTCCTCTTCTTTCTTTTGGGGTGAATTTCTCATCATGTCATTTTGAAGGAAGAAAAAAGTTAATAAGAAAGTAATATTAAAACAAAACAAAATCAAATAAAGGAAGCCAGATCTTAGGTGTATTTCAGTCTTCTTGTGGAGAGAGGTTTGATAGAAAAAAGAGGGGAAAAAAAGTAAAATTTTTTAAATTAAATTAAATTAAAATTTTAAATTAATTAAAAAATGTTTAATAATAGAATAAAATAAAATAGGATAAAAATTGCTCTTTATGTATCCAAGAAAGAGAAAGAAAAGAAAGAAAAAAGAAAACAGCATAAGCAAAAATAGAAGCAAAGAAAACAAACCAACAAACAAGCAAACAGAACGAAACCTGAATAAAGTTAAATCCAGTTTCCCCTAGAACTGAAACTTTTTTTTTTAATTTTTTTAATGTTTATTTATTTTTGAGACAGAGAGAGACAGAGCATGAACAGGGGAGGGTCAGAGAGAGAGGGAGACACAGAATCTGAAGCAGGCTCCAGGCTCTGAGCTGTCAGCACAGAGCCCGACACGGGGCTCAAACTCACGGACCGTGAGATCATGACCTGAGCCGAAGTCGGACGCCCAACCGACTGAGCCACCCAGGCGCCCCTAGAACTGAAACTTTGACGCACTCTATGGTCAGTAGACTAAGCACGTGGAGAGGATTTGTGCTGGTCTTCTGGGGGATGTCTCTGGAGGACGCAGGTGGGCAGGGCTTGGTGTATCAGCTGTATTCTTCACTTGGTGGTGCTGCTTAGCTCAGTGGGGTCAATCCTGGTCTGTGAATGCATGGGCGAGGGGTGAAAATAGCTTAACCCAGCTCTCTAGTCTCTGGATTAGGAATTTCGTGCCCTCACAGATGCGTGATCAAGTACCCCTCCTTTGTATCAGGCTTCTGTCTGCTCCTTGCCTTTACCCTGTCTGTGTCCAAGCTGCCTGCCTGCCAGGTAATGCCTCCCTCCACAGTTTTATCTCAGATGGGGCTGTGTTTCAAAACCCCATACTTCACAGACACCTTCATCTTTGACCTGCACTGATTCTCTGAGGTGGGGGGAGGGGGGTTCGCTGAGCAATCACCAGATGCTGGCTTTCCCTAGAAAATATTTGTGCGATCATGCAGTGGCAGTGGCTCAGAGTTTTTGAATCATACCCCAGCCAGTTTTGCTGTACTCTGGTGCCTTTGTTCTACTATCAGTAAACGTGACAGCTCTCCAGGGTCCGCTGGGACTTTTGCCAATGGGGAGGACAGATAGCCTCTATCAAATGCACTCCAGACAGGAGAACTGCTTCTCTCTGTGTTGCACATGGATCCCTCAGTCCACATTGCCTATTCCTGGGGATTTGCCCTACTTCTTCACTGGAGCATCGTCAGGCACTGATCTCTGAACCTTCAGACATTGCGCTCCATTGTTTATAGAACCCTGGTGGTATTGAAACCCTCTCCCCTCTCTCCATTAATGGTTTTGGAGAACAGATGTGTTGTCCAGTTCCCTGTGAGTGTTCTCACTCTTTCCTTCTCTTTCTCTCCAGCTTCTGTCGGGGTGGGGAGTGCTTTTCTTGAGCAATCCTGATGCTCTGCACTCTCCCCCTTTCTCTGCCCTCTCTCTGTGAAAATGGCACCCTACTCTGCAGCTCCACGGTTTTTCTCTCCCCTATTTCACCCCTCTGCATGACATTCCTGCCAAGTTCTCTGGCTCATATTATGCAAATTGTTGCATTTATCATGAGATCAATTTCTTAGGTGTTCAAAATGTCTTGATGCTGATCTAGCTGTGTTTCAGGGACAAGACAAGCTCAAGGTCCCTATACTACTCTGCCATGTTAACTCTGTCCCCTGTACCTTTCTTTTTGTTTGCCAGATTTTGTTGTTAGAGTTATTTATTTTACTTGGATGATTGATACCTTTAGAAGACAACTGACATTATCATAACAATGATGGTAACACAATTTTTAAGCAAATTAATTTGTTCTATACAAACCATCCACACCTATTTTCTTAATATATTTGTTTTTTTATTTAAAAAATATTTGAATATGATAATCCTGCTTTACAAGAATGCATAACAATTCTTACAAATATATATTTATTTAAATATAGCTCACTTCCAAAAATATCCAGTGTATGAGGACTTTACTTAACTTGGCACACTGCCATGGAGCTGTTCTTGGAACATCATGGCAACTTGTCTTGGCGACCCTACAGGTATGTTGTAGGCTCTGAGTCAAAGATCAGTGTTCTTTTTATATCTAGGTGCTACCAATTAAATTAAGCAATGCCTGTTGGTAGTTTGGGGAAGCCTAAAGAATAGGCAGTAAGTTTGAAGAAGGAAAAGTTGGAAAAGAAAAAAGATGTGGCTTCTCTTAATGGCCTAAGTTCTGCCTATGCTTGGTGTTTTAAGTATTTTATATGAATAGCAGTTACCGATTTAAATTTAATTATTTTGGAAACCTACTTCTGATTTTAATTTTAGTTATTAAGAGTTACTAATGACTTTTAATTTTAGTTATTAGGGTTTTTACAATTTTACAAATTTAGTTATTTTTTTTTCTTTAATTTTACAGCATCTTGTATGGATTCTGGGATTAAAGCCTAGTAGTGGTGGTGCCTTGAAACCTGGGAGAGCTGTAGAAGGACCCAGTACAGTAAGCTGTAGTTAGTCTTACTGAATTTGTGCTTCTCAATATGTTCATATGTTACATTTAATTGTACTCTTCTCTTAGGTTCTCACAACAGCAGTGATGACAGATTTACCAGTGATTTCCAATATACTTTCAAGATTGTTTGAAAGCTCACAGTAAGAATCAGTTTTTGACTCTTAAATATAGAGAACAAACAGAGTTGCTAGAGGGGCTGGGGGGGGGGATGGTCTAAATGGGTAAGGGGCATTAAGGAATCTACTCCTGAAATCATTGTTGCACCATATGCTAACTAACTTGGATATAAATTAAACAATAAATAAATTTAAAAAAAAAGAATCAGTTTTTGAAATTGAAAGAAATATTATTAGCTGTATATTTTAGATCAGAATGTCATACTTCTTCATTTTCATTATAGGTATCTTGATGATGTATCATTGCATCATTTAATAAATGCACTTTGCTCCTTATCCCTAGAAGCAATGGATATGGCCTATGGAAATAATAAGGTGTGATATTCTGTCTTTCTGTTTTAAATATGGTACATTATTGAGTTAAATAAGATGTACACTCATAGTGATCTTAGTATTTTAGTAGTGGGACTAATACTTTCTTCCAGTCTGTGTTGAGCTTTGCCATTTAGGGTTATTGGTTGAAGAGGGAGTGAAGAGGACATTATGTGGTTTGTGATATGTCTAATGTATTGTAAATTTAAATTGTGTCCATTTCTGTTGTGTACTGAATATTTTAAGAAACATTTTTTAAAAGAATATATGTAATACCACATTTATAAATGAATTCCATAGAATGTCACAATAATATTTGTAATTTCAATTTATGATTGGGACAATACAAGGTTTAAGTCAAGCAATATATATATGTCTCAGTTTCTCTTGCCTTCATTGGGATGGAAATAAGGAGCTAATCATTTCTTAGTAAAGGTAATGATTCTCCCTACCTTGAAAATTAAATTTTTCCTTTACTCATTGACTGAATGAATAGAATATGGTACTTTTGAATATTGGCATTCAAGAGCATTTCTTTCTGTAATCAAAATATCATTTTCTATTATACTTGGACAGCACAAGAATATATGGATTTGTTTATATTTTAGAAATTATGTAAAATAAAATGCCTTCTGTGTTTTAAAATAAATATGGTGTAACCATTTACAAATAAGTGAAGATACCTAGAACATGATTAAAAAGCAGAGAATGCAGCTTCGTAACTTGTTTAACATGTATCTGTAGGATCCAAAATTATGTTGTCTGCTTAGTCTTCAATTATAATTCTTTGTATTGTGGCTTGTCATCTGTAGGACTCATTTAAAGATTAACCAATGAGGTCTTATTAAGGAGAAGTTTCATATATTATAGCATATAGTTAGAGTATTACATAAACATGTAGGTGTTTGAAAATATGTTTTATACTTTACTCCAAATTAAGGCATGGGTAATATAAAATACAGTAAAGTAGTAAATTTCTTGATATCCTTAATAATCCTGAATCTTTAAGATTAACTCAACACACAAATATATTTTTAATAGAGTACTTTAATGAAATCTGAGCAAGTTTCTGTGGTAATGTCTTGAGAATTTACGTATTAACTCAGTAACCATGGTATGTGTACTGTATACATGATAGTGCTAAGAAATATAAAGGATATTTAAGATTTTTACTTTCTAACAGCATGTGAACTACTACTGGCTCATGGTTAAGTGGCAGTTTAAATGGTATAAGAGTCTAAATAAATAGTTATAGATACTAAGTGATGTGAGACATATTCTATGAATCTTTAGTGTCCTATTATAGAAGATGTTTCTAAGTGCATATTTCTACTAAAAGAATTAAGATTAATTAACATGAATTGGTTTGTGATTGGAGGTGGATATTGAAGGAATGGTATAATTTACATAAGAAAGAGCAAGTTCATGGAAATCAAAAGAAAAATGTTACAAGAAGTCAAGATCAATGAGAATTGAGAAAAAATAGGGATTTGATGTTTATAATTATGCTGGAAGAATACAATTTCAAGAGAGTGGTTGGAGCAGATATATTTCAGGGAGGCTTAGAAGGAACAAATGTTGAAAAAAATGGATGCGTTGGAATGGAGATTATGTTCCTGAGAATGGATTCTCGTTTCTCTCTTTTAGGATTTAATATTGTAAAGCGAAGTGATAAATGTGGAATGGAAATAAAAATTTATAAAAATATAAACTATAAAAATTTTAGACAAATACGGCCAGGCTGACCTTTGCTGCATGTATTAATGTTGTAATGTTATAAAAATATTAAAAAATGTTTAAATGGAGGCAAAGAACAATTTATTATTCAGTTGTGCTTTTTATAAAAATTATTATAAATATGCAGATGTTAAAATTAGAAACTTTTATATTTTTCTTCATTATTAAAAAAAACTTTGACAATGTCAGCTCTTCTGAGTGAGTTAAACATTCTAGGGATTAAAGATATATATATATATTGGGGTACCTGGGTGGCTCAGTCAGTTGAGCATCTGACTTTGGCTCAGGTCATGATCACACAGTTCGTGAGTTCTAACCCTGTATTGGGCACTGCGCTGACAGCTCAGAGCCTGGTGCCTGCTTCAGATTCTGGGTCTCCCTCTGTCTCTCTGCTTCTCCCCTGCTCATGATCACTATCTCTCTCTCTCTCTCTCTCTCTCTCTCTCTCTCTCTCTGTCTCTGTCTCTCTCAAAAATAAATAAACATTAAAAAATTTTTAAAAAATTAAAATGAAAGATATATATATCAGTGTTCTTTAGTGTGGATTTAAAGTCATCTCATTTTTGGTCCTCATTTCAGGAATTTTTGCTAATGTGTTGAGAAGTAGCTTATGATGAAGCTTGCAAATTCTTCCCTGAAAGAAGGTGTGGTGGATGATACTTGTGCAGACATATTACCAAACTCAGTATAACAATGACAAAAATATTCTTCATAGTTTACTGTATGCCAGGCACTTAAATGTTTAATTTAATAATTTAAAACAACTCTGTGAGGTTTGGCGGTAGTTTCCCCTTTTTACAGATGAAATATGAAAATAGAGAGTTTAATCTGCCTGGGATCACGTATTTAGTAATTGGTAGAACTTGGATTTGAACCCACATAGGTCTCATTCTAGAGCTTTATTCTTAACCACTTCACTAGTGGCTGTAACTTTTGTGTGCATCAAAGTCTGCTGTGGAGTTTTTTAAAAATGCAAATGCCGGGAATACATTCTAGGCTTTCTGAATAAGAATCTGGTTATGAGGTGTGGGCATTTGTACATTTAAAAACAAAAATTTTTTTTTGATGTTTATTTATTTTTGAGAGGGAGAAAGAGAGACAGAGTGTGAGCAGGGGAGGGGCAGAGAGAGAGGGAGACAGAATCCGAAGCAGGCTCCAGGCTCTGAGCTTGTACATTTTTTTAAATGCCACACGATTCCTGTGTTCATCCTGGTTAGAATTAGCAGAAGAATGGGGTGGCTGGCTGGCTCGGTTGGTAGAGCATCTGACTCTTGATCCCAGGGTTGTGAGTTCAAGCCCCATGTTGGGGCTAAGAAGGAGGAGGAGGAGGAGGAGAAAATCATATTAGGCAACATTTATGAGGACTTATTATCTGCCAGATACTTTCTAACATGTGGTTGTCTCTGTATATTATTACCCCATCGTATAGATTTAAAAAATTTTAGTGAGGGGCGCTTGGGTGGCCCAGTCGGTTGGGCGTCTGACTTCGGCTCAGGTCACGATCTCATATTCTGTGAGTTCGAGCCCTGCTTCGGGCTCTGTGCTGACAACTCGGAGCTTGGAGCCTGCTTCGAATTCTGCGTCTCCCTCTCTGCCCCTCCCCTGACCATGCTCTGTCTCTCTTGCTTTTAAATAAACATTAAAAAAATTTTAAAAATTTTAGTAAAAGTAGTAACTTATTCAAGTTACATACCTATTAAGTGGTAGAGTTGAAATGAGGTCCTAGTCAATTAAAACTTCACAAATGTCAGTCTTAACCACTGTATCATACTGTTTCTACAATGGTACATTCCTCTACCACACAAATTTTTAGGGTGCCTGTAACATTAGTGCATGCAGCAAAGGTCAGCCTGGCCAAATTTGTCTTAAAGCAATACTGATTCCTTTTCTGGTTGGTGAAATGCTAGCAACTGAGGAGAGGGGTTTGTCACCTGTCTCTGGTATTTTTTCTGTTATTTCCTAAACTCACAGTTCCAATATCTGCCTCATTCCTGACTCTATACTTCTTTCCCCTGGTCTCTGTTGTTTCTTTTCGGATTTTTTCATACTTCCTGACATTCACACATAAAACGTGGACATTTGAAGACTGCACTAGTAAGAATATATATCAATCAGCCTAGGCTGTAAGTCTGGGATCAAGATGCCAGCATGGTGGTCCTCAAGTGAGGACTCTTTTCCTGCTTTGAAAGATAGCAGTCTTCTCACTGGGTCTTCACATGGTGGGAAGGAGTGCTCAAGAGCATGCCAGGAAGCTCTCTGGTGTCTCTTCTTTTAAGACACTAATCCTATCTTACCAGAGTTTCACCTTATTACCTCACTTAACCTTGATTACCCCGTATAGGCCCTATCTCCAGAGACCATCACCTCGGGGGTAGGGTTCAACATAGATATTTTTAAGGGGACACAGTTTAGTCTATAACAGAATGCATCTTTCTTTCTGGTCAGAAGAGTAGCCACTCTGTGTCTGGAATAATTTTGAATTTTTCACTTTTTTCTCATGAAAGCATTCTCTTCCTAACCAAATTTTATAATTAGAATCTATCCTGGATACTTGAGGGTGGGTTTCAGAAAGTCTTGTCTCATGATAACTAAGGTTCTGTTATGATTATTACTAATTATATATTAATTATAGTCATGCTTTTCAGAGTATCGTCAGTTTTATTTATAGTTGAGGTACTAAAAATTTCTTACAATATCAAAATGCAATATGTTTTCTCTCTAGGAACCATCTCTTTTTGCTGTTGCCAAATTGTTAGAAACTGGTCTAGTTAACATGCACCGAATAGAAATTCTTTGGAGACCTCTAACTGGCCATCTACTTGAGGTAACTTCTTTTTTCTTAAATGCTGTATTTACTTTTGTTAAGAATAAAGATAGACACATTGAACTACGGATTCTGGATGACCATGTGAACAATCAACATTAACTTTTTTCCCCTTGTCTTTATGTCTGTGTATTTCATTAGGGACTAAAGTTTTGCAATGATTGCCTTGGGGAAGGAATAGGTTGGTGTTTTACACTGATAATGGGTGACACATCAGTGAAATCTCTGAAGTTTCCTCTAGCTGTTAGCTTGGGTCCTCTTTCTTTTGTTACAGAGTCTCTTGATCCACCTCAGTTTCAGCTAGTTCTGAAACTTTAAGGCATTTGGGGCTGAGAGTTCATTATAAACACTGTTCCTTTATAACCTTTCCTGTGATTCTGAGATAGCTCTTCTCTAAAGGGAAAAAGCCTGTGTGGTATCACTAATTGTAGATAGTGCCAGGGAATTTCATCCGGATTTGTATACTCTTGTGTTCAAGTTGGAGTGACTGGTAATAATTGGCTGATTCTCAGTAATGGTTGCTTCTGTTAGTACGCGTGTGTATGTGAACTTTAGGTTTAGTTTCCACGATCATTTTGTATTATTTTAGTAAGCTAGGAAAGGTATTACTCTTCATAAGAGAAACAAATGAGCTTGAACTTTTCTTTATTTTTTTTCCCCATTTTGTTGGGATTACTTTTATGAATTATTATAGAGGAAAAATGCAGATTTTCTTGTCCTAGACATTCTCATCAAATGGCACAAAAATAAGTTTTTAAAATCTTAGCATAGTATTTGATTATGAGGGTTGGCCTGATTAGGAACCTTAGTATCAGCTTGCTGCTTTTGTTTACTCTGATGATATAATTTACTTTTTTGAAATCCTTTTTTTTCTGTGACTTGTTTAGTTTCATCTTTTATTTTCTGTCTCTCTATTGCTTCCTTTGCCCCTTATACAGAAGGTAAGCTTACTTCCATTTTAGATACAATTTTTTATTCAGCCCTTATTGGTGAACATTTCATATAATTTTTAAAATGTGAAAGAATACAAAATGTTATATTTAAATTTTTCTTTTCTCAGTTGATGTGTGATATGTAGCTTAAGTGTACAAATTAAATATTTAATTTTTGTTCAATGTTTTGTCTTCAGGTGTGCCAGCATCCAAACTCTCGAATGAGAGAATGGGGAGCAGAAGCTTTAACTTCACTTATTAAAGCAGGATTAACATTTAGTCATGATCCTCCACTTTCACAAAACCAGGTAAAAAAAAAAAAGTTACCTTGTTTTAAAAAAATTTTTAATGTAAAATCATCCTCTCCTATGTGTAGTCTTTTTCTTAATTTATCAAATCGATGATATTCTGAGAATGGGTGTTGTTTAATATTTTATATGTAGGCCATGGATATCATACAGAAGACTGGTATGTCTGGTTTTTTAGGATTATCTTTATTAAAAGTCATGAAAACCTTCTTGTGAATGACACAGAATTAAAGCTGCTAAATTACTTAGAATTGGGCTCCCATTGTGGAAGTTTCCCTGTTCATGCATTGCTAAGACTTTATTTTGAGGCCCTACTTTATTAGCCTCCTTGCTTTGGTCCCTAACTATTCCTAATTTTTTTCTCTAATTATCCTTACATGGGGAGAAAAGCAAGTGGTAGAAGAGACAAGTACAATAAAATGGGTTTTTATTTTTAAATAATTTAAAAAGTTCCTTTGTACTTCCCCAATTTATTTTTGTCTTGAGTCCTTTGTCCTGACTCATATAATCATTTATAGATCTCTTAAACGGTTTTTTAAAAGTCCACCGAAGTTCTTTTGTTTGAAGATTGAGTAGGAATGAAGATGGTGATTGTATTCTATAAATTTACTCAATACATAGTTACTGAGTACATACAAGATGCTACCCAGTGATTTAGCTCTTGGAATAGAATGATGAGCAAGACAGAAAAGATATATGTTCTTATACAGCTTAAATTTTAGTGACTTCATGTTTTTTTCCTGTTACAGTTTAAGTTTTTTGAAAAGAAAACCCTTATCCAAATCCTATTCACTGTAATACCTGACACATAGGTGAGAGCTTAAATGTTTTTTCAATCAGTGAACCAAATAAATGAATCCTTGAAGAGAAAACAGGTAAAAATGATGCAAGTGCTTTCAGGTCTTGAAAGGACTAGAAAAGAATGCTGTCTTTACTCCAGTGGATTCTAATCGTTTGATGCTGTCTTTGTTAATGGGTACCATACTTACTCACTTTTTAGTAGTATTAAGAATTTTAAATTTAAATGTATGTGATATAGGGGCATTCACTTTTGAATGTCCCCTCTCTGTAAAGAGAGCTTTCCTACTATTCTTCCTTTCTAATTGTATATTCCAATAAACTTTTGCCTGCTGCTCAAAATATTTTGCCTGCTGCTCAAAATAAACAAACAAAACGTGATGTATATTAACAGAGTAAATTATGAAAGATAGTTTTAGAAATTGGGGATTATTTCCTCTCTCCAGATATAGCTAGATGTATATAGACACATTTCCTTTATTGAGATTAATTTCTATACGGGTCTTTAATTAGTGTCCTTTAACGCATAGTCACTCCATTTAATCTGAAATTGAACATGTTAAAGATAGGTTTTTATTTCTCTTATTTTAAAAAAAGGTGATGTATAAATCTCTTAATTACTTCAGAGAAATCAGTGTTTGTTTTAGTAGAAAAGTTTTTATTTACTCTTACAGTCTGAGTGGAGGTGAATTTAAATTTAAAAAGTAACAATAAAGCTTCTCTTTCTAATTAGTTTCCTGCCCTCTTTTCAGAGACTACAGTTGCTTTTATTGAACCCATTGAAAGAAATGTCCAGTATTAACCATCCAGATATCCGACTTAAGCAATTAGAATGTGTGTTACAGATTCTTCAGAGTCAGGGAGACAGTCTTGGGCCTGGATGGCCATTAGTGCTTGGAGTCATGGGAGCAATCAGAAATGATCAAGGGTAAGTTTTTAAAACTAACATCCAGAAAGTAATAGAGGTAAAGAATGAATTCATCCTAAAATGTTGCAGAAGTGGTAATTTTTTATGTATG
This sequence comes from Prionailurus bengalensis, assembly GCF_016509475.1. Taxonomy (NCBI): domain Eukaryota; kingdom Metazoa; phylum Chordata; class Mammalia; order Carnivora; family Felidae; genus Prionailurus; species Prionailurus bengalensis. The sequence goes on from NC_057358.1 coordinate 88,128,855, forward strand.
CCCTTCCTGTTTAAGTCTAAGATCTAGAATCATTTTTTCTTAATCCTACCTCCAGTTGGCTGGAGTGAATTATTAGGGCTCACCTTTGTTTTGGAAGGATGGAAAAATTGCTGTTTATTTGACATTTGTACAAGAATACAAAGTTCATAATTAATATAAATGCACCAAGCTAAAAAATTTTGTAACACATCCAAAGATTGGGGTTTATATCATTAAAATAAATATTTGATAAGATATAAATTAACACTTAGGACTTCTCTGCATATATTGGGAAATCTAAGAATTTGCTTTTAAGTGACTTTTAAAATTTTATTGTTCAGGGGCACCTGGGTGGCGCAGTCGGTTAAGCGTCCGACTTCAGCCAGGTCACGATCTTGCGGTCCGTGAGTTCAAGCCCCTGGGCTTGGGCTGATGGCTCAGAACCTGGAGCCTGTTTCCGATTCTGTGTCTCCCTCTCTCTCTGCCCCTCCCCTGTTCATGCTCTGTCTCTCTCTGTCCCGAAAATAAATAAACGTTGAAAAAAAAAATTAAAATTTTATTGTTCATTTATTCTGTGCCTAGTATATTCTAAATACTATGCTTGCTAGTTTCAATGATTACACAGTTGGGTAGCTCTTGCTCTAAAACTAGAATCTTATGGAAAAGGAACAAGGTCTATGTTAGGATCCTAATAAGAATAGTCTGTTATGCTCCAAAGAATAGGATTCCAGTGGGAAGAGCCTGTGTCCCTGGAGTGGGGCTGAGCCAAAATTATGAGGGACCTTACATGCTTTTATAAACTATGTATTTGGATTTGTCCTCAGTCCATTTGAGAGACATTTAGGAGTTTTAAGCAAAGGAACATTGTGATGTGCATTTGAGCTCTATCACTTTAACAGTACCCTGGAGGGGTGGGGGGAAATGAGAGAGCCTGTAGTGCTCTCTAGAGATAGAAAGGAGGAGATGATGGGGCGCCTGGGTGGCTCAGTCAGTTAAGCATCTAACTTCAGCTCAGGTCATGATCTCCCAGTTTGTGAGTTCTAGCCCCGCGTTGGGCTCTGTGCTGACAGCTCAGAGCCTGGAGCCTGCTTTGGATTCTGTGTCTCCCAGTCTCTCTGCCTCTCCCATGCTCATGCTCTGTCTCTCTCTGTCTCTCAATAATAAATAAATGTTAAAAAAAAAAAAAAAAGACAGGAGGAGATGGATTTGAGCTACTTAGCAGATTGACTATAGAGGTGAAGGGTGAAATAGGAAATAGAATAAGGGAATGACTCCCACATTTCTGACTTAGGCAGCTTAATGAATGGTGGTGGTATTAACTAAGTAGTGAATACTGAAGGAAGAGCAAAATGGACTTGTTTAGTTTAAAGTGAAACATTGCAGTGGAAAGGTCTATTAGATGTGTGGATATATTTGTCTCATTCTGCAGCAGAATTCATGCCATCTTACATGATGACTAGTTGAGGAGTTTTGTATGGTTGAAATGCTTGAGACTATTATGGAAAATTGATCTTTCTTATTTATTTGTAGCAGTAAATTTCCTTAAATTCTACAAAATACTGAGATGATTCAAGTGGAAGGAAGCCAGCGATAGCTTAAATCAAGCTAAAATTTCTTCTCCTAATTTACAGTGCAGTTATAAAATAGGATGTTGTTGTAAGATATTATTTAGTACATGTAAAACAGGAAGTACATGACATAGCAAACAGTAAGTGTTAGCTATTATAATTCACTTTTGTTATTATTTTTTCCCACTGCCATTTCTCTCTAAAGTCAAATGCTTCTTTAAAAAAAAAATGTTTATTTTTGAGAGAGAGAGAGAAAGAGAGACCACAAGCAGGGAAGGGGCAGAGAGAGAGGGCCAGAGGATCTGAAGTGGGCTCTGCACTGATAGCATCAAGTCCAATGAGGGACTTGAACTCAATGAACCATGAAATCATAACCTGAGCCAAAGTCGGTCACTCAAGGAACAAGCCACCCAGGTGCCCCTAAAGTCAAATACTTCTTATCTCTTCATTTGAAATTCAGAGTATACTATTTTCTTATGCAGACTAGATGGATTATTTTAAATGAGATATACATAAAAAAGAATGGGGAACTCATTTTCATTAAGTGTCTATTTGCATATGCTGGGCACCATGCTAGATTTGTGGGATATAGTAGTGAGAAAGTAGCTATAGTCAATTTCCTTTTTTTGTTAATGTTTAACTTTTGTTTGGCTGGTTGATACAACATCCTTTCTTCAGTTTTGTTTGTTAATTTATTTAAGTATAAGTATCTCTCTTTTACATTATGTAGATGTTAAAATACTGTATGACCTATATTAGGGGAGATTTTTTGGTCCAAATTTTAAAGTTTATTTTTATTTATTTTGAGAGAGAGAGAGCATGAACAAGGGAGGGGCAGAGAAAGACAATCCCAAGCAGACTCTGCACTGTCAACAAGGAACCTGACATGGGGCTCGAACTCAGAAACCTTGAGATCATGGCCTGAACTGAAATCAAGAATCTGATGCTTAACCTACTGAACCACCCAGGCACCCCTCTTGTTCAAATTTTAGAATAGAATTTAACTTGGTTCAAATTATTGTAAGGTGTATATTTTTACTTACATTTCTTTTAAGTGCATAAATATATATTTATTTTTCATTTTTTTTAGAGAATCCTTGATACGAACTGCATTCCAGTGTCTTCAGTTGGTTGTGACAGATTTTCTACCAACAATGCCTTGCACATGCCTGCAGATTGTTGTAGATGTAGCAGGTAGCTTTGGACTTCATAACCAAGAACTTAATATTAGTTTAACTTCAATAGGTTTATTGGTAAGTATTACTGCCTTTCTTGTGATCATATAATTTAGAAATGGTTGTTAGGCAATTAAGAATGAATGCTAAGCAAATGGGCTTTTTGTTTTATGGGGGTTGTTTGAATGACATTTAAGTGCTAAACTTTTATTTTGCATGAAGGATTAAATCACATAATTTAAGAAATAATTCATTGATAGAATATTTGGAATAATCTTTATCTATTGAGCTGAAATTTCGCTTTAAAAGGTTTGTCATGAGACGATTTAGTAAACAAGTAATAGTACATAAAAGAGAAATATTTATGTGACTCTTGTGTAAGGATTAATTGATTTTCAATATTGTTTTAGTAGCAACATTTTCATGTACTACTTATTTAGTAAATAAAACTCCAATAAAAGTCTTTGCATGGTCCTGTAGTTCATCCCCTCTGCTTCGTTAGCTACTAGAAGGCATATGTTAATGGAAGAGCCTTGACTGTTGGAACAGATATACTTGTATTTTAATTCTCTGTGCCTGTTGTTAATTGTTTAATGACTGACCTTTTGAGCCTCATTTTACTCACTTTGAATGTAGAAGTAAAATCTAAGTTAGGATGTTATTAATAGTACATTAATAAACAAAGCTGTTTCCAATATAAATGCATTTAAAGGCAATTATTTACACTTTTAAAAGTTTATTATAAGCCAAAAGTTTTTATTTATTTACTTTTATTTTTTTAAAGTTTATGTATTTTTGAGTGGGGGAGCATGAGCAAGAGAGGGGCAGAGAGAGAGGGAGAGAGAATCCCAAACAGATTCAGCACTGTTAGCGAGGTGCCCAACGTGGGGCTTGAACTCCTGAACCATGAGATCAGGACCTGAGCTGAAATGAAAGAGTCCGACACTTTTAACCTTCTGAGCCACCCAGATGCCTCTATAAGCCAGAAAATTTTAAAGTCAGATATCCCTCACAAGCTAGATAAGTTACTATTAAAATGTAATCATAGGAAAGAAAATAAGCACACATATAGAATCCCTCCCAAAGAGTATTTAATTCAGTGTTGACTATATTACTGCCTGGTGTCACCTCTTATATTTATGTTTATAGGATTCTCTACTTTTTTATCATTGGTGTAATTCTCATTAATTCATACACTGTACTGTGGTTGAGAATGAGGTCATAAGCTACGTTGGGATATAGTAATTGTTCTATGAAATTATAAAATGCCATTAAATGATATTAAAGAACTGTTAATTTTTTTTGGTGTCATAATGGTATCATGGTTAATTTTTTATAAAATATAGGCACGAAATAAATATGCCAAAATGTTAATAATAGGTTTTGGGTACATTGATATGTTGATACATTTTCCCTGTTTTTTGTTTTGTTTTATTTTGCATGTTCTTGAAATGTTTCATAACAAAAATATTTTAAAATATTAATGTCAGCACAAGATTGTTTCCCCATATTCTCCAGAAATCAGATGGAGACATATGACAGAGATGTTTTCAAATCTATTCTGCTAGAAAAGGAATTTCTGAAGTGACTTTTTAAGGTTTTGTTTCTGAAAGTTAAAGCAACCAACCATGTATTGAATATTTATTTATGTGTTTAAAATAAAACATGTGAGTGAAATGGTATTTTTCTACTTTGCTCTTTAGTGGAATATTTCAGATTATTTTTTCCAAAGAGGGGAAACTATTGAAAAAGAATTAAATAAAGAAGAGGCAGCACAGCAAAAACAGGCAGAAGAAAAAGGAGTGGTTTTAAATCGGCCCTTCCACCCTGCACCACCGTTTGATTGCTTGTGGCTGTGTCTTTATGCAAAATTGGGTGAACTATGTGTGGACCCCCGTCCTGCTGTGAGGAAAAGTGCAGGGCAAACTCTGTTTTCAACAATTGGTGCACATGGAACTTTGTTACAGCATTCAACATGGCATACTGTTATTTGGAAGGTATTGTGTATTAGCCTGAGTTATTAGCATTTGAGACAGATTTAAAAAATTTTCAATTAAATTTGTTCTTACTAATTTTTAAAGAAGAATTTCCGTGCATTTGTGCTTTTGGCCATACAAAATGTTAGTTTTGTCCTGCTATAAGTTACACCATGGAGCAAATTACATATTGAAAGCCTATTCTCTCTTTTTCTATCTTCATCTCTTAATATCTGTCTCTGATTTCTGCCTTTGTCCCTTTTTTCTCCCTGTTTTTCCAAGTGGCAAAACCACATAACTGAAATGTAATCAACTACAAATTTTATAAATGAAAGAATATCAACAATAGTGCAATTTACTTGCAGACTAAGCAAACAGAAGTAACCTCTAAGTGGTAAATTCTGTATGTTTGTTCATTAAATATACAGTTTCATTTTTTCTTTTTCTTTTTTATCCTCTAAGACTTTTTTACAAAACTAACAGCTTATTAGTGAGCATCTCCTCTTTGCTTTCCTTTTTGGTTCTGTCTGTTCCATTTTAATACAAGTCTGTTCAAGGGCACCTGGGTGCCTTAGTCAGGTAAGCATCTGACTCTTGATTTTGGCTCAGGTCATGATCTCACAGTTCATGGGATCGAGCCCCGTGTTGGGCTATGTGTTGACAGCAGGAACCTGCTTATAACCCTTACTTTCCCACTCTGTCCTTTCCCTCCTCACGTGTGTGTTCTCTCTTTCTTTCTCTCTCTCAAACTAAATAAACTTAAAAATAAACTTGAAAAATAAAATAAAATAAATAAAATAAAATTCTGCTCATCGTCTTTACACTGCTTTTGTGAATTTCTGAGATCAGTTAAGTTTGGTAATAGGCAACATAGTAAATCCTAATTGTATTTAACAATTTTTCTTCAATTTAATAAAAAAGACTCCAGAATGTCTTCTTAAAAAATTAATAATGTAGTCATGCTTTGGGCTCTGGGCAGATGATGTGGAGCTGCTTAGGATTCTCTCTCCTTCTCTCTCTGTCTTTCCCCCCGCTCACGTTCTCTTTTGCTGTGTCTCTCTCTCCAAATCAGTAAATAAACATTTAAAAAATTAATGTGCATTTACTAATAAAATAATTAAAATCTATTCTCCTTCCCCTGTGTTCTGTTTCAGCTCTATCTATTGGCTCTTATTCAGATTATAAACATGCTTTAGTCTCCCTTACTATTATTTTAAAAAACAAACTGATATTTTCTCTGATTCCTATTTTCATTTTAAACAGCTTTATTGTTAATCTTGCTGCCTAATTGTCAGTGATTTTTTTTCCTTCCTCACCTCCCCTGCATTCTCTTGACCCTTTAATATGATTTCTAGATTATTCTAATTCAAAGCCTCTTAAACCTTAGTAACAGAGTCCCCTTGAAGTCTTACCACCCCCAGACCCCCAGAGTTTTTTATTTTTTTTGATCCCCCTGGCACAGAGCCTGAGAATTTGCATTTTCTCTGAATTTCTTGGGTGATGCTATGCTGTTGGTTCTGAGACCATATTTTGAGAACCACAGAAATTGTTCATAGGCTACAGGTAGTCTTCTGATTGCCAAAATGTTCGCCCTAAGTTTAGTTCTTATCCTACTCATTTTTTTTTTTTTTTGTAGCATTTAATACTGTTGGCTATTTTCTCCTTGAAATTTCTCTTCCCTTGGCTTCTGTTTCACAGAATGCTTTTGTTTGTCTTTTTCATTTTTATTTTTTTCTTCAACTCCTTCCCCTGAATCTACGCTTTAAATGTAAACATTCTCCAAGTCCCAGACACTTCCTGCTTGATATTTTCAAGCACCCTCATCTAGTCCCGAAACTTGAGTTATAACCTCTATTTAGATGTCTTCTATAATTCTGTTTTTTGCCTGGACTGAATTCCTTAGCTTCAGTCCCTTCTTACACATTACCCCATAGATGCTCTGTTGATATGTCAACAAGTCTTAGAAAATATCCAATCAAATTAAAACATTTTTCATATTCTATAACTTCAAGTATAAACTTAATATAATACTTCTATTTTTTCTAATATATTGGATTGATCTGTCTGATATAATTTCTTGTGACTTTTGTTGTGACAGTTCTTAATTGCTATGCTTTTATTTAAGCTATGTTATTTTTATATGCATTTTTATAAATATTCAGGTTCTCTTTCATCTATTGGATCGAGTTCGGGAATCTTCTACCACTGCAGACAAAGAAAAGATTGAGTCTGGAGGTGGGAATATTCTCATTCATCATTCAAGGGACACAGCAGAGAAGCAGTGGGCAGAGACCTGGGTTTTAACATTGGCCGGAGTAGCAAGAATCTTTAACACTAGAAGATATTTACTGCAACCTTTAGGTATATATGCATTTTTCCCTCTAGTTAAACAAGTAACTCATTTTAAAGGCAATTTGAAAAATGTAGGAGATTTTTAAAAAATTTGTATATAATGCTGCTTCCCAAGAATAATCAGTCTTAATGTCAGTTTTTGTTTATGTGTGGTGTGTGCATAAGCATACACATTTTCATTCATTTCGTTGAGAAAATGTGTAATTTACCTCATATGGGCTAGCCTCTAGGGGATACAATGATGAATAAAATACACAACATCTTTGTTGTCATGGGCATAAGGGAATAACTGTAATTACATAAATAAATGCAAAATTGCTACAGTGATAAATGCTACAAAGGAGTGGTGCTTTGTAAGCTTATAATAGTTATTTGACCAGGCCTATGAGTTCCAGGTAAGCTTCCCTAAGGAAGCAGTATTTTACCTGAGGTCTGAATGGTCAGTAGTATTTCCATCAGGCAAGGGTAAGATGAAATGTGAAGAATTTTATAGGCAGAGAGAATGTGTAAATGTCAATAATACTGAGATTGAGAAGCCCCAGTGTAGATTATACATTCAGTTCTGATGATAGTGGTGAGGGGGGTAGAGAAAAGTGAATGGAACAGAAATACTGGTTTATAAAATTATGAGCATGCTGTACATATTATTGCATTTTTACAAATTATTATTTTACATTTGGCTTTTTTGTTCCTATTTATGTTAAAGCATAAGCATATTTATTCTTTCCATCAGCAGTTTTGTGTGTTCTTCATGTTCATTTTTTCCTTTTTTTACCAAAAGTGGTCTCTAATGTTTGATCCTTTTTGCTCTCCTAGAGCTTAATGTTAAATGTATATAAAAATCCTAGTTTTTTATTTCCATATAAAATTTACATAAAATGAAATGTACCAGTCTTAACTATATATTTGCTGAGTTTTGACAAAATAAGCATCATTTTTAATACGTCTGTGATAGGGCACCTAGATGGCTCAGTTGGTTAAACGTCGGATTCTTGATTTTGGCTCAGGTCATGATCTCACACTTTATGAATATGAGCCCTGAGTGTGAAGCCTGCTTGGGATTCTCTCTCATTTCCTCTCTCTTTACCCCTCCCCTATTCATGTTCTCTCTCTCAAAATAAATTAAAAAAAACAAAAACAAAAAAACTTCCATGATAGTTACTTTGTTTTAAAAGCTAAAACCTCGGGCACCTGAGTGGCATAGTTGGTTAAGTGTCAGACTTTGGCTCAGGTCATGATCTCATGGTTCATGAGTTTGAGCCCCACATCAGTCTCTGGGCTGACAGCTTGGAGCTTGGAGCTGGCTTCGGATTCTGTGTTTCCCTCTCTCTCTCTCTCTCTGCCCCTCCACCCCCCGCCCCCGTCTCTCTCTCTCTCTCAAAAATAAACATTAAAAATTTTTAAAAGTATGGGGCACCTGAGTGGCTTAGTCAGTTAAGTACCCAACTTCGGCTCAAGTCATGATCTCACAGTCAGTGGGTTCAAGCCCCAAATCAGGTTCTGTGCTGAAAGCTCAGAGCCTGGAGCCAGCTTCGGATTCTGTGTCTCCTTCTCTCTCTCTGCCCTCCCCTGCTCACACTCTGTCTGTCAAAAATAAACATCAAAAATTAAATAAATAAATAAATAAATAAATAAATGTAAAACCTAATAAATAAAGATCTAGTTTTTTATTTTTTTTTTTTAATTTTTTTTTTCAACGTTTTTTATTTATTTTTGGGACAGAGAGAGACAGAGCATGAACGGGGGAGGGGCAGAGAGAGAGGGAGACACAGAATCGGAAACAGGCTGCAGGCTCCGAGCCATCAGCCCAGAGCCTGACGCGGGGCTCGAACTCCCGGACCGCGAGATCGTGACCTGGCTGAAGTCGGACGCTTAACCGACTGCGCCATCCAGGCGCCCCAGATCTAGTTTTTTAAAAATGAAGGCTGTTTGTGTAGCTTTAGTAGTTTTTAATAATTTGAATATTGGAAAATGGTCTATATTATTTTAGAATAAGGTTCATATTTTCAACATAACCATGAACAATATATACTTACATCTAGTCTTTTAGAATGTGTACTTTTTCCTAGATATAGAATATTTTAAAAGAGGAATTACAGGGTTTTCCTTCCTGTGGTACGGAATATTCTAAATATGAGATTGAGTCCCCATTCTGATGTCAGCTCAAGTCATGGTCTCATGGTTCCTATTGAGCCCCATGAGCAGAGCCTATTTGTTTGGGATTCTCTCTCTCCCTCTTTCTCTGCCCCTTCTCTACTTGCACACACGTGCTCTCACTTTCAAAATAAACTTTTAAAAAATCTGTTTTTTATTGTATGTAAGTTATACCTCAATTTTTAATAATAAAAAAAAAAACAAAACGTGGAAAGGAAGAGGCATATAACTGGCCAGGTGTTATTTTTTGTCCTGTATAGGCAGAGTAGTACCTATTGTTTCATCCCAGAACTACTTCCAGCTTTTCTGTTAACTGATTGCTTCCTCAGAAATATGAGGAAAAATTTAAAAATTTACTCATTTATAGCCTTTGTGAAATGACTTTAAACCTTAATTATTTATGTATTTCACAGCCTACTTAATGTCACCCTGTTTTGGAAAATGTCAGTTCTTCTGATTTTTGTGTTAAATGCATGTATGTGAGTAATAAGCCATTCTGTTAACAAAACCATTGGGGTAAATTGCTCTAGGAACAAGGTCATTTTTGCTGGGTTTCATAGAAACAGACTACATGTTGCTGTAAAGAACTTCAACATAAATGTGCTTACCTGGTCATAGGAGTAGAACAAGAGATTGGATTGATCAGTGGAAGCCAACAACTGCCACTCAGCCCATACATACTCTGCTGTGGGTGGGTCAGCAGACTCCATTTCACATGAGAGGAGCAGATTTAGACTCAAAGTTGTAAAAAGACAGTCTCTTCTTTATGGTGCACTTTCTTGTGACTCACTGTAATTGGGAAGAAATGTTTAAGAAAATTCTACAACGAAATGAAAAAAGAATTCTGCAGCTCTAAGTTATTAAAATATGAAAAGGCGTGAAGTTGAGATTTCATGAGTAGAGCATAGTGTATTTTAAAAACTTAGGCCAATAAAAAAATACATATTATTCTGTTATAATTTGTAACTTTTCCAATATGTTTAAGAGTGAGAACATCTTATCTTAATCATTAAATAAAGGTAGATGAGTAAATCAAAGTTGTTACTGAAAAGCTTTTGTTTTTACCCTCTTACATTTTTATTCTGTTTTCCGTAGGCAGAAATAACTAGGAAATAGTGTGAACATGTGTATATACATTTATAGAGTTTTGTTTTTAATATTTTTTATTTAATTTTTTTTTTTTTTTTTTAGTTTTAGAGAGCATAAGTGAGGGAAGGAGGCAGAGAGAGAGAAAGAATCAAGTAGGCTCCACGCTCAGTGCAGAGTCCCTGATGCAGGGCTCAATCCCACGACCTGGGGCTTGATCCCACCACCCTGGGGTCACGACCTGAACCTAAATCAAGAATTGGTCTCAACCAACTGAGCCACACAGGTGCCCCTATACAGTTTTGTTCTTAAGACCAAAACATTGATATACTCATCCTCTTCTTGGTGCCCTTTGTCCCTAGATCTGAAAAAAAATTTTTACTTGATTTTTGGGTTTCATTGATTTTCTTTTTTTTTTAATTAAAAAATTTTTTTTATTTATTTTTGAGAGAGACAGAGTAAGAACACAGGAGGGACCGACAGAGAGGGAGACACAGAATCCGAAGCATGATCCAGGCTCTGAGCTGTCAGCACAGAGCCTGACATGGGGCTTGAACTCACAAGCCATGAAATCATGACCCAAGCCGAAGTCAGACGGCTGAAGTCAGAGGCCTAACTGACTGAGCCACCCAGGCGCTCCAAGGTTTCATTGATTTTAATTCACACTGTTAGTACCTTAGTACTTGATCATATTTCTTCAGTTTTATAAGAATTTAAGCAGAAAAATAAATTGTAAAGTTTGCAATAGTCTGAGAAATCTTGACCATTTTGATAGATTTTGTTTTTCTCTTCCCAATACAGGAGATTTTTCAAGAGCATGGGATGTTCTTCTTGACCATATACAATCAGCTGCACTCAGCAAAAACAATGAAGTATCTCTGGCTGCCCTGAAAAGCTTCCAGGAAATTTTACAGATTGTGTCCCCCGTCAGAGACTCAGATAAGCCCGAGACACCACCTGCAGTTAATGTACCTGTGCCTGTCCTGCTAGGGTCCATATCAGGCCCTGGCCTGAACAGACCGTTTGTAAGAACAGATTCCATTGGAGAGAAACTTGGACGATACAACAGCTCTGAGCCACCCATAGTTACTGATGAGCTTGAAGATTTGAATCTCTGGTGGGCTGCGTGGAATACCTGGTATAGAATTGGATCAGAAAGCACTAAGCCTCCTGTTACTTTTGACAAATTGACTTTCATCCCCAGCCAGCCTTTCCTTACAGCTTTAACTCAGATATTCCCAGCTCTCTACCAGCACATAAAGGCTGGTTTCAGCATGGGCGACTTGCAGAAGCTGGGAGTCACACTGCATAGTGCTGTGTCAGTCCCCATAAGTTCAGACGCGTCCCCTTTCATTCTTCCATCTTATACTGAAGCAGTTTTGACAAGTTTACAAGAAGCTGTGCTTACAGCTTTAGATGTTCTCCAGAAGGTAATAGAGTTTCAGTGGCTGTCTAAACAATAACGTGTGTGGTTCTCTGGAAGTTTTTTAGTTTGCCACATATTTTTTAAGATAAATTCTGGATCAGCAAGATTGTTGTATATGCATACTTTCAGATAAACCCAAGGTTCTAAACATCCAGTTACTTTAAAAACTTAGGGCTTTCTGATGTATTTGAAAAGGTAATTCAGGTTTATTTTGAGAGCGTTTCAGAAACTGCCTGTATCCTCTTTTTTCTATTCACCAACATTTTTGGTTTGATTATGCAGCTCTTCACAAGAGGGTATATACTTCTCTGAATAACAGCTTTAGTGAAGTACTTCTATAATTAGAAAATCAATAAGTTATGGGATTATATATATATCTGTATTTTTTCATTGTACTTAAATTTAGCTCTGGAATTGTTGGAAGCTTATATTTTAAAAAAAGAAGTAAGAATAAATTTAAAAGTATGTTTCTCACAGAAATTGCAAAAAGATAGATTTTACCTATGTGTGTTTTGTTACTGTGAAAAAGTTACTAAAACAAACAGACCTAAAAATCATTGAGCAAATTCCAACTAGCAGGAAAAACCAGATCAGAATCAAAGAGTTCTCTAAACCAGCAAGGTAATTGTTGGCACAATTCACAACAACCAAACTGCTAAACAGAAAAATGCCAACCGAGGAGCCAGCAATTCCAGCAAAGTTGCTGTGACATTCTAGCAAAATTAGAATGGAACTAGATTCTGATTACTCATGTGTTACCAGATTTGTGTATGGTAGATCGTTTTCTAATTAGCTGATTGCATTATATCCAGCTGGAATGATGAAAACTTTCACAGTGAAAGTAGTGGTTTCTGCTACACCAGAATACCTCTTCACTGGCTCTGGAAGAAGTCTAGCTGTGCAGTAACCTTGATCTCTTTAACCCTAGTTGTCTGTGCAGAGAAACAAATTGTGTAGAAACTTAAATTTTAAGAGAATCTGATGTTTAAAAAAATTTATTGTAGGGTTATCAGTTTTCCACAATTGAAATCAAAATAGCTGTTTTTATTTTCAGTGAAGAAAAAAAGTAGCCTGTTAGTACCTACTTTTCCCCCCTTGATTGACAATGCACATGTTACTTATGCAGTGCCCTGGAGGGAATTGAAAAGTTATTCTGTCAGCAAAACAAAGCACAGACCTTAAGTGATGTCTATAATCTACAACACGCATTTAGATGTTAGATTCAGGTTTTTATAAATAAAGAAATAACAACAAACCTCCAAAATTCTTTTCAAGGAAAAAAAATTATTAATTTTATTTATTTATTTATTTATTTACTTATTTATTTATGTTTAATGCTTTTTATTTTTGGGAGAGAGAGAGACAGAGAGTGCAAGCAGGGGATGGGCAGAGAGGGAGGGAGTCACAGAATCCAAAGCAGGCTCCAGGCTCTGAACTGTCAGCACAGAGTCTGATGGGGGCTCAAACTCCCTAACCGCGAGATCACGTGAGCCAAAGTTGGACGCTTGACTGACTGAGCCACTCAGGCTGTATAATTTTATTTTTAAAAGCTCTGCTTTAGCAGTGTGAGAACAAGTAGAATCATTTACTTCAACTACTAGGAACTTTTTCTGAGCTTTTAATAGTTTTGAAAACAACATATACCTTCATTCTGAAACTTAGGAAGCCTTATTTGTTGTTTATTTGTATCAACTGATGCAATTTTGCATTACTAATTCTCACTCTAGCTGTTGTTTATTACTTCTATAATTATCTAAATCGTATTTTATAACACTTGAATATGATTCAGACATATGGTGTCTTTAATATTTCCTAATGGAAAAAGTAAGATATTTCACTATCAGTAAAAGTGTTTCTGTATTTTTTCCCCACGTGTGTCAGAAAATTTTTTCGTAAGCAAAATTTACTTGCTTTGGGACTTTATAATTAAATTAGTTTTCCAACGAAACTTTTTATTGGTTAAAGATAATTTCCTTTGTAAAAAACTCATTTTTTATTTCACGTTTACCCTTACATAGTTCAAAGCTACAGAGTGACAGTCTTCTCTCAGTTTTTAAATCACTAGATCCCACTAAATTGATTTAGTTATGTATGCTAATTAATTTTTCTTGGCCAAGATATTTTGACATGCGTAGGACCTGAGAATTTGATTCTGTTTTCCCTGAGTTCTGAGGTCAGGAGACTGCATCTGTCTTATTTATTACTAAACTTCCAGTCAGATGGCTGGACACTGTATCTGCCTCCATCATCAAGACTGTTGGAGGGGTACTCCAGGAGACACCGGCACATTGTGTGTGAATGGTGCCCGGGGAGTTGTGCAGTGAAGCCCTGCCTGCTGCTTAATGGGGCAAGTTTCTGACTCTCTTTATTCATGAGCTTCCTAATCTATAAAATTAAAATGATAAATCTATAACTTTTTTTCTTATTAAATGGGATTTGCAAGGCATTTACTGCTTGGCACAGTTAAACATTGAGTGAATGTTAGCTGTTACTGTCTGTATCATCAAGTTCCCTGGCATAGATCTTAGTATCTGAGTTGAGGAGGCAAAAAAGTCTTTGTATAAGTAGGCACTGAATGAATTATTGTTTAAGGACTTAATAAGAGAAACCTTGAACCACGGGAGAGGTTGGATGTCCATTTTCTGTTCTTGTTTTCACATACAGTTTTCAAACTGGACTAATAGGAAATGTGTAGCTTGCTGACTGATTCGTAGCTTTTGAACTGAAATCTGTTATCGGGTTCATACTATAGTTTTTTCTGATATACAAATTTAAGAACACTGAAAGAAAACCAATAACTTTTTCTTAGATGGAGTTTTTTTTTTTTTTTTTTTAATGTCAATTCAATAGTATGCATTTTAAGATCCTGGAATTGCTTATTAAGTCAGCTATAACAATACAGTATGTTTTCTTTTTATAAACAGCCACTGAAAATTGAAATGTGTAGTCAAAGTCATTGTTTGGTGCTAAGATATTTCCAGAGAAACTGTTAATACTTAGTTTTGTAAGGTAATCATATGGGCTTTACTTTTTTTTAGTCCTTGAAACTTAAGAATCCACTTAGGATAATTTTTTTCTTTTTCACAGTAATTACTGATTATTTACTTCTGAGAATTAAGACTCACCAAGAGCTTAATAAAAAAGAAAGTGAAATTTAACAGAAGCAGTCAGTAGAGTGATTTTTTTTTTTTAGGCTGTATACCATTCAGATTCCTCTAATTCACTATTACAGAGAAAAATAACCAAATATTGAGAGATAGTATTAGATGTCTTCTTTTTTTTTTTTACATTGTATTTATAGGATGATCTAACTTAGGTATGGGCAGCACTTTGCTTATCTACTTTATATTTCAAGACACTTTTCTCTAAAACTTCAGTTAAAACTAAATGGCTCTGTCTTCTCTGAGGGAAGATAAAATTAATCTATTACCTGACAGATCAAAAAGCCATGGGTTCTGGAAAACCATAAATGTTGTGTGCATCTTTTTAAAGGAATTCCCTAAAAATTTGAAATGCTTTGAATTTTGATCTAGTATTTTGAGAGTATTCAAGTGCAGAATGATTATGTTTTTTGTTTTGTAAATAAAGTGCAAGTATATTTTAGATACTACATAAATACTATCATTGAATATTTTTCACACAGAAAAGAAACATTAAAACAGGAATATGTGAAAGGATGGGAGGAGAAAAGACATTTGTTGCTGGAAAAAATGAAAATATAAGACTCATTTTAAGTACTTTCAGGCTATCTGAAGTAATTAAAATCTCTAGTGTCAGGATATGTATTTTATTCTGTTTTATCAAATTATTTATAGCAATAAGTTTAATTTCTATTAAAAATTTTAAATTCTTTTGTTTTAAATCAAGTCTGTATATTCAGATACATTAGACATTAAATACACACTGCCAGGTCAAAAAATTCACATATACATTTCTTTTAGAAACAAATTTTCACACATTTTCCCAATGATGGTATACATGATTATTTGTTAAAGTTAGGAGACTAAGCATAGTGCAGAAATCAGCTGTCATTTCAGTGAACTGATGCCATTACTTAAATAGAAGTCAGTATCAGTCAATATCCTCTTGGTCAATGAAGCATTCTTGATGACCTAATGGCTGTATTACTGAACAAATGATCGGATTGTGGAACCTCAGGACTGCCTGGGACTCCTCTTCAAGTGCTTGCTCTTTTTCTAGTCTGTTAAGTAATAAATCACACTTTTTATTAAAAGGCATTTTTTAGCTGATCAACACAGTTAGCTTACACTGTATTCAGTAATAGCTTAAAATAGCTTGTAACAGCTGTGTCCTTCAGGGCTATAAAAGATTGTATAATACTTATATAAAATAGGACAGTCTTTCAGATTCTTTGGTTAAGTGCATATACAGTGAAGAACTTATTGGAATTTAGATTATGCATTCTGTTGTTCATATTTTGCTTTTATAGGCCATCTGTGTAGGGCCAGAAAACATGCAGATAATGTATCCAGCTATATTTGACCAGTTACTGGCATTTGTGGAATTTTCCTGTAAACCTCCACAGTATGGACAGCTGGAAACAAAGCACATTGCAAATGCAAAATATAATCAGGTAATTTACTCTAAATTATATTTTCTCTGTAAGATTTCATGCCTTATTAACAGTTCCACTTAAGATGGACTTTTGAGTATCTCAGAAATTTGTCATTTACAAATAAACTTTCATATGTCTGTTAACAGTTTAAACTGAAAAGAAACACTTTTTGGAAAACCTTTTCCGTGTTCCATTTTTTTCTTGTTTTTGACTTTCCTTTCCCAAGTAGTTCTCTAGAAAGTTTGGCCTTTCATGTTACATTTTTCTTCAGAGGTCCTTTCTTGGCTGCCCCACCCCATTACAAAATGGCTTCTAAATCCCTAAGCCTAATCTTGTCTAAATATCTGTAATACAAAATGAAGAAATCTGTGTGTGCTGAATAAATTGTCTACTGCTGGTGTGAAATGTAGTTGGATTTTATGTCAAAGATTTTTATAGCCATAGTTGGCAAATTTTGGCTTTGTTTTGGCTTAGAGGAAAAGTAAGTTTCTGAATGCATGCACAGGCTGATTTTGTTCCCTCAACATAAAATAATTTTACATCATCCGAAAAGTAGTTTTAATGTGTATTAACTTTTCTCATTCTATTTGTCTTGCAACACAATGGAATCACAATAGATCCAACTATTTGCACCGGTGAGTTAAATTTCCTAAAATTGTCCTAACCTATTGGCAACAAGTAAAACACATCCTTCCCAGTACTTGATAGAATGCTCTCTGCTTTTTCTGATAGTTTTAATTTTTGCCTGGCTGAAAATTACTCTTTCATGAAGTACGTATCTCTTTGAAAACTTTGCATGTGATATAATCTTGACCTAAAACCAAGGACTGAACTTTAAGACAAAGAAGGTTTCTCTTTGAAAACAACATAATTTAATCTCATTTATTTTTAACTCCATGTGAAAATATTACTTTTTAGGCGGAATGGGTAGCCTTGAATTATGTACCGTTTGCTGAAAGGTCTTTAGAAGTAGTTGTGGATTTATACCAAAAAACAGCCTGTCACAAAGCAGTGGTGAATGAGAAAGTACTCCAGAATATTATTAAGGTATCTTTTTTTAAATTTCTATACTTTCACTTGATGATGATACTATTATTGAAATTACAGTAAATTATCGAAATTATAGGTAGTGATATATTATCATATATTGAGATAATGGAAAATATTTATATAATTATTTGTAGAGACTTTTCTCCAACATTCATGGATCATATTTAGGAAGCCATTTTTCTACAGTATGAAAAATTCTTTTTTTTTTTTTTTTAATTCACATCCAAGTTAGCTAGCCAAAGTATGGGAAGAAAAGTTCTTTTTTTAATGAAAAATATTTTAAAGTAAGTATGCATTGGATTTTTTTCACTTCTTAAATTTTGCCACAGGATAACAAAGTATCCTGTTTCTTATACTTCAAGGTTGATGAGTATTCAGGGAGAAGTTTATAGCCCATTGACTTAACTGATCATGCATGCCTTTTTTGTTTTTAAAGCCAGTTCCCTAGTGTATGGACAACCATTTGCAAAAACTCATCTCTAGTGGATTATGTCTGATTCTTCCAAAGTCTGTTTCTTGTTTTTTTTTCCCTGTGTTTTGAAGAACACACCTAAACCTTGCCTTCTATAGGCCAATATGAACTGTCTTCCCTCATGGAGAAGGCCTTTCTCTGTTTCAAAGCTCATCCTTCTCTCTGTGTCCCTCCTTTCCTCTTTCCCTCTTTTTTTGTTGGTGATGCTTTGTTTCATTTTCCTTTTAGTCTCATAAACTGTACCTTGGAAAGATGATTAAGCCCTTTATAGAAGAACTTTCTCTCACTTTACTTCCTACTCAAATGGCCCATCCCCTTTCAGCTTTTCTTTCCTTCCAAATTCCTTTAAACAGCTTGTGGCCTTCATCTAAGCTGCCACTCGCTCTCACCCCGCTGCATGCTGGCTTACTTTCATACGGTGCTCCAGAAATGACTTAAAAGTTTAGAAGATCAAATCTTCAAATCCTGTGTGCTTTTCTAATTATCCTCCTTGTCCTATGATACTGCCCTTAACCTTCTTTAAACTCCTTCCCGTGATTTTTGTCATACTCTTCCTTCCCCTCCCTACTCATCCCATCACAGCTGTTCTCTCCTCATTCATTGAGAATAGTTTGTAAGCACCTCTGTTGCCAGGTACTAACTAGTAGAAATTTAAAAATGAGCAAGATAATTCTTACATTTAATAATTCAGTGAGGGGAATATAGAAAAGGCAGACAAAGTATGTTAAGTCCTAAGTGAAGAGTACATAGTGGATTCATATAGACCTGCCTGAGTGTATTGCTGTTTACTTGCTGCTGTATAATTTTGGGTAAATGGACCTGTCAGAGCGTTTCTCATCTATAAAAGAAGGTTCATACCAATACCACTTATATGTCTTAACTATTGAGAGACTCATTCGAGATACAGCTTATAATGATACTTGCCAAGTAGTCAGTGCTGAGTAAAAAGTTAGGTTCCCACCTCCCATCCCCCATAGACAAGGAAATAACTGAACTGTCCAGAGGATTTTGGCAAGGATCAACAGAAGTGACACTTGAAGGAGTAATAGATTTGCTAGGGAGAAGGCGAGGGATTAAGCAATGTAAAAGATTGTGGTATTTTTTAAAGAAATTTTGAGAAATTCCATTTAGGGAGATGTCAGGACCTAGAATAAGTCTTAAAAAATAGCTATGGTTCTTATAAGCCATTGTAAGGAATCAGACTTTATTCTTTAGCCATTGAAGAGTGACATGAATCAGTTTGTATGTTTAAAAGAATTAAATAATCTTTTTTCTGTACTCCTTCCCCCTACCCCTTTTAAAAAAATGTTTGTTTATTTTAAGAGAGAGCTTGTGTGAGCAGGCAGAGAGAGGGAGAGAGAAAACCCCAAACAGGCTATGCACTCACAGTGTGGTGCTTGAACTCAGAGAACTGTGACAGCATGACCTGAGCTGAAATCAAGAGTTGGATGCTTTGGAGCACCTGGGTGGCTCAGTCAGTTGAGTGCCCAACTTTGGCTTAGGTCACAGTCTCACAGGTCATGGGTTCGAGCCCCGCATCGGGCTCTGTGCTGATGGCTCAGAGCCTGGAGCCTGCTTCGGATTCTGTGTCTTCCTCTCTCTTTGCCCCTCTCCCACTCGCACTCTGCCTATCTCTCTCTCAAAGATAATAAATAAACATTAAAAATAAATAATAAATAAGTAAACATTAAAAAAAACAAGAGTTGGACACTTAGCTGACTGAGCCACGCATGCGTTCCTGTGCTGCCCCTTTCTTGATGCCACTCACTACACTGTATTGTGATTAATTGGACAAGACTCTTTCTTTCTCAAAAATTGTGAGCTTTGTGGCAGCAAGAGCAGATTTCTCAGTTCCACACAGATTTACTGAGTATATGCTTTAAACCAATCTCCATCTTAGTTGCTTACATGTTTTTAAACAAAAAATGTACAAATCACATAAATCTACTGTGTGTAACATTCCCTTAATTTCAGTAAAATATTAATTGTAGTAGTTAATTATATTTTTCTTTTATCTAACCTTGAGTTATAAAATGTTAACTTAGACTGGCCCTTGTATAATTTAGCACTGTTTTCTTTGCAAATGGCAAACACTCAGGCTCTGATTAGCCTTAACAATAAAAGGGATTTATTGCCATGCTTAGCTGGAAAATTCAGAGATGGAGGGTTTTAGGTTTGGTTTATCCAGTGGTTCTGCAGTGTCAACAAAAACCAAGTTTTTTTTTCTCTCCATTCTGCTTTTCCAAAGATTGATTACACCCCATGTTTCTCCTCATAGTTACAGGCTAATAAGGGGTTTGATGTCCAGTAGGAGGTGTGTGTATATACGTGGTTCTTATATTATTCTTCTTAAGTTTCTAAAATTAACCTTAATTGGACCAGCTTTAGTCCTATGCCCAGTCTTGAACCAGTGATTATGGTCAGGGAAATGGAGTAGATTGATTGGCTTAATGAGCTAATCATCTCTTTACCCTAAATCCCAAATGGAATTGAAGTCAGGTTCCCCCAAAGCACCTGGGGAAAGGAAAGGAATAGATCTGGCTAGGCTAATTATCTCTTAGTGGAGGCCCATTTCATGCTAACATGTAATGGTTCATGAAGTGAGTGAGTAAGTAATAACTTGTATGGAGGATGATGAAATTAAGTTTCATATTCACTCCATAACCTTGAAATATGAAAATTTATCTCTGCTACTCTTTATCTTTCTGAGACTAGGATTTTTATATAAAAGTAGGATTTTTACTCTAATGTACATTATCTGCTGATATGCTGAAACCGGGAGTTTGATCAGTCTAGCCTTGTAGTTGCTGGATAGAACTATAGCCAGAGGACTTCATTCTGAACCACCAAATTAGTTCTTTAATGGTTTATAGCAACCTACCTCAAAAGTTGACCAGTTAAAAAGTAAATCTCAACATCACAGTCACATCACTATACGTAGCTCAGATGCTTTACTCCTGTATCTGCAAGGGTTAAGGAATAAACAGTCTTTCTGAATTATTAAACTTACTGAAATAACTTGGAAAATGAAAAAGTACATTAAAATGTTAGAGTAGAACATAAAATTCAAAGAATTTTAGAGATAAAACATAAGACTTCAAAGTATTGATGCTTTCGGTTATATTTACCTAACCAATAGTGAAAAAATACAAGGTGTTGATCTTTCTTAAATGGGAGAACCCCATCAGTCAGATTATTTTCTGCTAGGAAAAATATGGCAGAACGTTCTAATTCTGTAACAGTAAGTTGAGAGAAACTGTGAAATTTTAACTTTACTATTCCTATCTTTTTGGATAACATCCCTATATTTTATGATGAGAAACTGAAGTTCAAAAGGTTGTTACTCATTCAAGGTCATTGTTTATAAAATGGAAACAGAATATCTTTTTAGGCAGTAGGATTTGAGGACCATGTCTGAAATACTGATTTTTCTAGAAAATAATATCCTTTTTTTAAGTGAAAATACCTGTGCTCTTATTTTTTCTCTTTGCTATAGTTTTTTTTAAGTAATTAAAGTTGTATTTATATATTTTAATTAATACATGTCTTAAATTGTCTTTATTTTCACAGACCCTTAGGGTTCCTCTCAGTTTGAAATATTCCTGCCCTTCTGAAAGCACATGGAAACTAGCAGTATCTTCTCTCCTCAAAGTCCTTTCTATTGGGCTACCTGTTGCCCGGCAGCATGCTTCTTCTGGAAAGTTTGACAGTATGTGGCCAGAACTAGCCAATACTTTTGAAGACTTTCTCTTTACTAAAAGGTCAGCTCATTCAATTTTACAATTAAGACAGTCTCTCAAAAAGTACCTGTGATTGATCTAAAAACAATCTTTCTCATTACTCATTTACAAAGTAATTATTAAGATTGCCATGTTGTATACGAAGCAAGACTGAGTAGACCTTTATCCACTAGGTACATTATCATGAGCAATGGAGATTTTTGCTTTTTACACTGTTTTTGTTTTTTTAAGCTTATTTATTTATTTTGAGAGAGAAAGAGGGGGAGAGAGAGAGCCCATGTGCAGGAGAGGGGCAGAAAGAGAGGGAGAATCCCAAGCAGGCTCTGTGTTGTCAGTGCAGAGCTTGTTGCAGAACTCAATCCCACGAACGGTGAGATTATGACCTCACCTGAAATGAAGAGTCAGAAGCTTACCCAACTGAGCCACCCAGGTGCCCCTACAGTGGTTTTTTTGTTTTTTTAAATGTTTATTCTTGAGAGAGAGAGACAGAGAGCAAGAGCTGGGGAGGGGCAGAGCGGGGAGGGACACAGAATCCGAAGCAGGCTCCAGGCTCTGAGCTGTCAGCACAGTGCCTCACTCGTGGTTCGAACTCAGAAACCGTGAAATCATGAACGGAGCCAAAGTCAGACACTTAACCAACTGAGCCACCCAGGTGCCCTGTGTTTTTGATTTTAAGACAGAAGTCTGTAAGACAATATGGATGCATCGTAATTAAGGTTTTAACTTGAGGAAGCTAAGATCTGTTTTTTAAATCTGCTGCCCATTTGACATCGCAAGAGGAAAACAATTGCAATAAATTAGTGTTGCACCAGAATAAATACGATTAGTGATGATAATGATTAGCTCTTTAAGATGTTAGTTTTGGTGGGGGCACCTGGGTGGCTCAGTCGGTTAAGCGTCCACCTTCGGCTCAGGTCATGATCTCACGGTTGGTGGATTCGAGCCCCTCATCAGGTTCTGTGCTGACAGCTCAGAGCCTGGAGCCTGCTTCGGTTTCTGTGTCTCCCTGTCTCTCTGCTCCTCCCCCACTCATGCTCTGTCTGTCTCTCAAAAATAAATAAATATTTAAAAAAAATTTTTTTAAATAAAAAAATATGTTAGTTTTGGTGAAGAAGAGTGGAATTTTCATTGTGTGACATCCATCTGAAGGCTTATGTTTATGGATCATCTTTTGACCCCTCACTGAATGAGAGTAGGATAATTAGAAGACATACTAAATTTTATGAATGAGGAATCTGTGGGCTAACTTAAATTTTGTATAAAAGCTTATCTGGTATTTCAAAATTGAAAGTAGTAACATCCTAATTTGTTTCCACAAATGGTCAGATTTTGTTTTACTTTCTTTTCTTTTTTTTTTTTTTTAAGTTTATTTATTTGAGAGAGAGAGAGAGAGAGAGAAAGAACACAAGCAGAGGAGGGGCAGAGAGAGAGGGAGAGAGAGAATCCTCAGCATGCTCCACACTCAGCGTGGAGCCAAGGTAGGGCTCAATTATAGGACCACGAGATCACGACCTGAGCCCATATCAAGAGTCAGACGCCTAACTGACTGAGCCACCCAAGTACCCCTTGTTTACTTTCTTATGTATCTCATCTCTAGAAATCTTGTAAATACCAATGCAAGCATACTCTGTATTTGCAGGAAAATTATAAGGACTCAAAGCACATTGAAACAAATTATCTTTTTATCTGTAACTCTGAAGATTTGAATTTCTTTGTGGATTCCATTGCCCAAAATCACTATATTAATTTGTATGAATCAAATAGGTTTAGAGATTTAAACTTTTCTTTTTCCTTGTCAGTTGTCTGTATATTCATGTTGCTTTATTATTTTATTTTTATTTATTTTTATTTATTTTTTATTTTTATTTTTTTTAATTTTTATTTATTTTTCTTTTTATTTATTTTTTAAAGATTTTACTTTTACATAATCTCTACACCTAGCATGGGGCTTGAACCCACAACCCCAAGACCAAGAGGTGCATGCTACACCAACTGAGCCAGCCAGGTGTCCCATAATAATATAACCTTTTAGAGCAGGTTTTTTGGCAATGAGTAAAACTTCTTTGTTTTCTTTTGGCTAGGTCTTTCTACCATCTTACTTAATTCTCAAGTTTCTTATTGAACATTTTTCATTTTCCAAACTTTGTTCTTATTTTATTAAGTTCAGTTTTCTGAAATTAATTTTATGTGTTTGTGTACAATAAAGTAGGCAATGAAACAAAAGGCCTAATAATAGAAACTGTACATCTTATGTCATTTTGTATTAATGCAGTCGTACTATAATTCACTATAGTTTTTAGCCCAACGGCAGCCCTGCTTACATTAAAGTTTTGGGTGTATTGAGTATGTTGAAAATCATATTACTTAAGAAAGCAGACAGCATAGTGGGTAAGAGCACTGACTTAGGAGTGGGGCCATCTGGATTCAAATCTCGACTGTATTACTTTATAACTGAGATGTTTTGGACAAGTTACTTAACCTCTCAGGAACTCATTTCCTTATCTGTTAATGGGAATTATACTTAACTCATAGGGTCATTATGAGGGTTAAGTCACTTAAAATAAATGACTCCTTAGAGTAGTACCTGGCATGTAAGTGCTTTTAAAATGCTTGCTACCACTATTATTATCCTCATTATTTCCTTTCCTTAAGAGAAAGTGATGCTATCCGTATCCTTTCCCATCAAAAAGCCATATTTTAAACTAGAATTTTAAAGACCAAAACTGTAAATAACTAGGAGTAGGAAATTTACTTCTAAATTTGGAATTGTGTATAATGGCTAGAAAATAATAAAGATACTGACTTCAGCTGTTAGTAACGCAGCATCAGTGTTCTCAGTTGTAGTTATTCTACTTATAGATTTAAGCCTTCTACTACATGGAGTAGTAGAGACATACCCTACATTGAACGTCATGACCTACTTTGGACTCTATCACCTACTTCCTGTTGACCTTGGACTGGTCATTTTTATTTCATAGTCCAAAAAATATTTTAAAGCTCAAATTGAAAACTTGCATTAGTTAGTTGAAGCTAAAAATGGCAGTGCTCACTAGGAGAACTTAAAACAATGCACATTTTCAGTTTCATGAGGTTTTGTTTTTTGTTTTTCAAATAATTGATTACTTTGGAAATCACAAAATATTATTTTATGTCATATATGTACTTGTTCTATAACTGAAGTTCATCAGTAATATTGAACAGTAGGGTGTTTCAGAATGTTGCTTGGAATAATAAGGCTGTAGTTTTTATATAATACTAATATTTGAGCATATTTCATCTTGGAACGTTTATAAGTCCTTTAACTTAATATACACTCTAAGATTTTGAATAACCATGCCTTTATAATGCTTAGCTTTCTTTTGTTCTTTAAGCTGTTTTGGCAAGGCAGTATAATAACAAAGAAATACAAATAAAATCAAAATTAGCTAGAAGAAAACGAAGGCTTTGGACATCATTGAAGACTATCATAAATAAATAGTTGAAAGGAGAAAAAGAAAAAACATGATTAAAGATGAAAAACATAAAGACTGTAATCTGGTAGACACTTGAAGTTTATTAGGAGTTCATTCAATCATCCTTGGAGTACTGAAACATGGTGCTTGTCCTCTAGAATACACTTGGGCTGGGGGGGAGTTCATACAAACGGTCTGTGGACCTTAAGTTAAAAATCACTAAGTACTACCTAAAAGAATTCAGATGAAACATGTTCACACAAAAACTTGTTCACTAATATTCATAGTGGTATTTGTCATAATAGCCCCCAAATGAAGACAATCCAAATGTTTATCACCTGATGAGTGGATAAAGTAAATGTGGTATGTCCACAGATTGGAATATTCAGCCATAAGAAAGGATAAAATACTGATGTATGCATGCTACAGTATAGATGAATCTTCAAGATGTTATGCTATGTGAAAGAAACCAGACACAAAAGTCCATATATTGTATGATGTCACTTATGGGGTATATCCAGAATAGGCAAATGTGTAAAGACAGAAAGTAGATTAATGGTTGCTACAGGTGGGAGAGGAGAGGATGAGGAGTGACTGGTCAAAGAACAGAATGTGTTTCAGGAGTGATGAAAATATCCTAGAATTAGAAGTGGCACAACTTTGTGCAGATGCTAAGAAGCACTGAATTATATAATTTAAAAGGTGAATTTTATAGTATATGAAATTGTATCTCATTACACTTTTTGAATGTACCATGCAGAGAGAACTGACAAAAAATACAAATCATACTTTATCAGTTATTTTATTTCAACTAAATATTTGTGAAGATAATTTTTAAAATTACCTCCATCTTAGAGAATTAAGGATCTTATATGGCCTGTTTCTACCTGCAATATTCACCATCTCTACTTATAATTTATAGGTAAACTGTGTTAATCATCAGTTTTTTAGAAGCTCAACCAATTTTTTTGATATGCTCAAAGTGTTTAGTAAGGATACTAACTATAAGTTAAAAAAAATAACCATTAGTTTGAGTTTTGAGACCAGAATACTTAACCTATGCATCATCAAATAATTTCCTGATTTTTTTGATCGCTGGAATTAGGAGTGAACTTTTGAGTTTCTGACTTTGTATGCTTTCTTTCCTCATAAAATATTTTAAGATCCACTTCAGTGTTTGATACATGATCCCTGTCACATTTATATTATTACTGTCTGTTCCTAATAAGCTTTTTTTTTTAATTCGTAGTCAGCCCATCCTCAGTTACCTCCACCATTATCACCATTTTTTTTTGTATCACTGAACACTTATATTACTTGATTATATATTAGAATTAAACACAGCTTTTATCTCCAGAGATACAGATAGGATCTGTGAAGCTACATTAGTTGTAGCAGTTATGAAATTCCCAGCATTGGTTCCAGTTTGGGTACATGTCATTAAAATTTTTCCTGTAGTTTCCTACTAGCAGATTACAGAATTAGTCTAGGACTTGCACACCAGAATGCAAGTTTCATGCAACAGAGACTAAGTGCATCTTGTTCACAGCAGGATCTTGAACACCATCTTGCTCAAACTCAATGCTGTGTATATGCTGTATATGGTACAAAGCATCTGATACTCAATAAATATTTGTTGAATGAAAAACATCTAAATCAAGTAAAGATCTGGTACCCATAACAGAGTACATGTGCACGAGTGCTTGTGTGTATTCTAATACTTATAAATAGAAAAACCAAATAATGCTAGAGCAAAAATAGCCCTAGATACAAAACTGTATATTATAACTCTAAATCTAAGATAACACTGCTTTTACATTTACAACATGGAAGAGAAGAATTTAGGCTCAAATACCAGAGAAGTTTAGGGTCAAATTGCAGCCTTGTCATTTGCTTACAGTACATTCTTGGTCATTTTACCAGCATTCAAATCCTCAGTTTCCTCTTCTGTCAACTACATGAGGATAATACTTGCTACATGTGGTTACTCTGGGAACTTATGAAATAATACAAGTTAAAGCTCTTAGTACAGTGGCTGGCTTTGTAATTTTTCGCTGTCATTACTGTAACATCATTAACATCTTATTCTCAGCTGTTTTTAAGTAAATATTTCACTGCTTTTTAAGTTTAATACCATTTTACCGCTCATTCTAATTAGGAGCCACATGGTTTAGAATTCACCTTGGTTCTCTCAGAATAACTGATTTCCATTGATCTTGCTGGAATAATTTTCTGCTTTAGAAAGTCTGAATCAGCCCTGTTTTGTTTTAGATATTCTCTATCTTTAATGTAAAGATCTTTAATACATTATGTTTATTACAAATTAGTGATTAATGGCCAGTCTCTGAGTGAATGGGTTCAGCAGATAACCAAGACTCTTTTAAGTCACTGGCAGTGTAAGTGAATTCAGGTATCCTCACAGTAGTAATTTTTTTTTTAGTTTTTTTTTTTCAACGTTTATTTATTTTTTTGGGGACAGAGAGAGACAGAGCATGAACGGAGAGGGGCAGAGAGAGAGGGAGACACAGAATCGGAAACAGGCTCCAGGCTCTGAGCCATCAGCCCAGAGCCCGACGCGGGGCTCGAACTCACGGACCGCGAGATCGTGACCTGGCTGAAGTCGGACGCTTAACCGACTGCGCCACCCAGGCGCCCCCACAGTAGTAATTTTTGTTGTAGCTGCAGATGATAGTAATACTCTCACTTTTTATTGTTTTTTTCATTCATAATACTGAAAGGAGTTTAATTTTACAGATTTTATTTAATTCAGGATTGGACCAAGCATTTTTTGTAGTTAAGAAATTCATGTTTGTAATTGGTATAGTCCTTATTATACTAATAACTTTAATTAAAAATACTGTTCTTTTAAATAAATGGTAATGTCTAACCTGGGTGAGAAAATAAATCCTTTTTGTCATTTGAATACTGCTTATTTCCAGGGAACATGTTACTTTTAAAAATCAAGTGTTTTATTTGTTTATTTTTTAGCATACCTCCAGATAATCTCTCTATTCAAGAATTTCAGAGAAATGAAAGTATTGACGTTGAGGTGAGGAAGCTGTTTAAAACATTTTCCTGTAACCATTTGTGCAAACCAAATAGTAGAAATGTTGAAATTATGAAATTGCTAAAAGAACAAGTAGGGTTAGTAAGTTAAGATTGAACCTAAAAGCTTTAAAACTGTCACAGAGATTAAAGGTTGGTTCTTAAAGCACTGACATGATTTCCTTTTATTTGTTAGCTTTGTGCTGTGTGTATGTTGTCTAGATCCATAGTTGTGTCCATTCAATAAT
Source organism: Prionailurus bengalensis (assembly GCF_016509475.1). Classification (NCBI taxonomy): domain Eukaryota; kingdom Metazoa; phylum Chordata; class Mammalia; order Carnivora; family Felidae; genus Prionailurus; species Prionailurus bengalensis. The sequence continues at coordinate 88,157,154 of NC_057358.1, forward strand.
TTTAAAAAGTAGTTGATTCAGTAAAATCTCAGTCATTGAGCACGCATTTGAGAGTTTGTGCTACAGTTTGGCAAACCAGGTGTTTGTCGTTCAAACTAATCAATAAGTTGTTTAGATTTTTGTTTTTTGTTTTTTGTTTTTTTTTTTTTAATTTTTTTTTCAACGTTTATTTATTTTTAGGACAGAGAGAGACAGAGCATGAACGGGGGAGGGGCAGAGAGAGAGGGAGACACAGAATCGGAAACAGGCTCCAGGCTCTGAGCCATCAGCCCAGAGCCCGACGCGGGGCTCGAACTCCCGAACCGCGAGATCGTGACCTGGCTGAAGTCGGATGCTTAACCGACTGTGCCACCCAGGCGCCCCTAGATTTTTGTTTTTAACCAGCTGTAGATAGAGCCTCTCAAACTCTTGAAGCACATAATGAGAGCTTGTTAAAGAATATATTTTGTTGATGATAAATTGACTTTAAAGAAGTAGTTTTTTTGGTTATAGATTTTTTTGTTGGGGGTGGTGGTTTGATGATTTTCCTTTAAGCAGGATAAAAGAACTTTTAAGTAAATGAAGTAAATTACTTTAAAGTATATCAAAAAAGTATACGTATAAAATATTGCTTTTTGTCCATTTCTGTATTAAAACTCTTGTAAACTTTTCTTCTTTTTCATCAAAGGGCAAAATAACACATTATATATTAGAAATGAGCTATTTAACAAAAATGAATGTAATTTTCCTTTCTCTTTTGTCTCATTTATGGTTATAAAAAGTGATTTCAATCTTATTCTTAATTCTGTTTTGGATAGTTTATTCTAGCATGGATACATTTCATATAACATCAACATTTACTAAAATGGTTGCATAGTAAACAGTCTATAGTATTGACTATTTTGTAATAAATTTATTATTATTACTAAGACAAATGAGGGAAATGGACTACTCATCCTGTATGTTAACATTAAAATGTTTGTGTACTTCAAGGAAGATTCTTTAGCTGATTTTCTTTTAAAATAATATTTAGGTTTTACTCTAGATACTGTCATTTGAGTTGGTCTCTTCCAAGAAAAACAAAATGCATTTGAGTTTGCCTCTTTTGTTCTAGGTAGTTCAGCTTATCAGCACTGAGATACTACCTTATGCCAATTTTATTCCTAAGGAATTTGTTGGTCAGATAATGACTATGCTTAATAAGGGCTCAATACATTCTCAGTCATCTTCATTTACAGGTATGTTATTTTAATGATTTATTAAAAATGTTAGTATTGAAGTACTTTGGAAGAAGCTGACTATATAAATGTTTACTCCTGTGATTATGGTAAAATGTAAACTGGAGAATGGTTAAGGTAATTTCTAAGAACATGATAGAACATTAAGCTTTCTGAGGGGAAAATGTGAATATTCTGTTAAACTGTGCTAAGGACTTTGAAGAACATTTAAATGTGTGTAGTCTGGCCACTAGATGTCTCTCATACTGCTTACTTCACAAACTACAGCACTTCTTTTTCCCAGCCCAAACAAGTTTTAAAAGTGATGTGGTTAAGTGCAGATTTAACAAAAATAATAGTCTCAGAAAAAATAATTAAATACTACTTATATTAATACAGTCAACTTTTTATTATTAACGAGTATATAAAAATTTCTAGATACATTTTTATAAAATGTGTGTTACAAACAATATAATCAGATGTAAATACTTTAAGCTTAATAAGGATTACTGAGTTGCCATGTATACTTTTTCTAGCAGTTTCTGATGATACCTTTTGCCATTTATAGTATTAAATATACCAAGGTAAGGAAGGTATTTGGACATTTCTTCCAATGACTTTGCCGTTGGACACAAACTTCTCAACTTTAACTTGGAGGGTTTTTTTTTAAACATATACATAGAAACATATACATAGAAACAGGACCAGGCTTCTATAAAGACCTAGGTTCCAGGGATCAGTTTTGGTCCCCACCATTCTTAAGTATGACCTGATAGCCAAAGCTTTCAGAGAAAATCTTTCAACATGAAAGAGAAAAAACAAATAAAGAGGGAGTAAAAGAAACTGAGAGGAAACAGATAAAATTCAGAGCCATAAAAACATTACTCCAAAAAAGCACAATTATAATTAGGATGTTCAAAGAGATAAAAGATTTATATTCATGAAAAAAAAATACTGTTAACAGGGAGGAATCAGAATAAGAAGGAGCTCATAGAAACTAAAAATGTGACAGCTGAAATAACAAGTCCAGTGAAGGGTTACAAGAAAATATAAGGAGGTAAACCAGGAAGTAGAGAAAGACAAAAAGTAGACAACATTAAGAAGAAAGAAATAAAATGAATCCAAGGGGTCTAACATCTGACAGTAGGTCTTCCAGAAAGAGAAAATAGAGCAAAGCTAACAGAGGAAATTATTAAATACATAAACTGAAGAAATCAGTCTCCAAATTAAAAATGGCCACTCAGTGACCAGAACAGTGAAAGAAAAAAGATCCACAAGAAGGCATGTTGTTAGGAAATTTCAAAGTACCTGGGATAAAGAGAAGATTCTACAAGATTTCAGAAAGAAAAGAAAAAAGTCCAACACAGAAGAATTGTATCAAGAGGACATTGGACTTTTCAGTAGCAGCACCGTATGCTAAAAGACGTTGATGAAGTAGTTTGAGAGTTAGAAATGGAAAGGATTTTTAAGAAGGAGTTTTAAATGTGGGCCCATTGTTGGCAGAGTATAAATGTAGAATGGTAATTTTCAAATGTCAGCATGTATTATAATCAGCTGCAAGGGCAAGTTATTGCTGGACTGTACTCTCAGAGTTTCTGATTCAGTACGTATGGGGTGGGATATGAGAATTTGCATTTCTAACGAGTTTTCTGGTGATGTTGATGCTGCTAAGGAACAACTCTTTGAGTACCACAGTAAAGTAATGATATTTTCAGAAATGCAAGTTCTCAAAAATGTTACTTCCTATTCAGAATAGTCTTTCTGAGACATGCTAGAATGTGCTCCATGAAAACAAAGGAGTATGCCAAGGAAATGGAAGGCATGGATCTAGGAAGCGGGGTATACAATAAGAGAATAAAAACAATTCCCAGGCTATGACAAAGACTAGTTCTAGGAGATAGAGGGACAGCAGGTCTAGACAGCAGCTAGTCCAGAATAGAGCTCAGGTCTGGCTCTAGAAAGATGTTGCTAAGAGGAAAGTAGGAAGGGAGGGAGGAGGAAGAAAGAAAGAAAAATCACAAGGTTGACCTTGTGGCAAACCATTGAAAAGTATTTTATAGTGCTGTCAAAGAGTATGAAAAAAAACAAGACAAGAAAAATACTAAGTAGAAACGATGAGAGTTGACAGTCTTGCCTTGTTTTTGATCTTGAAAGGGGGAAAATTGTTATATACATGCTGTTAGCTGGAAGGTTTTCATAGATGCTCTTCATCAGTTGAAGAATTTCCTTCTGTTCCTAGTTTGCTAAATTGTTATCATTAAGGTTATTAATTTAACTTCCTATTAACCATCAAAAGTTGTTAATTTTACAGAAGCAGAGATTGATATTCGTTTGAGAGAGGAATTTTCGAAAATGTGTTTTGAAACATTGCTCCAGTTTTCCTTCAGTAACAAAGTCACAACACCTCAAGAAGGCTATATCTCACGAATGGCACTCTCAGTACTTTTAAAGAGGTCTCAAGATGTACTTCATCGCTATATAGAGGATGAAAGATTAAGTGGTAAATGCCCTCTTCCAAGGTATAGATTTTATTTTATAGATGAAGGGAATATGCTGTCATAGTTATTAATTTAAAAAAAAAAAAGCTTTGAGCACCAAGTTGTTTTTATAAGTGATGTGAATGTAACCTGAAGCTGTTTATAATTTTATTTATTTTATATGGTGTAAATATTTATAAGTTTTGCTGCAGATATATTAATGCATTTTATTTTGGGATGCTTTTTCAGACTCGTCATGAAGGTTAAGTAATATATGATATGTGTACCAAGTTTCCTTTTTGGATTTAAAAGAAAATTTTGAATTCTAAAATATGTTTTCTCAAGGATTTCTGGATAAGGACTTGTGGATCTGTATGAGCACATAGGTGTGGATCTCTCTAGAGAGAAAATAATTGATAAATCATACTCTGGGAACTTCCTAGTTAGTTTTACAATTTTTTTTAGATTTCTCTACAAGTCAGCTAGCATTTTAGATCTTCTTTTTATCTAGTTTGCTTAATTTAGCCCTTGTTCCTAAACTAATTTCCTTTCCACTTAGCCGAGCTGTGTCAGTGGAAGGGGCTCTAGGTCTTTCTGCTAAGCCAAAGCTAATCAAAGTTGGGATAGGAATCAGAATTCATCAAAAAATGTAATCATAAATTTGAGTTATGTCACCAATCTATTTTTTTTTATGTGGGAATTAGAGTTTAAAGCAAAACAAATGAAACAAAATAATATTGGAAGATAGAGTTATCAAAGTCAGGATAGAGTTTCAAAAATCATTATGGGTCCATCTCTTGAGGTACTATTGGAGAGGTAAATCATCAGCCCCAAATCTTTGTGCACATTCTTATTTACTTATAATAAATTTTTGGAGTTAGAATTACTTGTCAAAAGATAAAAACATTTTTGGGGCGCCTGTGTGGCTCAGTCGGTTGAGCGGCCGACTTCGGCTCAGGTCATGATCTCGCGGCCCTTGAGTTCGAGCCCTGCGTCAGGCTCTGTGCTGACAGCTCAGAGCCTGGAGCCTGTTTCAGATTTTGTGTCTCCCTCTCTCTGACCCTCCCCCGTTCATGCTCTGTCTCTCTCTGTCTCAAAAATAAATAAACATTAAAAAAAAAAAATGGCTCTCTCAGGGAACCTGGGGGGCTCAGTCAGTTAAGCGTCCGACTTCAGCTCAGGTCATGATCTCACAGCTCATGGGTTCGAGCCCTGTGTTGGACTCTGTGCTGACAGCTCAGAGCCTGGAGCCTGTTTCAGATTCTGTGTCTCCCTCTCTCTGACCCTCCCCCGTTCATGCTCTGTCTCTCTCTGCCTCAAAAATAAATAAACTTAAAAAAAAAATTAAAAAAAAAAAGATAAAAACATTTTTAAAATTTCTTTTAATGTTTATTTATTTTTGAGAGACAAACTGTGAGCAGGGGGAGGGGCAGAGAGAGAGGGAGACACAGAATCTGAAGCAGGCTCCAGACTCTGAGCTGACTGCACAGAGCCAGATGCAGGACTTGAACTCGTAAACCGTGAGATCATGACCTGAGCTGAAGTCAGAGGCTTAACTGACTGAGCACTCAGGTGCCCTAAGATAAAAACATTTTTAAAGCTTTTGATATGTATTCCAAATTGCCTACCAGAAATTTCTACCAATTTACATTCTCCCAGAAGTATATAAATGTCCTTTTCTCAGTTTTTAGCATTTTAAAATTATTTGCCATTTTATGATTTATTTTATCTTTTTTAAATTTGATGAATGAAAAATAGTTACATGGTAGTTTGTTTTTTTTTTTAAATTACCAATGCTTAATAGTCATTTGTATTTCTATTTTTAAGATCCACTATATTTTGAATTTCTAAAATATAAATTATACCTCCTCGTATTCAGATTTATATATAAAAACATTCCAAAGACAGGTGTTAGTAATTTGGTTATGGGCATGATTGAAAATTGATTTATCATAATCTCTGAAGTATACTTGGAAAAGCAGTAATAAAGTTGCTTTGCTTGGAATATTTTTATTTACTAGATTATAACATATTATTTGACTTCAGAAAGCAGCTTTTCCTTCATTTTTCATGTTTTTAGTGTTTATTGCTTTTAAATTGAGTCTTACTTATAGTTGTCCTATAAAGTATTGTATCATCCTGTGTTTGATGCAGCATCATTACATTATTTTCTAAACTACATTGCAACACAGTAACTTCTTCTATGCTTACAAAGGGAGGCTTGAAATAGTACTCTGTCATAGTATTAGAAAAATTTTTTCTGCAGAATGAAAACACAGATTGGTGTCAGCAATGAGGGGAAAGGGAGGAAACTATGTAGGGATAAATAAGGGAATGAAGCTACTCTTGTTCATCCTTTACTCCCAAGTTCATTCTTCATTACTGATGTCTCCAAATAGGAGACACCTTAGGATTAGTTTTGAGCATGTTTCTTTTTGTTGTATTAGAAAATCAAACAAGTACTATTATAATTTTAAATGTTCTTTTAACAGCATGATAAAATATGTGCCAGGAGGTAATAGTGGTTTTTATTTCCATTTAAGCTTTGGCAAATCCCTTTTGGTGCTAAGTAGTTAAAAAGAAAAAAAAAACATTTTTGTAGAGAAGCCTTAAAAGCATATATTATAAAATGTCTTAATGTTAAATAATTATATGAAATATTTTACAATTATCTTACAAATTTAGATTTGCCTGAATAGTTTGCCTCTCCCTCCCTTTGAAATTGATAACTTATGGTAAAAATAACTATAAATCTTATTTGCACGCTGAAGTATATGTTAATAAAATATTTTAATAAGAATTTAAAACTAAAATTAACTTTGTATTGTGTTCAGTATTTTTCCAAAATATATCTATTTGTATAAACCTAGTAAACACACATGGCATATCTTAAAATCATGATGGAAATAATTTCCCATCTGTTTTTTAGGCAACAAGTAACAGAAATTATATTTGTTTTAAAAGCAGTCAGTACTCTCATTGATTCACTTAAGAAAACTCAGCCTGAGAATGGTAAGTGCTTAGAAACTCAGTTATTCTAAACTCATAACATTTATGTTCTATTTCTGATGTACTTTTCTATTATTAAGTTAACTGAATTTTAGGAACATAACAACTGTTAGACTTCCTTTTTCCCAGTCCTTATGACAGCAAAGCATCAAGTCCATTAGGATGTCAATTAAGTAAATGTTTTAGCTTCTTAATATTAAACAACAGTTTGGCTTTTTTTTTTTTTTTTTTTTTTAACTAAGTTGGTCTGAAGTTAGGGTGTTGCATGGATAATTAGTATTTCGTATAAGTTTAATGTGGAGCATTACTGAGTTTTGGGTGGGAGTAGCCTTCATCCTGCATGTGTACTGAATTATGGTATAAGTATAAACTGTTCAACTTTGAATCATTTTATAGCCTTATCTCATTTGTTTCCCCTTTCTGTTACTCATCTCTCTTCTCTCCGTTCTTTACATTGTTGCTAGAAATGATTTTTCCAAAAGTGCAGCTTTGATCATTCATTTTCCCATCCTTGTAAAACAAAACAAAAAATTTTCATGTACCATTACCTACCAAATGCAGAGAGTACTATTGTCAGCCTCTATTAGGTTTATGCTTTATTTCCACTAGATTTCACGTATCCTGTTTCCCACCAAACTAAAATTTTCAGTCTACCCAAGTTTCTCTAACCTTTTGCTTATTTCATTCTCCTACCTATGTCTACCTAGTTCAAATACCACTCCACTTTTTAACCTTGTTTTTAATCTTTAGTGGTGAATGATTTTTCTTTTTATTGAACTCGTAGGTAGTTCGTGTGTACCTTTGTCCGAAGGTACTCTATATGTATTACTGTTACACGTATAGATGAATCTGTCACTTCCCTTAACTTGTAAACTTCTTGAGAGGCTTTTTGGGCCATATTTTGTTCTATTTGAATCCTCTACAGCATTGCTACTCAAAGTGGTTTGTTTGAGGATAGGATAAAGAGCTGGCATATTTGTGTCACTAAACAGTGGTTTAGTTGACATTTTTTATACAACAAGAGTTTGTTAAAGAAGGAAGTGTGTTGATTTACATTCTGGCCCAAGCACATTAGCAGACTGGCACTTTACGCAGCATTACTTTTAATACCCAAGAAGAAGGTTCCTAATAAATGCCTAATAAATGAATCATAGGATATTTGTTCCTGGCAATTATTATGTAATAAAAGTAAAGACATATTTTTTCATTTTCAAAATTTGCCCACTAATACTTTGGCCTAGAAAGAGTGAGTATTTTACAAAACCTTAAGGAGTAATAGATTTGTACTTATTCAATACAAAGTGAGGGGGGTGGAATTTGGTGGTTGTTTTTTTTTTTTAAATCTTTCTTTATTTTTGAGAGAAAGACAGAGTGTGAGCAGGGGAGGGGCAGAGAGAGAGAGAGGGAGACACAGAATCTGAAGCAGGCTCCAAGCCCTGAGCTGTCAGCACAGAGCCCAACGCGGGGCTCAAACTCACAAACTGAGATCATGACCTGAGCCGAAGTTGGCCGATCAACCGACAGAGCCACCCAGGCGCCCTGGGAAGGGTGGAATTTGTAAGAAAATTTTTGGAGCAATATCTTGACTTCATCCCATCAAATTCAAATTTGAGTTCTCATCAAAAATGCTCTGGTTGATATTTTAGAGAGAGAAGTCATGCATTAACTTCCTAGTGACCAGTAAAATCTTTATTAGATCATAGGATAGAATTGGATTCTTAATTCAAGTCTAAAATATATTTAAGACTTAAACAGGAAATTCTCCAATTCCCATGTTATTGCTATAGTATATTAAATATAACCAGTATATTTCAGTGCATAGTGCTTGCATTATTTTGTAGAATTTTTAGACAGCTGTCAAGAATTTAACCAAAATTTGTATAAAGGAAGAAAAGGGAAGAAAAACTCAGTAACTTTTTTTTTTTTCATAGCTAGTGGGCCAAGAATAGGGCAGTGTAGTAATGGTAAATGATTTAACTTACTGTTAAAAATTGTCTAAGAGAGTTTGAATTGTGGCTCTGGATATATGAAGTGAAATTTTAAATTAAATGTAACCATAAATGAAGATGATATTGTAACATATTAGAAAGCTATGATAAGCTTCATTAAGAAACAGGAAAAAAGAAGATAACTAAGAAAAAGCCAAGCCTTTCCAGTGGAAATATGTTGGATTGCTCGTTGCCAGTCCAAAATTGTTTAAAACATTAGTCATTTGTGTTAGGGTTTTCTAGTGAGAGAGGAGGCATTTTTTGGAATTATTTTTAATTTGGGGGAATTTTGTTTTGATCATTTTACTTGATCTTTACTTTAAAATTTGTATAGGTAACCCTCCTACAAAGGCATGTCTGTAGTTCCCTGTCTTTGGACACGTAAGAATTGGAGGAAAAGAAATGTAGACTTGGAGAAGTCTGGGGCCAGCTTGCTCCATGCAGGCTCAAGATCAACCATCCAACAGAGAGAGAGAGAGAGAGAGAGAGAGAGAGGGAGAAAATAGAATTTGAATAGCTAGTAACCACATACACATTTCAAAAATTCAAAAATATACAGGGAAAAGTTTTGAGGTATCTTTATCCTATTTTATATCTGCCTAGTTCTTACCTCGCCATAGGTAACCATTTAACCATTTTTATTAGTTTGTGGATCTTTCCATGAGTTTATTACATAAATACAATATATATATATATACTCCAGTATTCACCCAGTTTTAAACATAAATGAATATGCATAGTAGCCCCATATGATACCTACTGTCCTGAATACTCTTTCTTTTTCTCTGCTTCATAAAATTTGGAGATACTTCCATATCAATACATACAGCTTTTTCATTCCTTTTGATAGGTAAGCCCAAGATCTGTAGTGGGATTTTTTTTTTTTTAAGTTCATTTCTTTACTTTGGGAGAAAACACAGGTGGGGGAGGGGCAGAGAGAGCAAAAGAGAGAGAGACAGAGAATCCTATGCCAGCACAGAGCCCGATGCATAGCTCCAACCCACGAACCGTGAGATCATGACCTGAGCTGAAGTTGGATGCTCAACTGACTGAGCCACCCAGGCACCCCATATGTATGGTAGGTTTTAAAAACTATATTTTAAGAAATTTGAAGAGCCTTCCCTGAGTTTAGAATGTGATCTTAAACAGTGTATTTTTTTTTTTTTTACATTTATTTACTTTTGAGACAGAATGTGAGCAGGGGAGGGGCAGAGAGAGAGAGAGAGAGAGAGAGAGAGAGAGAGAGAGACACAGAATCCGAAACAGGCTTCAGGCTCCGAGCTGTCAGCACAGAGCCTGATGTAGGGCTTGAACTCACAAACCATGAGATCATGACCGGAGCCGAAGTCGGATGCCCAGTCGGCTGAGCCACCCAGGGGCCCCCTTAAACAGCATATTTTTTTATTTTCCAGAAGTAAACCAAGAATTAATTTTGTCAGTTGACTCTCCACCTGGGGCAATCTAAATAGGTTTCAATCTGTGCAACCTTTTTTTTTTCCCCAGTTTTTCTGTTGTTGCAAAATACACATAAAATATTTATCTTCAGCCATTTTTAAGTGTATAGTTCAGTGGTATTAATTAATTTCATAATAGTGTGCAACCATCACCATGATCTATCTCCATAACTCTTTTTATCTTGTAACTGAAACTCGACTCTCATTAAACAATAACTCCTTATTCCCCGCTCCTCCTAGCTTCTGACACCACCATTCTATTACTATGACTTTGCTCTCGGTATCTCATATAAGTTGAGTCATAAAATACTTGTCTTTTTGTGATTGGCTTTATTGCTTAGTATAATGTCATTGAGTTTCATTCATATTGTAGCATATTGGAGAATTTCCTTTTTAAGGCTGAATAATATTCCATTGTGGTGTGTGTGTGTGTGTGTGTGTGTGTGTGTGTGTGTGTGTGTCTGTGTCTCATATTTTCCTTATCCATTCATCCATTGGTAGACACTTGGGTTAATTCCACATTTTAGCTATTGCAAATAATGCTGCTATGAATGTGTGTACAGGAATCTCTTCAAGACCCTGCTTTGTTCTTTTGAGTATATACCCAGAAGTAGAATTGCTGGATCATATGGTAGTTCTATTTTTTGTTTTTTGAGGAACCACTGTATTATTTTCCACAGTGGCTATACCATTTTACATTACAACCATCAGTGAACAGAGGTTCTAATTTCTCCACATCTGCACAAATACTTGTGTTTTTTTAAATTTTTTGTTTTGATAGTAGCCATTTTAATCAGTATGAGTTGGTATCTCATTGTAGTTTTGATTTGCATTTCCCTTATGTTGGCGATGTTGAGCATCTTTTCGTGTACATTATTGGCCATTTGTATACATTATTGGCCATTTGTATATCTCCTTTGGAGAAATGTCTATTCAAGTCCTTTGCCATTTTTTGAATTGAGTGGTTTTTTGTTATTGTTGAAGTCCCTTTGTTTACACCTCTATGATCAGAAGCAGCGATCAGAGCACAGATACCCAATATTTGGAGGATATGGTCTTTTTGCCCACTGTGGCCTGCTGCAGGCAAGCTGCTCCAGGAACACGTGCACAGCTGCCTACCACATGGCCAGGGGTGAGGGATGGGTAGCTGCTACTGTGCTAAGAGCTGAAATTGACCAAAATTAACCACAATATACTATCCAAGTCTACCTCTGGAAGTTGCAAGCCTTCAGTAGACTCCAGAGTTCCAAAATAGTTGTATCAAGCCGATTCTGCCAATACAATTGTTGTCTAGGTGGGTAGACAGATTCCAGGTACTTCCTCTCTGCCATTCTTCCAGAATTCTCTCTGTGTAATCTTTTGTTAAATGATTAGTGGAAAGTTTCATAGAAGACAGCTGGAGCAGACTGTTTAAAACTTCTCTTTAAACTGTTTGTTTTCTGTTAAGCAAGGAAAATTCTTTTTACAAATGAGATCTCTTACGGATTCCCAAGATATAAAACAGATAAAAACAGCACTGGCCTGAGTCCCTCCTTCACCATTACCCATCCACTCCCCTCCCTTTTTCTTTTTCCCATTTCCAGTCTGAGGAAGCCTCTGTTTGGGTGAAGAAGGGATTGTTCTTCTTCAATTGGGTGAAGAAGGGATGAACAGTTCAGCATTTCCCAAGATTTGTACTCAGGAATGAATATTAATGATGATGAGTGATGTCAGTAGATATTGAATGTAAAAAAATCCCATAATCAAATTAATTTTGGAAATCCTGGATTAGATAAAGTTAAGCCTCTTTTTTACTGCCAAGTTTTTAATAAATTCATGTGAATTATGAATCCCCCAAAAGGAAGATAATATATACAACATGTGCCAAACTTCCCTGGTCATTGTTTTTATAAGAAGTATTTTGAAGAATACTAGTGTAAGAAATGCATTCCTTTATTCTCCAACAGAAGCTGAGATAAAGAGAATTGGAGTGAAAAATAGAATCAAAGTTCCTTGTGTATAATATAGTATCTTTCTTTTATGCTAGACTGCCTCCTAGATTTGAGACTTGTTTCATAGTGTCGTATACATATACTGTGTAACAAAATCTGTCAGCTGGTTTTGTTGCGTATTGCACGCTCAGCAATATGCACAGCATTTACAGAAAAATAGACATGTAATATGTGATCTCAGAGTATAAGGAAATTATAAACTAAATGGGATGTAACACTTTCCCATTCACCAAATAGTGTTCAACTGTACTACTTGTTGGTGACAGTAGAGAGGAACACGGACGTGTCTCTTCACACTGAAGTTTAAATCTAGTGATATCTGTTAAAGATTAGGAAGCAGTACAAGAGAAGAGTGGATCTTTGGTCACTTGAAACTAAAATCAGTATCAAGGACATTACTGGGGAAACCATTTAAATATTTATATTTTTAGCATACAACTGCATAAGAAATTGAGTTGTTTTCTAATTCTAATTCTTCTTGAAATATGCACTACATTGTCTGGCACTTACACTGAAAATGACAGAAGTTTGAATTCCAAGTTACTTTGTTAGCTTCCAAGGCCTTCACAAATTGAAGTATCATTTAAAATGGACTTTAGCACATTCCTTGGTATGGATGACTCTGTACTCTGACCATATGTTTCCCCCTCATATCTTATTCGATCTATCGGGAAGTCTTCCAAAGATTAAAAAAGAAAAGGGTATAAGCTTGTGGAATCTCCATATTGGGGGATTTTTTTCTTTGCCTTGTATTTAAAGGATTGTGTTATGTTAATTGGATAATCTCTGCTATTTAAATACACATGTTTTTGAGATTTTATACTTTTTAATTGCAGTTGATGGAAATACCTGGGCACAAGTGATTGCTTTATACCCAACTCTAGTCGAATGCATCACCTGCTCATCTGCAGAAGTCTGCTCTGCACTTAAAGAGGCACTCGTTCCTTTTAAGGATTTCATGCAGCCACCAGCATCCAAAGTTCAAAATGGAGAATCTTGACCAGCTATAATAATTTTAAAGAAGAAAGATTATCTAAAGACTGTTTGATCCTCAGTGAGTCTTCTATGAGAAGGACATTTCTTACTACCAATAATTCTTGGCAGCTGTTGTTCGCCTCCTTTAAATTGTACTTACCTGAGTTCAGTAATTCATATTACAAGCTTACATGTCAACAAAGGCTCCTGAGTGAGCAGCGGTGGAAGCCTTTAGTAGGTTAAACTGATGGAGAGTTAGTTAATACTGCAACATACCTGCTACTGTATCTTCAGTTGGTGATTTAAAAGTGAGCTTATGTACAGTTTGTGGTGTATGTGTTAATGATGTACTTTTTAAAAAGAAAGAAAAGATATTTCATTCAGTCAGATTTATTAGGCTGGTGTTTTTGCACCCTTTTTCAAGTACAAATTGTACTAAAATTTTATGCAAGATGGTACTGTAACATTCCATATTATCTATAACCAGCCTTTGTAAACAAAGGGAACTGATAAACTTGTGTGTATAATAAATGGTACAGTTCTGTATAAAATAGTTGCATTTATTATTTAAATTTTTAAAATATTGATAATGTTAAATGCTTGAAGCTGTATTTATTATTAATACAAAATTGTTTGCTTTCATTTTTACTTATAATTTGCCTTCTTAAGCGGCAGGTATGCTTACCATATGATCATGCAGTTATCTTTAGTGCTTATTTTAAATGTATTTACTAGTGACTATTAAACATCTGACCAGAAAGGTCATGTGAACACAGCAGCAAATAGTTTATGATTTGCTGATTTTGCAACTTTGAAGTATAGTTATTAGCTTAATACATTGGGATATATTGTAGCATTCTGACTCCGTCATACCTCATTTCTTTAAATATCTTTCCCAGCTTTCACGTAAGTCTGTTTTTATATTTGGTGTTTGGATTTTAAAGACTTTTCATATTATATTTCTACTGATTTTCTTTTTCTCACTGACTAAGCATTTATCACTGTCTTTGAATTATGATCCAGGCAAGATGATTCCAGATTTCCTAAATTTTGCCTGTGAAGTTTTGTTCATTTCAGTGCTTCATTTTGTAATGTCTTCTCAAGAAAAAAAATAACTATGCCAACCCATAAATATAAAATGTGTGTGTGTTCTAAAACAATGAGAAGTGTATTTTTGGAGACAGTGAAGCATTTAGAAGTACAGTAAACTTTCTGTCATGGAGTGAATTGCTAATTTTGTTTCACTTTTCTATCTTAGTGAAGAAGAAAAATGCTCTTGAGTACATTACTTGTTTCTTAAAAAACTAACCTAGCTTACTGTATTTTTTATTTAATGGATTGTGGTATTATCATATTAGTTACATTTGCATAAACATTTATGTGAAGACACAAAGATGTTTAAAACAATGATTAAGAAATCATAATGGTTTCAGTATTATGTTAGTGTGCTGGAAGTCCTTTGATTTTAATAGAATTTATACATTGCAGTCTCTCCAGAATAATTGTAAAACTAGGAGAAGATATTAGAATTGAGTAATGAATGAGATACAATTTTGAGGCTGTTGTAATTGTGAAATTATTTAATTTGCACTATTATCTGTAAACATGGTAAGCTTTTATCGAGGAGATATTATTTTTATTTACATGAATTAATGAATTTCTATTTTATAATTTCACCTAAAATTAGGGTAAATTAATATGGCATTTCATAGATTCTGTCTTCAGCATTTTCCTTAAAGTTGTAAAAAAGAAAATACCAAGCTGTGTATTCAGTTTATTTCCTATATTTGGATATGTTACATTGGGAGTTAGAAAGATCTGCGTATCATTGATAAAGTACTGAAATAGACTAACAAGGGTAGTGTGCCAGTTAAGTAACATGTTAAAAATATTGCCATGAATTTACATGAAGTGAAAATGTTTATTCCTGAGAAATAATCGATTGATTGCAATCATAAAAGTTATTCTCCAGTGAAAGTTAAATACAAATCAAATGTATACAGCATACATTTATATAAGTTGAGTAGTTTTAGTTAATATCGTATTAGCCTTCAATACCAGGACCATTCCCTATAGAGCAAAGCATTGAATGTGTTGATACCATAGAATATGGTAATCGGTGCCAGTCTTAGTGACAAGCAAAGTGGGCTGCCCGCTTGGTGGTATAATTTGACAGGTTTTTTTTCCTCCCAGAATATCTCCTGCCACCCCAGGGGTCACTATCAGCAGTTCATCCCTTGAGTCACACATTCCTCTTAGTCTGCATTTTCTAAGATATCCTGGTCCCTGGGGAGGTTAACACTGTGAGTGCCCTTGTCTTGTTGGTGTGAATTGGGTTCTGTAGTGACCAGAAGAACTGGGCTGTGTGAGATTACTAGATAGTATGACATTAAAAAAGGAAGTTCTCAAGGCTAATATCACTTTACAGCATAGCTGATACTATGACTAGTCCTTGAAGCATTAGTAATAATGTTCTTTGGAACACATATTATAAATACCATGAGTTTTAAGCCTAATATCATTTTTTTTTTCACTGACCATGCCTTTCTTAATATAGATTGTCAGAGGGCAGGTATAATCCAACATCAGATTATAGTCCTTCCATAACTTTTTTCCATTATAAAAGAAATAAACAAATTTTCAACTTGAATAGCTTACTTTTTATTTTCCTACAATCCTACCACTGCCAAAAAGGAAAAGAAAATAGGTAATTTTGTAGTGTCTCATTTAGTATTTCTGTATAACTGGTGTTAAAATTTTGTTAGTTTTACTGAATAAGTAACACTTATTAGGAGCCTGTAGGGGCTAAAAGAAAAAGAAAACGCATGAAAGTCTGGCCAAGAGAAAACCACTTTCACTTGCTTTCATTTTTTTAAAACCTTTTTATTGTTTTTATTTATTTTTGAGAGAGAGAGAAAGAGAGAGACAGAGCACAAGAAGGGGAGGGGCAGAGAGAGAGGGAGACACATAATCTGAAGCAAACTCCAGGCTCCAACTGTCAGCACAGAGCTGGAAGCGGGGCCCAAGATCATGATCCGGAAGCGGGGCCCAAGATCATGATCCTGAAGCGGGGCCCAAAATCATGAAGATCGTGACCTGAGCTGAAATTGGACGCTTAACCAACTGAGCCACCCAGGCGCCCCATCACTTGCTTTCGTTTTTAATTTTATTGTATTGATAGCTATGTTGTTTCTTTCCTGTTTTCCCCCTATTCTTCCTATAATCCTTAACTTATATTTAGCACCAGAAGGAAGAGATGAACAATTTACACATGTATTTTATTCCAAAGAGTAACACTCATTTAAATTAATTCTATAACAAGCCAGTAACAACTAGGTTGTCTTTTCTCACTGTAACCTTAGAGTAAGTATTTTGCTTATTGTCACAGTTTGGTAGCACTAGTCCCAGGTGACCCTAAGGCCAAAGGATCAGTTGTGAAACTGAGGGTGTGGGGCGCCGAGCTGGCTCAGTAGGAAGAGCATGGAATTCTCAATCTCAGGGTTGTGAGTTCAAGCCCCACATTGGGTGTAGAGGTTACTTAAAGTGAGGATGAAACAGCATAGTGTAGAAAACAACACAAAAGTATTAATGAGGTTGTCATTTTTATACTCGTGTTACTGAAAAACAGTTTATTATACAGTGACCTAATATAACATAGTCTTCCCAAATGTACAATAATTCAGATAGGCAGCCAAATCCTCAAGAGACTACCATAGGTGATAGTATAAGTACTATCTTATAAGTATCTACTATACTATAAGTAGAATGCTCTCAGGAACCCACCTGCCTGTGATTGCTGTACAATTTAATGTTGGTGATTTAGAAGCCATAGATAGAATGTCCAGGCCAGGACATTTTATTTTATTTTATTTTTTTAATTAAAACTACCATGGATGTGGACAAAAATAGTCTTATGAAAGTATTGCCAGCAGCCTAGTGTGTCCTTTAGATGTCTACAGATTAGGTTTGACATTATGGCAGATATGCTGACCTTGTATAAACTACCACATTTCCCTGTGCTTCATGTTGCTGAGTTGTATATCAGAGTGCATTTTATTTTATTTTTTTTAATTATTGTTGATGGTAACAGGTGTTCATACTACAGTGTGTTAGTGATTTTTGTATTATGGGAAAACAGTTTTTAATACTTCGAAATCACTTAAATTGCATTTTTTGTATCTGATAAGTAGAGTAGTGCTTTCAATTTGAAATTTTTTATGGATTGGGAAAGAAAGTCTTTGTATCTTGATTTATGTAAAAACTATTTTATAGAAGTTAGGTAAATACCAATTTCTTACAAATCTAGTTAATTCATTTTGAGTGCACTAACAGTGTTGGCTCTCTTTAAAGGAGCTCCCAGTGAGTCCTCTTGTGAATATAAACACTCTTAGTAATCTTGACTTAGTTACCTTTAGGCATGTGTAAAGGGGCGCCTGGCTGGCTCAGTTTATAGAGCACACGACTCTTGATCTCAGAGTCCTGAGTTTGTGCCCCATGTTGGGCATAGAGTTGACTTAAAAATAAAAAACAACAATAACAAAACAATCCAGTAAATCATAACTTGAGGCACGTGAACTTTTCAAGGCTTCTATTACCATCTGTAAAGCACAGATGATAATCAATGAGTTACTAATTCTTTGGAGAAAAATAATACATGGTTTGAACTTAGATTTGATTTCATAATGATATTGTTAGGTTAACTATTAAAATTGTTTGATAAATTTATTACTCTATAATAAATTTGACTATATATTTTTCTCTCGTTTTCTCCTGCATCACTTTCTTTCCTTCTCTTTCCCTTTCTTTAAAAAATTCTGTTTACCTTATCTTCTTTTTTAATACATTCTCCCCAGTTTTTCTATTTTTCATTCCTCTTTTATTTTCTGCCTCTTCTGTTCCAGCTCTTCCTTTAATTTCACCTATACTTTGTTCAAAAGAAGCAGAGCTATTAGTGGTAGCACCACTGCCAACTGCCTTTTTATTAAACGATATTCTGGAAATACCTTCTGCTTTGGCCACTGTTGCATTTTTGCAAAGGTGAAGTCTCCCTGCTATTTCAAAATAGCTGAACAAGTTCTAGTAATGACTGTAGCTTCTACTATCTTTCTGAAACCACAGGGTTCAGCAGCCAGGATGCTCACAAATGGGATTGCTATGAATATGATGAATTCAGCTAAACCTGGAACAATCATGTCTTTTCTGTTACATGGAGAGAAATTATACCACTTTTCTGAAAGAGAGTCTTTAAAATCTGTTTAAATGAGGTTTTAAAAAATTATTTGGTTTCTTTTGGAGAGGGCTTTTTCTTTGTTTTTGGAGGCAAATGCTTTGAACTATTTTAGATTTATGTTATCTAAATATTATGTATTTACTTTCAAAAAAACTGGAGGCCGCATGTTGCCCATATATTTCAGCTGTTTCTAATTTTCTGTGGCAAAACAGTATTCTTCAGAGAAGAGCCACAGCGTTACAGTACTCATCTCCAAGTCTTCATAGAGTATATTTGGTATCCCTGTGCTTAGTGCTTACAGTGACACAGAGGACAGTTGAAACATTCTTAATTACATTTTAGGATTGATTCTAATCCCTCAGGTAAGAAAAAAAAATTTGTTTTACCTTTGAATTCTGAGATCATTTCCAGTTGCTGCAAATGTAGTTATATCGAGTTTTATTTTAAACTAACATTCAATAGAGTGCAACCAGGGGAAGATCTGCTAAACCATGGCATTATTAGGAAACTATTGCAATATAGTAACTCATTTCTGTGAAGTCTTGCTAGATGGGAGAAAAATTCCAAGATTGTAATATTGCAATCTTATTCTTTTTATCTAGAAAAATCAAATAAAATATTAGGCTTCAGACCCAACTGTGCAAATTGCATTTGCTTTCCAGCTTTTACTACCTCTGTGTCATAATTTTAACACATAACATACAACTCCTGTCTCTTAAGGCAGTTACCATATGGTGTTTATGTCAGACTGGATATATTTATCTAATTTTGTGAGATTCTTTTTTAGCTCCCAACACAGTTCTTGAAAGTAATACCGTTGTTGTTACACTTTCTCCTTAAAATTTTTATGTTGTTGAGACGTATCAGTTATGTATTATAATCATGAAGTCTCTTGGCCTCAAACCCAAGTTTTCTTTGTGGCCTAGGATATATTTTTCACAAAAACTGCATAGTTATAGCTGTGATTACATAGATTTTTAATTTGCTTTACAGTTACCACTCAGCACGATTCTAGGTTTTTTAATTATGTTCCAGCACTACTAGTTTTCTCAGTGTAACTTAAAATCATAACTACTTTCAGAATTTACTTTCAGATCTTGCAAATGTTTCATTTTTTTCGTTAATGTACTTTGTGTTTGCTTTCTCATCCCCACTAGGTTCAACACTTTAGAGACACCCCACGTAATTGACACTGGTTAAAGACTTCATAAGTAATGATTCAATATGCTTAGGGTGGCTTACATATATGGTCATTTTGGAAAAACTTTCATAGAATAATGGAGATGTGTTTTGAGAGCTTTGTTGAAACTATTAATGTGTAAAATAAAAATTAAAAGAACATCTAGTCAGAAGAACATTATGAAGTATCTCTCAGCAGTTTAGAAAGAAAATAGATGTAGAACTTTGTGTAAAAATTCTAGGTCAAGTGAAAAACAACCCTTATGTGGTTTAGACTCTTTTAATCTTTTATTTTGTATATTTATTTTTAATTTAGTGAGGCTAATATTGAAATGGCCTATCTATAGCAATGTCAGACTATTCCTCTACTTCTCAAAGAAAAATAGTTTGTTTTAAAGTTTCTTTTTTGAGAACCTGAGTTGTGTGATAAGTGTATGATACTGAAAAATGCCTACATAGTACTTAACAGCAATTAGGTATAGTTATAATACATTTTCTAATTTCTCTTAATCATCATTTCTGGAGTACCTCGTATATGTCAGCCAGGGCTTTACCTATAATTCCTTTTAATCCTCACAGCACTCCTACAAGGAAGGTTTTATATATTATACGCCTTTTACAGAGGAGGAAGTCAGGGTTTAAAGGCTGAAGTGACTTGCCTAAAGACATAGTCTGTGCATTAGCATGTCCTGCTTCAAACGCAATTTTTTTCCACTACAACATGCTAGTTGCACAGCTTACAAAAAATATTCTCCATTAAAATTCAAGCCTTACTAAAATAAATCTAGAATACTTTTCAGGCAATTACTATTTCTATGGATAGGAATTGGGACGTAACAAAGAACTTGAAATAGTGTGAAAAAAGATTTGCCTAATGGCTATGACCTCCAGAGCTGCGTTGGACTTTTATTATTGTATGGGACAGTTTAAAACATCATACTGATTTGTAGTTTGTTATAAGAGATTTCATTATAGTGATGAAGAGCCCAGAGTGTGGGGTCAGACTCTAGTTCAAATCCCTGCTCTGTTGTTTACTAGTGTGTGATGTTGGGCAAGTTAATTAATCTGTTTTGTTTTTCTCATCTGTAAAATGGATTTAACAGTGGTGTTTAACTCGTAGGAGTTGCTTATTAGGATTTAAAAAGGAGTGTTGTAGGGGCGCCAGGGTGGCTCAATGATTGTCTGACTCTTGGTTTCAGCTCAGGTCATGATTTCACGGTTTGTGGGTTCGAGCCATGGGTCAGGTTCTAGCTGACAGTGTGGAGCCTGCTTGGGATTCTCTCTCCCCCACTCTCTCTATCCCTCCCCCACTATCTTTCTCTCAAAAATAAATAAACTTTGTGTTTTAAAAGGGTACTGTAAAGCACTGTCCCTGGCACCTAGGTCAATGTTATATAAATTAAATATGCTTTTGATACACAACATTCCAAGAAATGGGTAGAAAACCCATGCCTTCTCACAAGACCCCTTTTTTTGCCTTTTATTGGACAACCACTGTGTATTAAGAACTACTGTATGCTCATATCTGTGTCCTTGCTATATGCACAAAATCATTGGAAGCTCTCAGGTGCTTATAGCTACTTGAGGAAACCACATACATAAAATAATACAAGACCATATATGAAGTACTTGTGTCCATGATATTTTAGTTCCTTTTATTTGTTAGGCATTAGGTTAGTCTCTGCCCTCATGGAATTCAGTTCTGCAGGAAATACAGGTCTTTAACAAGTGTGCAAAGAACTGTGAAAGACAAGTACAGATTAATACGCAGTCATAAAGTAGGGAACCTTAGACTAGTCTTGTGTGGCTTAGGGTATTATCGCTGTTAGTATTCAGAAGGAAAATCAATTAAAAAGAAAGAAAAGGCTTGATGGTAGAAATAGAATTTTCAATGGGCCTTGAGGGTAGGTAGATTTTTTTTTTTTTTTTTTTTTGCATGGGTCCAAAGAATATTTGAGGGTATTTCAGGTAAAAACAAATAATGTGAGCAAGGCATATCTGTGAAATATGAGAAAACTGATAGTACATTTCTGTGTGTTGTGTGAACCAGGATTGACTGTGAGGGATTGAGGCCCATTGATGGACATTCTTTGAAAGCCAAACAGACTAGATTTCAGATGGCAGAAGCTTGGAGTGATTATTTTTAAAAGTAAATTATAAAACTAAGGAAGATAAACTTGCAGTTATAAGCAGGATTGAGTTGAGGGAATACAGAGCAGGGAAAGCTAAGGTAGAAGCTGTTGCACTTTTCCTGCTGTGTGGTCATGATGAAGGATTGATAAGCTAAGGGCAGTCACACTGGGAAAGGATGGTAAAATTCTGAGTATTATGGCTGGAGCAAAGAAAGCTGATAACAATACATTGTGTCTGGATGACGAGTACATTGGTGTCAGCACTGTCAAAAATGGGTTAATTGTGGAAAGGAATCAGGTGCAATTGAAGTAGTGTAAATTTAGTCGGAAACTTGATTGCTCTAATGTATTTGTATACCGTAAGCCAAACAATTGACCATTTGAATTTGAAATCCTGTACTATTAGGACATATACCATTTGCTATGATGCAGAATAATGTGGTTGACTGTGCACTGAATGAAAAGTGGATTGGGCCATGGCAGCCCAATCATTGCTTATCAGGACAGGGTGGTACCAATCATAATGAAACTATTAGTCAAGTTTCTGCAGACTTTCTGGTAACCATCACTGTGATGCATAGTCGAATTTCTGCTCTTGTCAGGTAAAGCATTTAACTGCAAGTGGTTCTACATCTATACAAAACCAAATACATAAAAATACATAAACACATACACAAAATACGTAAGTACATAAATGTTATTAATTGGAACTATTTCACAGTGACAACACGCAAACTACCTTTAGCGGTTGCTTTAAAAACACCTATAACGGGGCGCCTGGTTGGTTTAGTCGGTTAAGCGTCCAACTTCAGCTCAGGTCATGAGCTCCCAGTCAGTGAGTTCGAGCCCCATGTCAGGTTCTTAGCTGTCAGCGCAGAGCCTGGAGCCTGCTTTGGACTCTGTGTCTCCCACTCTGCACCGCCCCCCCCAACATTCTGTCTCCCCATTAAAAATATGTTTTTAAATTGCTTATACTAAGTCTAACATTGAGATCTGTTAGTGGACACAGTCAAGTGTATTTTATTTTCTGAATTTGCATATTACAAATGTTATTTTGAATCATGTCAGGCAGGACTTGTTATAATTTGAAGACTTGTTCTTCATGAACTTGTGTTCCATCACCGATTAAGTGTAGAGAGCAGAAACGAAAAGGCCATGGTATGTAATCTTTACTTTGCAATGAGTCCTCTTGACCGAGAGGATCTTTTATTCAAAATAATAATGTAGTTTTAAGGCGGGGGGGGGGGGGCGGGCGGGGGGAGCTTACTCTTTCAAAAAGGAATTATACATGAATGTCCCTTGCGCATTGTTACCATATTTTAGTTTGTGCCGCAGTCCCAAGTTTGAACAGTTTAATTCCTCCATTCCTTACTTTTGTTATGTGTAGTCAGTATTTGCAGAAGCGTGATTATTAACAGGGTACCCAGATTTAACAGATAAAAATACAGGATGCCCAATTAATCTGAATTTCAAACAATTGTTTTTAAGTACAAACATTAAAAAACCATTCGTTTACCCGAAATTCGAATTTAACTGGACGTTCTGTATTGCATTGGACAAATTCTGCTTCATTGTTCTTTCAAATGATTTAACTTCCTACAAAAATCTCTGTATGTGAGGCAAAAAGTAACTTGCCTGGGCCAACAGCACATGAGGCTCACGGCAGGCGGCCTTCTCCCAAACTTGGCCTTTAAAAAAACAACCAAAAAAACCCACCCAGAAGTCCCAGGAGCGTGCGCATTAAAGCGAGCCGTGAGCCGCTTTCCCGCCGGTTTTCTGCGAAATGCAGCAGAGTGGCCACCCGCGGGGTGGAGCGCAAATGGCCGTGTCCTTGCGGGATAGGAAAGGAGGTGCCGGAAACTTTGAACCCCTGCCAGAGTACAACGTGTCCACTTAGACGGCGGTAAGTGCCGCCATTTTCTTTGCGGGCAAAGACCGGGAGAAGTTACGGGCGCCACCTTGCCCCGTTAAGCGGATTGGGGCGGGGGAGGGGGGGCAAGGCTCGCGGCCTCAGCACTATGGTGACGTGGGATTCGGGTCCCCCCTTTTGGGGCTAATATCTAGTGACACGTCGAAACTTGCCAAGGCGGGGAAAGGGGACGCCGCCTCTGTCCCGGATGTAAGATGGCGGCGCGGGGGTCGGCCTGGCGGGGCAGTCACGTGGTGGGGAGTAGCGCGCGAGCCTCCTTAAGTGATCTCTATGGTTCGTCCGGACGCACAGGAGCAGCGGAGCGCGAGACGGGCCGTGTGTCCGCGCGCGCAGAGCCTCCGCCGCTGCCACCCAACACGTCGCCCGGCTCGGTTTCAGTTTTACGGGGCTTTTGTTTTATTTTCGCCTCTGCCGAGGTGTACGGGATATCCCCGAAGGGTGCTGGGGAACGGGTGGCCTCGGGACTTCCGGGCTATGACTTGGTTGCTGTCGCGGCGCCGGAGCCGGCGTCCTCCGCGGGAAGCGCCCCGGGCGCTCGCCCGAGCGGAGAGCCGGCCGGGCGCCGAGTGTGGGGAGCGTGGCGGCAGCGGGGGCCCAGGCGCTTGGCCCGGCCTCCGCCCAGCCCCCACCGCGGGCTCGGCGCGGGGAGGGCCGCGGGCGGTGCAGTGGAGACGTGGCGGGAGCTTGGCGGGGACTGTCCGGAGCTCCTGGCGGGCGTCGGGCAGAAAGCGGGAGCGCGGCTTGCTGCCTCAGGGACCGTCCGGATCGCGCTGGCCTCTGGCTGCTCTTTTGCCGCCCATTTCCTGCTTTCGAGCGGCCCAGGGGACGCGCTCTCTTCGGGCGGCGGAGGAAGCGGCTGCCTCCGTCAGGACCCCTCCGCACCTTTTCTCTTAGCAGAACGGTCGGCCACGCAGAGGACGCGCCGCCCCGGCGCCACCTCTGCCTCTGGTCGCCGGCGCTCTCGGGGCGCGCCCGCGGCGGCCGAGCCGCGCGGCGCTGGGCGGGGTCTCCGGGCGCGGCGGGGAAGGGCCGGGTCGCCGGCCCGACGTCGCGGCGAAAGACTGAGGACCGCCGCGGCCGCTTCGCTCGCCCTCGGCGTGGTCCGCTGCGTCCCCGACACCATGGCCCTGGCTGAGGTAGTAGTTTGTGCTGTTGGTCGGGTTGTGACATTGCCCGCTGTGGAGATAACTGCGCAAGCTACTGCCTTGCTAGTGCTGGTGATGCTCAGCGCCGCGGAGGACAATGGCTGGGAATCCCCTTTGTTTTCCGGGGCGCGGGGATGGCCCGCGGAGCCCCGGCGCGGAAACCGTTAGTTCTGCGTGTTCCCCGAGGGAGGAAGGAATTGCGGGGAGAGGGGCGGGCGTGCGGGCGCGTTTTTGTAGAGGTGGGAAAGAGCTCAGCCTTGGACTCGTTCTTTACTCCGGAAGGAAGGAAGGAAGGAAATCGTGCAAGACGTTAACAGATAACTTTTCCACCCTAAATCTCTTTAATGCTTCTTTTAGCAGTCGGTGCAGGAGCGTTTACCTATTTGACTTCATTCTGTAGGTGGGAGTGGAGTGGGCTGCCCTATCGGGCAGAAGTGGTATTGGGGGCAGAATAGTAGACCCGTTAATCATAAAGTTTATGTCTTAACCTTTAGAATGTGGTTTTTTGATATATTCCCTCAGTAAATTTAAGAGTGTTTAAAATGTAAACCTAAAGCTATTAAAAGTTTCTCTTTAAACTTTGTTTGCAACTCTTTGAATGAGAAGATTGAATTTATAGTTCAGTGTACTATGGAGATTTTTTTAAATGTATGAGACAAATAAATTTTTTCTACAGTGTGCTGTGGCTTTTTTCCCCCCCATTTTCTTTTTAGTTTAACTGCGGGGGGGGGGGATACAATTCTGCTGGTGTTTTGTGTGGTTTCTTGGGTAAGTTTTTAGTGAGTGGTTTGTTTTGTTTTTTTCTTTTTGGTTTTTTGATCCTCATACTTTTTAGTTTATGTCGTTGCATTTTTACTATGGGAGGAAAAGATCTCGGTAGGAATTAAAAGGATGGTTTCTGGATACCTTGGGCTTAAAATTTAATAATGCCCATTTCTTGTGAAGTACAACTACTTCAAATAGGAAGCACAGGATATGTAGAAAGAAAATGTAGTTCGGATAACTAGGGAAATTCCTTGATATTTTAAATGCCCTGAAGTTAGATAATTGTATTTAAAGTTTTTTAATTTACTGAGATAAGTCAGTGGTAAATTTTAGCACTTAATACTGGTTTTGACTTTTCAGAATCAGCTTTGAATATAACGTAATCACAAAATGCAGTTTTCTCTGGTTTAATATTTGATGCTTCATTCGGGAAAAAAGGCAGTCCTTCACAAGAAAAAAAGGTTACATATGGAGAAAAAAATCTAAACCAACTAAATACTTCTTGTTCACTTCAATAGGATTGTGATGCTTTTGTATTTCAAAAGTGATCTAATAAGTGTGCCTTGATTTGGTTTGGTTTAGTTTTGAGAGAGAACCTTAATCTGATCTCATCTGGATGGAGCTGCCTCATTGTGGGAAGGACAGTAAAGAACCTTATGTTGAATCTTAACATGCAGAAAATACTTGAATGTTGGTTCTGTGAGCTTGTTTTTCTTGATATGAAAGACCAGTTTAAATTCAGGACTTATATAAGTGCCAGGGTGGTAGGTCAAATCTTGATTTATGGAGAAACTAATAATAAAATTCTAATTGCACTGTGATAGTTTTCATTTTCCAAGACCCTTCATTCAGCCAGCCAAGCTCATCCTCATCCAGCAGTGGTCATCCTCTTGCCCACTACACCGGGTAACCTTTTACACAGAGGACCAACAGTTGTTAATCTGTACACCAAAGTATTACAGATTCTGCTGGCAATTTGTTGAACTTTAAAGTGGGTCAGCAGATAGGAAACTACTATACAGATACAATGTTCATAGTTTATCCTCTGCGTTTAAAAAAAAAAAAAATTTTTTTTAACGTTTATTTATTTTTGAGACAGAGAGAGACAGAGCATGAACAGGGGACGGTTAGAGAGAGGGAGACACAGAATCGGAAGCAGGCTCCAGGCTCTGAGCTGTCCGCACAGAGCCCAACGCGGGGCTCGAACTCATGGACCGTGAGATCATGACCTGAGCCCAAGTCGGACGCTTAACCGACTGAGCCACCCAGGAGCCCCTATCCTCTGCTTTAAAAGTAAATTCATCCAAAACTATGTATTGCCCACATAATAGGAACATTTTTGAGGTACTTCCTGCCATGTTATTCTTGTTTGCTAAATTATAAGAGAATATACTGCTCCCAGCTGACTTACTTTTGGTACCATGGTTCTATTTATGCTATAATCTCCAATTGAAAAAGAAGTATCAGCCTTTCACTTGCATATTCCTCTGTACACCAGAGAAAATTACCTATTGAACATTTTTTGACCGTTGACAGTGTCCTACAAGATGAATTTGCCTTATCAAAAGTACAACTTACAATTTTGGTTTTTTTTGTTTTTGTTTTTTTTAATGTTTACTTATTTTTAAGAGACAGAGGGAGACACAGAATCCGAAGCAGGCTCCAGGCTCCGATCTGTCAGCACAGAGCCCGACGCGGGGCTTGAACTCACAAACCGTGAGATCATGACCTGAGCCGAAGTCGGGCACTTAACCGAGGGAGCTGTCCAGGCGCCCCCAACTTTGGTATTTTTGACATTTACTTGGCACAATTAACTTTTTTGTTAAAGACCTGTTTTCAAGCATTTAAGTAATTTGCATTAGCAAAAACCACTGATGGGAGAGAATAAGGCAGTATTTTGGGTGCCTTTCTCAAGTTTTCTAGCAAAGGAGAGCTGGGTTATGGTAATGCCATTTTAATGTCATCCTCAATTATTGGCAACATAGATGTTACTGTATATGGGACATCTGGGGAAGATTCTTTGGAAACAGTTTTGCTTTAAATGCCCCAACGTTAAAAGTTTCTGATTTAGTCTTATATATAAAAACTGTGTTAATAAGCTGTTTAAAAATATAATTGCCTTGGGGCTCAGTTGGTTAGGTGTCAGACTTGATTTTGGCTCAGGTCATGATCTCGCAGTTTCATGAATTTGAGTCCCTCGTGGGGCTCTGCACTGGCAGCACAAAGCCTGCTTGGTACTCTTCCTCTCTTTGTGCCCATCCCCCGCTTGCACAGTCTCTCTCAAAATAAATAAACTTAAAAAAAAATTTAAAAATATAATTGCCTTCTGTCAGGTAGGCAAGACTGCTCAGCATGGGTGCGCTCAAGATATAGTGTGTCTTGTGCAGTAACCCCAAAAGAATTGTTGGCAAAGGAACCTGACAGCAGAGATTAGCTCTTCACTGTATAGGAACAAGGTGCCAAGAAAGCGGTGAGATTTCATTGTAACTAACATTCTCTCTCCATATTGTCTGTTACACTCCACTGTCTTAGTGGGAAAGAAACCTGACCAGAGAGTTGCTTTACTTACCTCACTGAATACTCCTCTGTAATTTCTGCAACAAAAGCAAAATCATCGTCAAAAGTTAGGCCAGATTAGTTACATCCAAGAGGAGAATTATGACTATTTTTGTAAAATCTAAAAAGCCATTGGAATCATTAAGACCCAGATAATCAAGGCAAAAATATTAAAATCACCTGAATGGTTGTCTAATGCAATTCATTAAGTGTTTTTGTTAGATCATTATGGTTGGGCACCATGGGGAAAGCAGAAAAATTATATGGCTAGGTCACTGCCCCAAAGGATCATGCAGTTAGAAAAGATAGAACATGAAGTGCTTAATCAAAATGTGGGCAGGTGGGAAAAACATTTGTGACCTAGTTCACTTTTGAGACCTGCGGAAAAGGGGGTGAAAGCTGAGGGGAGAGACCTGTCGAGCCCTTAGAATAAATAGATGTTGTCACTTAGGTCTCTTGATTAAGTGTATTGCCATCAGTAGATGGGTGGAATTGGGTTGTTGGAGGTGAGTGATAGAGTTGTAGTTGGTATTGAGTGGTAGTCTAGGTGGCTGACCCTTGAGTTGTCTGCTAATATGCTGGGGCTGTTAGTTGAATTAGTCTAAGAGAAATACTAGTTTGACAGTGAATAACAGTGTGCTTTCTTATGTCAAGTTGAGAGTTCTGTATTTTTGTTTAAGTTTTCATTTTACAGTTACCTTTTTAAAAAGCGCTGTTTGGTTGGGATGTCATGGAATTGTGCCTCCCAGACTTCTGGCTACTAAATTTGAATAGGATCCTTTTAAGCTGTGGTGTTGACACCCAGCAGTACGAAGTTGCCCTTTTAATTATATCAGATATGAACAAACCTAAGACAGAAGTTTTGTGTTAGTTTTAAAGGATAAAATCTTAGTTCTTTCTTCTTAATCAACTTCAGACATCACTTTCTGAAAACACACCATTTGCCTCCAGTTGGTTTCAAATTCTTTTGCTTCTGTCATAATTGAGTGTTTTATCACAAAGATCCAGGTTTGTCAGAAGGCCAAATGGTGTCAAATGTTAGAATAGTTAAGTAAATTAGAGACTAAAAAGTGTCCATAGACATTGGCAATTTAGATCATTCATGTAGTTGTAATGCTCTGTTTTATAAGTGAGCGATCCCTAACTGCTCTCTGGTTGAATAACAAGCTACAATTAATATGTGTTTCATACCCTTTGAACATAACAGAAAAGTATTGATTCGGAGGTTGCTGTTTCAATATTCTGCACATGGGCGTGCCTGGATGGCTTAATCGGTTAGGCCTCTGACTTCGGCTCAGGTCACGATCTCACGGTTTGTGGGTTTGAGCCCCGCATCGGGCTCTGCGGACAGCCCAGAGCCTGGAGCCTGCTTCAGATTCTGTGTCTCCCTCCCTCTCTCTCTCTGCCCTCCCCCACTGGTGCTCTGACTCTGTCTCAAAAATAAACAAACATTAGGAGCACCTGGGCTCAGTTGGTTAATTGTCCCACTTCAGCTCAGGTCATGATCTCACAGCTCATGAGTTTGAGCCCTGCGACGGACTCTGTGCTGTCAGAGCCTGGAGCCGGCTTCGGATTCAGTGTCTCCCTCTCTCTCTGCCCCTCCCCTGCTTGCACTGTGTCTCTCTCTCTCTCAAAAATAAACATTTAAAAATAAAGTAAAAAATATTTCTTAAACATATTCTGCACATGATATATTCAAAAGCACTTAAAAAATTTTTTTAACATGTATTCATTTTTGAAAGGCAGAGCACAAATGGGGGAGCGGCAGAGAGAAAGGGAGACGCAGAATCCAAAGCAGGCTCTAGGCTCTGAGCTGTCAGCCCAGAGCCCGATGTGGGGCTCGAACTCACGGACTGCGAGATCATGACCTGAGCCGAAGTCAGCCACTTAACCGACTGAGCCACCCAGGTGCCCCTAAAAGCACTTTTTAACCAAAAAGCATTATATAGATACAAGCAATGGGCTAACTGTAGTAGTGGTAACACTGACTTAATGTTACCCGAATAGATGGCAGAAAGAGCTGACTAAACTCTAAAAAACAGGGGCATCTGGGTGGTTCAGTGGGTTGAGCATCTATCTGACTCTTGACTTTGGCCCAGGTCATAATCCCAGGGCTGTGGGATGAAGCCCCAAGTTGGGCTCTGTGCTGAGCATGAAGCCTGCTTAAGACTCTCTACGTCTGCTGCTCTCAGACCCCACTGGCAAATGTTCTCTCTCAAATAAATTAAAAAATAATTACCCCCCCCCAAAAAAAAATCTGAAAAAGAAGTAAGCTAATAGAAATATATTTTCCCACTTAAAAAAATGTTTATATACTCTTTAATAAGACTTTAGGTGAATTGTGAGAATACGAATCTTATCTCCCTTTTAGTTCTTTAGTGAATGCAACTCATACAAAATAACTATTCTAGGTAAATCCATTCATTCATTTTATTTAACAAGCATGTTGAGTGCTTACTATGTAGCGGGCACTAGGGCTGCACAGAAGACTAAAGTGAACAAATCTTTGCCTTTAACGGGATGTGTATTCTAATAGGAATAGATCTGAATAATAATAACAAACACATAGGGGACCCTATCTATGGGCCACTTGGGTTGTTTGCAAACTTGAGTCCCCCTCAGGTACCTACTCTAGAGCCCTTGCTCCAGAAACACTAGTGATATTGTGGTTGTGTTTAAAAAAAAAAAAAAATTCCCGGGGTGCCTGGGTGGCTCAGTTGGTTAAGCATTTGACTCTTGATATCAGCTCGAGTCATGATCTCACAGTTTCCTGGGATTGAGTTCCAGGGTTGAGCTCCGCATCAAGCTTCACTGCTGAGAGCTTGAGATTCCCTCTGTCCCTCCCCTACTCATGCGCTCTCTCCCTCTTTCTCTTTCTCTCTCTGTCTCTCAAAACAAAAAAAGTTCAGTCCCACCAGAGGAATGCAGACTGTGATATCTGGCTTTGCCATCTTTTTTTTTATATGTCTCCACAAGACAGTCAGGTATCACATATTAGGGTGTACATTCTAAATGTTGTAAAGAAGCAGGAATGCACTGTGAGTAGGATGTGGGTCTGGCCTCAGAGAATGCACATCTCTGGAATAGGTGCGTTGTGACCGTACAAGTAATGGACAGCGGATTATGAGCCTTCCAGGGACTGAGTACAGGAGAGAAAGGATCGAGTATTTATTCTGCCTTAAACAAACTACACCGCAGGGTAACTAAATAGTTGTGAGGGACATTTTCTCATTATAGCATAATTCCAGCTTAAAGATAAAGATGATATGATAGTAGTAGGACGTTAACATTTACAAGAGCTAATGAACCCAGCTAGGATTCTTCAATGGCTGTTAAAACTATTAAGTGAGATGCTGATGGGGAGCTATTTAGTGCATGGATCAGGCTGACAGCACCTGAACCTGTTGACCAGTCTTAACATTGCAAAAACAGACTCCTAGACATTCTGTGTCCCCTGAAGTGTTGCAGTAGAGGTACAGAACCACATCCGTGAAATTCAGGTAATTGAACTTGACTCTGCTCAGGCTGGTAGATATGACTACCGGTTTACTGGAAATTTAAGATAGACGAACATGTTAAATCACCACAGGGTGCAATTAGCAAGATACACACTGGTAAATTCTACATGACGAATGACCTGATCTTTGAGGAAAAAAATTGCAAGAAAAAAGGGAGAAGAAACCTATAGGTTAAATATGACTTTTTTGTTGTTGAAATTACAACTTTTGTAGCAACTCACTATGGCTAATATACATACAATGTAGGAAATAACATGATTATTAATATCATGTCACATCAAAACCAAGAAGAGCTTAAACAGTCAAGATGTGGAGGATAAACAAGCTTCTATGTACTTTTTGTTTTTCTCTGGTGCATCTCTTCTGGCCCCTCTGTATCCACACAGACGTTTTTCTTTTTAGTTTTAAAAACCTTTTTGAATTTGGGGCACCTGGGTGGCTCAGTCAGTTAAGCTGCTGACTCTTTATCTCCGTTCAGGTCATGATCTCACATTTGTGAGTTAGAGCACAGAGCCTGCTTGGATTTCTGTCTCTCCCTTTCTCTGCCCGTCTCCAGATATGCTCCCTCTCTTTCTCTCTCTCAAAATAAATAAACTTAAAAAAAAAATCTGTGTGAATTAAGGGGCATATCTTCAAACATTCCATGTAAAGAGATGACTGGTGTCAA
Organism: Prionailurus bengalensis; assembly: GCF_016509475.1. NCBI lineage: Eukaryota > Metazoa > Chordata > Mammalia > Carnivora > Felidae > Prionailurus > Prionailurus bengalensis. The sequence goes on from NC_057358.1 coordinate 88,189,366, forward strand.
CATCTGATTCCTTCATACCCATAACTGACATCTCCTTGGAGAGCACATAAGATGTTCTGGGCTGAAGTCATCGTCTGGTGGACTGACCAGAGACGTCCAGCCTCACTCCTGTATAATTTTTCTTAATTATGACTCCCATTTTTCTCACGTAGTAGGACTTTCATTTTTCTCTGTCCTTCATTTTACTAGCTCATGTATTACCTTAGACATTCAGTGCAGTTTGTGTGCTTTTTTAAAAAATTGAGGTATAATTGACATATAACATTAGCTTCAGTTGTATAGCATTACAATTCCATGTCTGTATATATGACGAACACCAGGGTAAGCCTAGTTAACATCCCTCACCATACATAGTTACATACAAAATTTTTTTTCAGACTTAACCAACTGAGCCACGTAGGTGCTCTGACAAGAACTTTTAAGATTTCTCTTTCAGCAACTTCAAGAATACAGTACAGTATAATTAACTGTAGTCACTATGCTGTACATTAGATTCCCAGGACTTATTTATTTTATAACTGGGTGTTTGTACAGTTTGTCCCCTTCACGCATTTTTGTCCATGCCCTGCTTCTGTCACCCACTAATCTGTTCTCTGGATCTATGAGCTGTTTTGTGTGTGTGTGCGTGTGTATTTTAAGATTCCATATATAAGTGAGATCATACTGTATAGGTCTTTCTCTGACTTATTTCACTCCATATAATGCCTTTAAGGTTGATCTTGTTGCAAATGGCAAGATTTCCTTCCTTTTTATGATGGAATAACAGTCCATCACACACACACACACACACACACACACACACACACCATGGTTTCTTTAACTGTTCATGCAGCATCCAACACTTAGGTTATTCCATATCTTGGCTATTGTGAGTAATGCTTCAGTGAACGTGGGGGTGCAGAGATATTTCTTGAGCTCATGTTTTCATTTTTGTTAAAATGGACTTAACGAGATTTAGGAGTCATTTGCAATGTGCAGAACTCATTTGGATTCTAATTTGATCAAAGCCAACTATAAAAAATATAAGACTAGTACAGTAATTAAAATACTGACCGAATATCTGGTGTTAAAGAATTGTTAATGTTTGATGACATTATTCCAGTTCTGTTTTTGAAAAATACTTCTCTTTTAGGATATGCATATGAAGAATTTACCAGTATAAGGGTATGATGTACAGAATTTACTTTATACTTGAGAGTAACCCATGGTCTTGGATGGGAGCAAGGGGCATGGACATGGATGGGAGGATACGTGAAAGATTGCCCTTGTGTTGGCATGTGTTGAATCTGGGTGACATGGAGGTTTATTTACTTACTTAATTTTAAACTGAAGTGTAGTTGACATTAGTTTCAGGTGTACAACATAATGATTTGGCAATTGTATACATTGTGAAATACCATAGTAAGTGTAGTCACCGTCTGTCACCACACAAAGTTATTATGGTATTATTGACTATATTCCCCATGCTGTACTTTTCATCCCTGTGATTTATTTTACAACTGGAAGTTTGTATTTCCTAACCCCCTTCACCTATTTCACCCTTTTCCCGAGTCCCCTCCCCTCTTGTAATCAGTTGTTCCCAGTATTTATGAGTCTGTTTCTTTTTGTTCGGTTGTCCAGATCCCACATATAAGTGAAACCATATATTTGTCTTTCTCTGTGTAATTTATTTCACGTAGCATTATACCCTCTGGGTCCATCCATGTTGTCATGAATGGCAAGATTTATGGCTGAGAGTACTCCATTGTGTCTATATACACCATATCTTTGTTCTCCACCTATTGATGGACAGTTATGCTGCTTCTGTATCTTTGGTTATTGTGAATAATGCTCCAGTGGACATAATGGTGCATATATCTTTTGAATCAGTGTTTTTATTTTCCTTGGGTAAATAACCATAAATGGAACTAGTGATCATTTGGTGTTTCTGTTTTTAATTTTTTGAGGAGCCTCCATACCCTTCCATGGTGGCTATACCAGTTTGTATTCCCACCAACAATACTTGAAGGCTCCTTTTTCTCTACATCCTCACCAACACTTCTTGCCTGTTTGATACTAGCTCTTCTAACAGGTTTGAGCTGTTACCTCATTGTGGTTTTGATTTGCATTTCCCTGATGATTACTGATGTGGAGCATCTTTTCATGTGTCTGTTTGCAATCTTTATGTCATCTTTGGAAAAATGTCTCTTCAGATCCTCTGCCTATTTTTAATTGGATTTTTTGGGTTTTTTTGTGTGTTGAGTTGTATGATTTCTTTATATATTTTGGATATTCACCCCTTATCAGGTATATCATTTGCAAATATCTTCTCCCATTTAGTAGTTTGCCTTTTTTGTTTGTTTGTTTGTTTTTGTTAATGGTTTCCTTTACTGTGCAAAAGCTTTTTAGTTTGATGTAGTCCCAAGAGTTTATTTTTGCTCTGGGGTCCCTTGCCTGAGAAGACAGATCCATAACAATACTGCTAAGGCTGATGTCCAAAAGCTTACCGCAGCATGGAAGTTCTTTATGCTATTCAGTTTTGTGTGTGTTTGGAATGTTCCATACTAAAAACTAAAAACAAGAAAATAAAACAAGGGAAAGAAAGAATTCTGTAGCTGAGAGAGCACCAAAGGGAAGAAAAGAACCCTACCAAACCACACAAAGATTAATAGGATTGAATTAAGTGTGCTGAGGGTGTCCTCCCTGACTACTTTGAAATATCACCTTGAACACTATCACAGGATTAGTCCATTCTCCTTATAATGCAGATTAAAATTGTTGACTTGTACAATGGAAGTTCACACGTCTACAACAAGAATACTATTGTTTATCTATTATAATTAAAACTATTTAAGAATAGAATTAATAAGGGATGTGTTTAAAACCTGCAATATTAAGTATTTTGTATGTGCAAAATAGTTGCTCTAATGTTACCCTATTAATCTTAAAAACTTTCCATTTTAAATATTAGTATTTTGCTGGTTCCATAGTCTTTTTGTAGAAGTATGCTTTGTTTTTAGGATCCTTTTTTTTTTAATCTAAAACAGGTATTCTAAGCTAAAACAATTTACTGAAAATACTTATTTTTTGGCTTGAACTATTTTCGTGAAGCTTAGTTTTTTTCATCTTAAATGATCAGCTGTCATAATTGTTTTAGCAATTTATTAGATTTTTGTGTTTCTACTTTAAAAAATTCCTTAATTTTTTTCTTAGTCTTTACTATCTGTATGTTTTATCAATATATAGTATACAGCATTCCCACTAATACATGTTAACTCTTAGTAATTATAGTTGACCTTTGAACACCATAGGTGGTAGGGGTGCCGACCCCCCCCCATGCAGTTGAAAGCCTTATATAACTTTTGACTTGCCAAAACTGAACTAATAGCCTACATGGAAGAGCATGCATGGAAGCTGGTAACATAGACTGTCAGTTAACGCCTATTTGTATGTTATATGTAGTATATATTGCACTTGTACGATAAAGTAAGTTAGGGATAAGAAAATGTTAAGAAAATCGTAAAGAAGAGAAAATGTATTTACAGTATTATACTGTATTTATATAAAAAAAAATCCATGTATTAGTGGACCACTAAAGTTCACACCTGTGTTCAGGGGTCAACTGTAGTTCAATGCACTTCTCCCTATACCAGTATTATTAAGCTAATACTCTGAATATTAATTGAGTGCTGTTCTTTGGATATATTAGTACACTGTAGAGGTTATTAAAAAGTACGACTGACAATTTTGCTTTAGGTCGAAAAGAAACAATCTGTTTTACTACCACAGAAATCATCCTGTTACTTAACACCGACCATGTGCCAGAGATAAACATATATAAACAGTATAATAAAATTGAAGGAAAAGAGTTCTAATATTAAAGCATTATTTACAGATATAAGAAAATTCCTTAGATTTATAAATACTGTTGATATTAAATAGTTTTTATGTCCAAGTATGCATTCTAATGACTTGTTAACTTAGTACCTCTCTCTGTGTGTATACTTAGTAAACCACTATCTGGACTCATTGGTTTTAGATTTTGAAATAAGCCATGACCTTATCTACTACATACATGGGCATTTTCTATTTTAACACTGGAAATTCAGTTGTCTTACAGTAATATTAATAATTATTATTTGTACAGATGTTGCAACTACTAACACCTTTAGTATCTGTTGATGACTCTCTGTTAAGTCCTCCGTAGTTCATTATGCTTGAAATGACTATTCCTTACACTGCCTGACTCTGCATTATGACCCCTTCTTGTTACCATTTTATTTTGGGGAATTAAAGCCACCATTTCCACAGTTAGGCATTCTCTAATAGTCAAGTCATACCATAAACAGAGATTCGAGAAGCAGAAAGGTCCACCACTCCCAGGAAATTACACACATTATCCCAAAAGTTAGTGTGCAAGTTTCAGAATGACCTCTGGGCATTTTGGTCCAATGTTCATCGTTTTTCTTTTATCATGCCCCTTCCCCCACATTTTTTCTAATGTCTGTGTGATTGTGGCAAAAATAATATTCCCCTTCTCCAAAATAAAAGCCATGATCAGTTGGAGGTGTAAAGGTGGTTGTGATGTCAGGTCTTACGTACATTTCTAATGTAAGAAAAGGTAAGCAAGAAAACTAAGGTGGTGGTCTTACAGGTGGATATGTGGTTTGTGCACCGTGAAACCATTGGGAGCAGTTATGATGAAATGCATGCATTTGAGCTGGGCTAAGTGGAAAGTCATGTTGCGGGACAGATGGAGTTTTGAAGTGCTAAGAAAATGATTTAATGAAACGGGGACCATAAAATTGCTAAAAATAATGTCGGCTGATTTCTTCCAGAATTTAGGAGCTCTGGAAATAGAAAAGCCATAAGAGCAAGAACAGGAAAAGGTCAATTAAGCACCAGAACTGTACCCCTAGATGAACTTTGGGAAAAGGGTGGGTTTTCAGGAAAAATGCAAAAGGATCTGGGATCCTTCACTTATTTTTTAAAATAATTGTTTATTTGTATATTTATTACATATGAAGATGAGTAAGAAATATCCCCTGGCCTCAAGGAACCTTTCTACTTGAGGAAATAGACATGGGTGTAAATAACTGAGAGCAGAATAAACCAAGTGATACAGATCTCCATACAGCAACATGCCACGGAGATGCAGAATACTGAGCAGTTCCGATCAGGATCATGATCAGGGGTCAATATCTGAAGATACTGAGACAAGAGACAAGAATAAGGATGTTCTCAATATGGTAAGAATGAAGGAATGGGCATTTCTGGATACAAGAGCAGCATGAGAAAAGTTACACAAAAGGCATCGACTTTCAAGGACCATATAGCCTAACATAGATGTTACATAGGAATCTGGGGCCAGGGACATGGACGGTGATACAAAGAGGCTGGGGATATGGTATGGGCTCCGACATGAGTGATCTGCAGGAGTGAGGAGTTTCAGCTATTCTCTCTCTCTTTTTTTCTTTTGAAATATAACTGACATACAACATTATATTAGTGTCAAGTGTGTAACACAGTGATCTATATTTGTTATTGCAAAATCATCATCACAATGTGCCAGACTTAACATTTGTCACCCTACATAGTTACATTTTTTTCTCTGTGATTTACTCTCTAGCAAACTTTCACATATGCAGTACAGCATTATTAACTATATTCATCGTGCTGTACGTTACATTCCCAGGACTTATTTTTGTGTTATAACTGGAAGTCTGTTCCTTTTGACTCCCTTCACCCATTTTACCCATTACCACCCTCTGCCCCTAGCAACCACCAATCTGTCCTTTGTAAGTTCATCTCAAAATAACGAATTTATAGATTCCACATGGAAATGAGATCATATGGTATTTGTCTTCCACTTATTTTACTTACATTGCATTCAAGGTCTATCCATGTTGTCACAAATGGCAAGATTTCATGATTTTTTATGGCTGAATAATATTCCACTGTAAATATGTGTACACTCACATACACCTCCCCCCACATCTTTCTCCATTCATCTATCCATGGATATTTAGATTGTTTCCATGTCTTGGCTATTGTAAGTGATGCTACAGTGAAAATGGGGGGCATATGTCTTTTTAAGTTACTGTTTTGTTTCCTTCAGTTAAATACCCAGAAGTGGGGGGCGCCTGGGTGGCTCAGTCAGTTGAGCGTCCGACTTTGGCTCAGGTCATGATCTCACAGTTTGTGGGTTCAAGCCCTGCGTCGGGCTCTGTGCTGACTGCTTGTTCAGCCTGGAGCCTGCTTCAGATTCTGTGTCGTCTTCTCTCTCTGCCCTTCCCCCGCTCACGCTTGGTCTCACTCTGTTTCTCAAAAATAAAATGTAAAAAAAAAAAAAAAAAAAAAAATTAAAAAAAAATACCCAGAAGTGGAATTCCTGGATCATATGGTAGTTTCCGTATTTAATTTTTTTGAGGAACCTCCATACTATTTCCACATTGGTTGCACCAATTTACATTCTTACCAACAGTGTACAACGGTTCCCCTTTCTCCACATTCTCGCCAGCGCTTGTTATTTCTTGTCTTTTTGATACTGGCCATTCTGGCAGGTGTGAGGTGATAGCTCACTGTGATTTTGACTTGCATTCCCCTGATGATTGTAATGTTGAGTAACTTTTCATGTACCTGTTGATCATCTGTGTGTCTTATTTGGTAAATTGTCTATTTGGATCCTTTGCCCATTTATTTTTTTATTTTTAATGTTCTTTTTTAAAGTTTTTAAATTATTTTGAGAGAGAGAGAGAGAGAGAGAGAGAGAGAGAGAAGTTGGGGTGGGGAGAATCCCAAGCAGGGTCCGTGCTGTCAGCATGGGGCCCAACGTGGGGCTTGAACTTATGAACTGTGAGATCATGACCTGAGCTGAACTCAATAGTCAGCCACTTAACCAACTGAGCCACCCAGGCGCCCTGGATCCTTTGCCCATTTTTTTTAATAGTTTTTTTTTTTTTTAATATTTATTTATTTTTGAGAGGCAGAGACACAGACTGCAAGCAGGGGAGGGGGCAGAGAGAGGAGGAGACATAGAATCTGAAGCAGGCTCCAGGCTCTGAGCTGTCAGCACAGAGCCTGACACAGAGCTTAATTCACAAATAGTGAGATCATGAACTGAGCTGAAGTTGGACGCGTAACCAGCTGAGCCACCCAGGCACCCTCCTTTGCCCATTTTTTAATTGGCTGGGGTTTTTTTGTTGTTGTTGGTTGTTTGTTTCGCTATTAAGTTGTATGCGTTCTTTATGTATTTTGGATATTAATATCCTATCAAATATATGACTTGTAAATATTTTCTCCCACCCAGTAGGTTGCCTTTTTGACTATTATTAGGAATAAGAAACACATAACAGCTCTTGAAGAGGCAAATTACACAAGGGGAAAAGAAAAATTGCACACACAAAACTTGAGGGGGGGTGGTAGTGAAAGGATTGTTTATTAAGAGATGAGAATGTTGGTAGGTGGATAGAGGACAAATTAGAAAAAAATCTGGCGATTCTAGATTGAACATACACTAGAAAGGGATAATTGATAGGATAAGGTCCTGTGTTATAGTATCTGCTCTCTTTTGTGGGGAAAATCTACATAATATCAAAAGTATCCTATAGTTGCTCTTCTGCCTGTGGAAATCATCTGAAAACATATTTGAAAGTGCTTTAGTGAACAGGGATCAACAGATGTTACTGTAAAAGGCCAGATAGTAAATATTTTAGGTTTTGCTGGTCACATATGGTGTCTATTTGCTTATGCTGCTGCTTCTCCCTCTCCTCCTCTTTTCTGCTCTTTAAAAATGTAAAATCATTCTTTGCTTGTGGGGCTCGCAAGAAGAGGCCATGGGCCAGATGCCTGCAGGCCATAGTTTGCTGACTCCTGCTTTGGAACATTTGCTGTTCTCCACAACCACCAACCCTCCCCCCCCCCCCCCCCCCCGTAAGTGAAGAAAGAAATGTCTTTTTTGGAGAATAAGAAGTTGGACTAATTTAATACATTTGAATGTATGTGTCCCCTGACCCGTTTTCGACCATCGTCTCTCATACTTGTAACTGCTAACTATTTGGGACCATAGAATATAGCATGGTTTCAACAATAGTTCTTAAGCCTGCCTTCTTTTCTGTCCTTTTTTCTCTCCCTTTTCCAACTGTGGTAGTTTAAAAACATATCTGCAAACTATTTGACACTTGTCATAAAAAAATAGTCTATATTCAACTATAGAGAACAAACAGATGGTTACCGGAGGGGAAATGGGTAGGGGGATGGGTGAAATAGATGATGGGGATTTAGAGTGTCCTCATCTTGATGAGCACAGGGTGATGCACGGAAGTGTTGAATCACTATACTGTACACCTGAAACTAATATAACACTATATGTTAACTATACTGCAATTAAAATAAAAAAGTATAGGGGTGCCTGGGTGGCTCAGTCGGTTAAGCGTCCGACTTTGGCTCAGGTCATGATCTCGTGGTCCGTGAGTTCGAGCCCCGCGTTGGGCTCTGTGCTGACAGCTCAGAACCTGGAGCCTGCTTCAGATTCTGTGTCTCCCTCTCTCTGACCCTCCCCCGTTCATGCTTTGTCTCTCTCTGTCTCAAAAATAAATAAACGTTAAAAAAATTTTTTTTTTAAAATAAAAAAGTATAAGTATACCACCATACTCTATATTTAGGTTAAAAAAAAAAGTCTGGGTTCTATTCCCGTGAACCCAGGTGGCTCTTGTGGCTGCCTCAACAAATAGGATGTGACAGAAATGACACTTTGTGATTTCTGAGATAGGATCATAAAAGATACAAATTCTGCCTTCCTTTCTCTCTCTCTCTCTCTCTCACATGACACATACATTTTGAAGTTATAAGCTGCCAAGTAAGAACAGCTATCTGAAAGCTTCCATGCTGCAGAGACCATGGGAGAGCACATGGAGATAGGGAGAGATGTCTGGGACCCCCAACTGTTCCTGCCCCCAGCTATACAAGTCTTTTGAGGTCAGGTGCCATGCATATGAATGAGCAAACTTTCAGATGTTTCCAGCACCAGCCACCATCCGGCTGCAAGCTCATGAGACACCCTAAGCAAGAACCATCTAGCTAAGCTCAGTCAAGCCCCAGAACCCTAAGAGATAATAAAATGTGTGTTGTTGTTCTAAGCCAGAATTTTGCAGTGATTTGTTACATAGCATTGGGTAACTAGAAATGATTTTGGGATCTGGAAATGGAGTATTACTGTAACACAATCTAAAACATATGGCATTATCTTTGGAGCTGAGCTGCAGGCATAAGTTGGAAGGGTCTTGAAGAGATTAGGAGCAGAAGTTGATGGCTCTTGAGGTTGTCACTAGAACTTAAAGGAAAACAAGGGAAAAATTACTAAATCTGAAGGAAAGACATTGTTAATAAAACTGTTGCCTGTGATAGTGTAGAAATAGAAGATATGCCTAACGAACTGATGGATTGGCCCAAAGAGTTTTCAGGCTGGAGGTTGAAAGTTTCACCTGGTTTCTTTTAGCTGTCTGTCTGCAAATACAGACTATCCTGTGCCATAGAACAAATGACTGTTTTCATGCAAAAATTTGAGGAAATACAAAGGAGGCTTGACTTGCTGGGTCAGAAAATAAAACCTGTTTCTTTCTGATGACCAGTCTCTTCCCACAGAATATACACAAAGTAAAAAAAGGTCTCATGGGAAAAAAGTCAAATTCATTGCCATGTCACAAAAACTTCCCAGGGTAAAGATGAGGCTAAGGATTTGACTGTCAAATCTTCTGTTAAGACCCTAGAAAGGTTTAAGTGGTGCCTTCTAAATACTTGCAAAAAGACAAAAGCTTAAGGATCCTTTCCATTAAACAGTCAGAATTTGAAAGAATATTAAGGACATGGATGTCCAGGAGCTTTACAAGGAGCCCAGGGTAGACAAGATTTGTTGATGTGGCTTTTGTCTAATGAAGCCAACTCCAATAAAATCAATAAGATTCATAGGAAACTTGCAAAGCTTTTAAGAAAATTATACTTGTAGAAATACTACCAGCCTGGACTAGGAAGAAAAATGGCTTCAAGATGAAAGAAGCTTTTAGACCCAGGAATTTTTACAGGCAGGAAGCAGGCTCATGAAACTACTAAACTTAAAATATGGTCTCTATTTCTTGGAATAGGAAGGATAACTCAGGGCAGAGCAAAGAACCCAGAGGATGATGCCAAGAGCTGAGGAGAATCATTGCAGGCAGCAGAAGAGAACCTTACTCAAGGGACTGGCAAAATGTGCCCATGTTGGATTTGCTATGGACCAAAGACCTCCACATGCCTTTCATTTTCTCCCTTGGTCATCCTGTGCCTGCTCCGCCATAGTTGTTGAATGTGTGGGGCAGTTAATTGGTTTCTCTAGCTCACAGGTTTTCTGACAAAGAGGAAAAGTAGTAAAAGGTAATTTTCTCATTGGTTTTCTTTTCTTTTTTCTTTTTCTTTTTGTAACTTAAACCACATAATAAGGGGCGCCTGGGTGGCGCAGTCGGCTAAGTGTCCGACTTCACCAGGTCACGATCTCGCGGTCCGTGAGTTCGAGCCCCGCTTCGGGCTCTGGGCTGATGGCTCAGAGCCTGGAGCCTGTTTCCGATTCTGTGTCTCCCTCTCTCTCTGCCCCTCCCCCGTTCATGCTCTCTCTCTGTCCCAAAAATAAATAAACGTTGAAAAAAAAATTTAAAAAAAAACACATAATAAAACAACAAGAATATTTTAGAATGTAGCTAGAATGGCTGTAAAGTAAGCACAAAAATTCTCCTTCTTCTAGAGTCTCACGTTAGTATATTCTAGGTACCTAATACAGGACTTATTTACTATGTAATAATTTTTTTTGTAAATGTTAGTTTCCTTTATCATTCTTTTTGCCTGTCAAGGAAGTTACTTTATTCATGGTATCCAGCTCCCTTATGCTGACTTCTAGTTCACTAGGGCTTTCCACCCCTACAACTCCCCCACCAGCCCCTTTACCTCCCCATATGCTCTAAACAGTTTCTGGCCTTTTAGTATAATCCAGACTCTGAACTTGCCTGTCTTGATTTTTCAAAAACTCAGAGTGACTAGTTAATATGATGAATGCTAAAATATTAACAAAAATTTTACTTATGTGATTTTAATTGCAACCTTCAATGTTTACCCTATGGAAGAAGCAGAAGATTTCAGATGCTTTTGTAGGCCCTCTGACTCTATTTTGGGTGAGGATCCTTAAGTTGATACTCAAGTCATGACATTGATGTTCCTTTCTAGTGGAGAGTTGCTGTTTTTAGGGATGTAATACAGCATAGAAACTGTGCTAAAATCTGTCCTGGCTCCTTTTCATGTTATGGGCCATCTGTGAAGCTTTTGAGTGTAGGTCAGATGTAGCTCTCATCTCCTTTCCCCCAGTATTTTGTACAGGATTCTAATTTAATTAAAATTAATGTCAGTAGCATTATTGTAGCATTATGTTGAAGAGGAAAATCTAAAGGAGGAGGAATTTTGAAGGAAGGAGGGATGGAAAAGAGGAACGCAGTTTTACCTGGGTTGTTTTGCCTTGGAAAATAATGTGCTTATGTAGTCTTGCGAGTCAGTGAATATACATATACACATTAAAGAATATACATTTCTTTATTTAACCAGTTTTATTGAGTATCACTATGGGGCTTCTTTGGAGATAAAATAAATCAGAAATCCTTACTCTGAAGGACTGGTTCCTGCAAGGATTTGGTGCTGCGCCCTGCATGGGGCCTGGGTGATGTGTGGATTTGCCATACCTTAGGGAAGGTTTCTGCCTAATGTTAGACCATGTCTCTTACTGCAGTCCATAGGCATTCTTAGATTTAAAGATAATACTGAGTTCTCAGGAAAGCTGAGTTCCATCAACAATAACCTCTTTCTGTAAATTATAAAAAAGAAATTATCTGACCTTAAGAATGAATTTATTACTGAGTGAATTTAATTCACCAAAGGAATTTTCTCTAATATTTAGGCTATTGTTGGTTTTGGCTTTTAATTAACTGTTTGGTCAAATATTAAATTTGAGTCCAAAGATCCATCTCCTCTGAGGATGTGGTCTAAATAAAGAGGACTTGGTAAATAATGGAAAATCAGATTTTCCAAGTTTTTTGGAGCAATTCTCTCTAGTCTTTCCATGGTAAACAGCATGTGCGGCTTTTTCAGTGTTTCTACAAAATGGAGCTACTCCTTTCCTATGCACATACACGTGATCTCATTTTTGTCTTGTTTTCTTCTTTGCTCAGTTTCTTCATTTCTTCTTGTTTGCCTCATTTCTTCATTTCTTCTTGAGTAAGGTACAGCCATCTTTGGGGAGAAGTGGTGTGGCACCAGAAACCAGAGGGACACTCAGGATAGATACCCTGCTGACTCATCATGGGAATTTGGGCAAGTCACTAAGCAGGAAATTGGAGGAGTCAGTGCTGGTTAGGGAGTTAGTTCATGATGGAGGCATGGACAAGATCTGGTGACCTCACGGCCTTGGCAGTGGCATTTCTACATGTTTCTATTGCCACCACCTACCTTATAGGTATTAGATGATCCAGCAGTGAGTTATTCTGTGCAAGATGAAGCAAAGGCTTTGGGGTCAGGGAGCCTAGGGGTTATTTCCTGTCTCTGTTGTTTAATAGCTGTGTGACCTCAGGTGAATTTATTAATCTCATTTACCCTCAGTTTCCTTGTTTGTAATACCTGCCATGAAAAGTCCTTCTGAGGATCACAGATAATACACCTAAAGTGCTCAGCAAAGTCCTAACACAAGGAGGGTGTTCATAAATGGTCGCTATTCGAGGGAGTCTAAAAAGTCTCTTTCAAAAACTTAATACACCCATATAATCCCAATTTTAACCTCTTTCTGACATACACACACACACACACACACACACACACACACACACAGCATTTACCATTTTAAGCTCTTGACACTGGATATCCACCCTACTATTTTAAAAGTGGGCTTTTGTCATCACAAAAGTGATCCTGTTGCCAGTTCAAAGGAACACTCATGAGGGGTGCCTGGGTGGCTCGGTTGGTTTAGTGTCCAACTCTTGGTTTCAGATTAGGTCATGATCTCACAATTTGTGAGTTCGAGCCCCTCATCAGGCTCTGTGCTGAAAGTGCAGAGCCTGCTTAGAATTTCTCTCGCCTCTCTCTCTCTCTGCTCCTCCCTGGCTTGCTCTCTCTCAAAAAATTAAAATCAACATTAAAAAAAATAAAAGTAAATAAATAAAATCTGCTTAAAAATAAAACAAAGGAACACTCATAGCTAAGAAAAAAATTAAAAGGCAGAAATGTATTATTTTCTTAAATTATTCTCTGGTAATTCCAACTCATTCTCTCCCATGCCTAATAATGATGTCAAAAACAACAGCCAATCCACATCCTTTCTTGTTGACTGAAGCCCGGCTGGTCTGGAGCCAAATCACCCTTTGGGCTTGCTAGCAACTGCACCAAGCAGCTGTATTACATTGCTTGGATAGATAAATAAGTGGTCAGGAGTCATTTTACACGACAGCCTTCTAGTTCTACAGAAACTAAAAAAGATGATCCATACAAATGGCCAGGTTCCCCAGGACCGTGTACCTGTATGTTGCCCCTACATTAGAGCACCTTGCAACCGCCTTCTGGGGCAAGGATGCAGGGCCACCAGGAATTGTGTGACACTGGTATGGGGAAGCTGGGGCTGGTGCAGGGACCCCTGCAAGCAGTGTGCTGCCTGCTGAAGGATATAGCATTGCTCTTGTGAAAAGTGCCTTTTTAGTCAAAGCAATAAATCTTCCCTTGTTTAAATGACAGATGGTTAGGATTGTCGCTTCTGTTTCCAGCAAAACCCGTAAGAGGGAAAACAAATAACGGGCATTCAGAGTTCTTGGTTTTCAAGAATACCACTTGGAAAAATTTGAAACCGTGTAGCTTTAGCACAGTTATAGGGTGTTTTGGTCGACACCAAATGCCCCACCCCAGTGATGTACCCGTCCTAATCCCTGGAATCTGTGACTATGTTATGTTCCATGGTGAAAGGGAATTAAAATTGCAGATGGAGGCAAGGTTGCTAATCAGACAGCTTTAAAACAGGTGATTATCTCAGATTGTCCAGTGGTCCCAGGGCAATCACAGGGGAAGGAGGAGGCCAGAAAGTCAGGAGTCAGAAGCAAGGTTTTAGTGATGTGAGTGAGGACTTGACCCACCTCCACTGGCTTTGAAGAAGAAGAAAGGGGCCGTGAGCCAAGGGAAGCGGTGGCCTTTAGGAGCCGGGAAAGGCAAAGGATATCATTCTGCCCTCGAACTTTCAGAAAGCCTTGCAGACACCTTGATTTTGGTCCAGTGAGACTCCCTTCAGACTTCTAACCTGCAGAACTGTGAGATCAGAATTTTGTGTTGTTTTAAGCGATTACACCCATGGTGATTTGGTACAGCAGCGATACAAAATTGACATAGCATTTCGCTCTGAACAACGAAAGATCTAAAATTGACGAGCCCAAATTTCATCTCTTCCCTTTTTCTAAGAGAGTGGGATGACAGAGCCAAAGCAAGGCAGAGGACTGTGACACCAAAGGGCCCAGCTGGCTGGCAGGGTCACGGCTGATCGAGACCTCTACGGTCAGTTCCCTGGCTATTTCCCCCTCCCTGCCTTACACCATGGGGTTCTTCTCCACTGGCCCAGGCCTCATATTGCCTCCATTTGCTTTCACTCCTCTTTGCTTGCTCTCATCCCCTTTTTCATGATTTTTCTCTTCTGTTTCCCTAGGTGTCTCCTCTCCACTTCTCCTCTTCCACTCTGATAGGGTCTGGCAGTGGCCCAAGCTGGTAAGGGGAAAGTGGACATTCCTACATTGTCCTCCCTCTCCCCTCAAAGTCTGTAGTCCCTGGGGATAGAATCTTGAATGAAAGTGCAAAGAGTAAAAGGAGCAGATAGGAAAAGAGGCACCTGAAACCAGTAAGGATCCAAACAAATGGGAAGGACGACAGACAGATGCCACCTCGTCGTGTTGACTTAAGTGTCACCGTTTCCCTTACAAAGCCATTCCAGTTTACACCAGGGATGACAGCAGATACCATTCCTGTGCTCTTGTTCCCTAAATAGTTCACTGTACACTCCCAGCAGAGTTTAGGATGCAGAGCTAAGTGCTCTCAGCGTACCCAGCCCCATCACCGTTTGTGGCCTGTGCAGAATTTGATGGATGCTTCAAGCTAGTCAGATATTCACTGAGCGCCCACTGCGTACCGGGCAGTGCACCAGGCACAGGCCGTGCCCAGGCTGTGGGGCCTGCTGTCTGGTGGGGGGTGGGCTGTCTGGGACTTGAAGCAGTTGCCATTTTCCCAGCGCAGCATCCAAGCAGTTTACCGCGGATGCTGTCCTAAAGACACAAGCTTATCTAATTTAGACAAGAACAACACACTAGAAAATTTCCGCTAAAGGTTAGTCACAGACTCTGTGTGCCTCCCAAGAACACGGTAAGTTCTTCCTTTGGAGTCAGGGGGCTGCCTCCAGGGCCCAAGGAAAGAACATTCCACCCCGCTGCCTGCGACGTGATGTCCCAAGTACGCTAAGTAATGCCTGTATCATCTCAACCATCTTTGGTTTGACAAGCTTTATCAGATGACTTCATATATCGGGTGGAACTGAATCTTTAACAGGGATGATGCTGCCGCCCTAACACCCCACCACGCCCTAGGCAGACTCCGCCTCAGGACTGCATTTTCATACATCGGAGATGGAAACTGTCTGTTTCTAGTTCCCTGAATTGCTACAGCTTCCAACTGCTCTCCTTGGCTTCTGTCTTTCCCTCCTGCAGTTTTGCCCAAAAGCTTCTTAGAGGGATCTTTTAAAAATAACACTGAGCCACCCCTTTCTGTCCCTCCTGCCTCTGTACCTGAGTTGGACGCTTTCATAACACCCACATTTCGCCCTTTGTTTCAGTCATCATACTCAACTGTCATTGCCTGTGCACCCAGTGCATCTCCCACTAATCTCTGATCCTCTGGCTGGCCTGTGCCTGTCTTAGGTTTGTATGCAGACCGCTCAGCCCTGAGGCCAGGAGCCAAACACTCCCGGGGTCTTGAGCGAGAGCCACTCTGCTACCTGAGAACTGAGTGATCCCCCACTGTTCCAACAGTCAGGCCCAGACTCTTCATTTCAGTTTTCAGCTACTCTGATTTTCCTTATGTACAAGCTTTCAGATCTCCTGTTGGCCCTCATCTGGTTCTTGCATCTTCAATCTGTCAGTGGTTTCCTCTGCCTACCTATCTGTGGTAACTTGTCTTCCAGAGAGAGCCGCCATCATTGTCTTCTCTTCTGTGTACACATACCACTCCCCCACTGAGAGATGGGGCTCTGTTCCTTGAATCTAGGCTGGCCTCTGACTAATTTCACCAATAGAATATGGTAGAAGGGAAGGGCCAGTTCTGGACCTACTCTTTAAGAGGACTGGCAGTTCCCACTGCCTGTCTCTTGCAGCCCGGAACTGCTATCAGTAAGGCCAGGAAACTGCTGTGAGAGAGAAGCCACATGGAGTGGGGCCAACGCACCAGACACGTGGTCTGAAGAAGCATCTTAGACAACCAGCCCCGTCAAGCCATGAAGGGAATCCAGTCTGAGTGTAACAAGAGGAGAGATCCCAAGCTGAGTATAGTCAGCCTACAGAGATAACTGCGGTTTTAAGCCACTAAGTTTTGGGGTGGTTTGTTATACAGCAATAAATATCCTAAATACTATCCTTCAAAGTGCCAAAGCCAAAGCTTTGCCTTGGTGGTTGCTAGTCTAGGTGCCCTTGATCTCTAACTTCTTTAATTCTCATTGATGCCACATATTTTGTTATCCAACTATATATATTATTATTTTCTTCATGACCAAACTCTCTGGTCTTTAAGGTGCTGAATAGCGGAAATGTCTTTTGTAATCCCTTCAAGTCCTAGTACTGAACACAAATGTAAGCAGTAAGCTGTTGAATTGAATTCTTGGTCATTGCATTCTTGGTCATTTTAGCTCTCTGCCAACTGTTTACATTTTTTTAATGTTCATTTTTGAGAGGGAGAGGGGGTTTGAGCAGGGGAGGGGCAGAGAGGGAGACAAAGAATCCGAAGCAGGCTCCAGGCTCTGAGCTGTCAGCACGGAGCCCAATGCAGGGCTCAAACCCAGAAATCACAAGATCATGACCTGAGCTGAAGTCGGACACTCAACTGACAGAGCCACCCAGGCGCCCCATCTGCCAACTATTTTAGCTTTGACTCTCCTTCACAGGCTCTTTCAGGGCATTCTTTCAAGGCATGGTTATGAGACGTGTGTGTGGCAGCAGGCAGCCCTCAGGGCCCTTCTGCCGGGAGACTGTGTGTTACAGTGCAGTGGTTCTCAAAGTGTGGCTCCACATGAGCAGATTCAGCATCATCTGGGGGCCTGTTAGGAATTCAGATTCTTGAGCCTACCCCAGACCTCTCAGATTAGAAGTTCTGTGCGGGTCGGGAAACCCAGCCTTCGGTGTTTTAACAAGCCTTCCAGGTAATTCTGACATATGCTAAAGTATGAGCATCACGGTTGTAGCGGAAAGAGGCCTGTGTTAAGGTCAGAAGGCCTAGGATTCTTTCATGAACCAGCATTTGTTAAATACGCACCTGCTTGTGCCAGGTTCTGTGCTGGGGCAGGGGACCCTAAGATGGCGGTAGGTTTGTCTCTGCGCTTGTGGGTTGAGGGAGGGTGGCGGCAGCATGTGTGCAAGAATAAATGAGACACGCCCCACGTTATCTCTGCTCACTAAATGAGAGAGTCCCAGTGTTTTGCCCTCACTTTTCTACCTGTGGATCAGATGCCATTATCATGAAACTTCACTTAGGAATGAAGGTTCACTAAGGTTGAGGAACCCTTTTATTAGAATGGGTTTGTACTAAAGATCGGTTAGTAGGGGGTGCCTGGGTGGCTCAGTTGGTTAAGCGTCCGACTTTTAATTTTAGCTCAGGTCACGATCTTGTGGTTCCTGAGTTCAAGCCCCGCATCAGACTCTGCACTGACAGTGTGGAGCCTGCTTGGGATTCTCTCTGTCCCTCCCTCACTTGTGCTTGATCTCTCTCTCAAAAATAAACATTAAATAAAAAACCACAAAAAAATCAGTAGCCCACTGAACAGTTTATATACAAGCTCAGCGTACAATAGAAAATTAAGAGTGAAAATCAGGTCATTCGTAGCCCTACCAACTTACAGATCATAGATGACAGCTAATACCATTTCGGTGTATTTTCCTCCAAACTCTTCAACGTCTGCATCTCCTCTCCCCTTAGATATTCTCTTAGTGGCATGTGGTGACCACTGTAAGTCACTTGTTTCCTGGAACTTCAGTGTCTGTCGGGGCGATGGAGGCAGCAGGTCACGGTGTTTGTGGGCAGTGAGCATGGCCGGCTGAGGCGTGGGTGCAGTGGTAGCAGAGACAGTTCCTAGCTCCCATTCCCCCTTGGGCCCGTCTTCCCCCTGCAGTTACTCCCTCTTTTCTGGTCAACCGCACAGACTCTTTCCTGCTTCTTCTGTGTGTCCTGTTTTTCCTCTTTTTAAGCTTTGTTTCCCACCCGTGGTCAGCCCGACCTTCCACACCCCTCTCCCCTCGACCAGTTCCTCTTAGTCCTTCAGGACCCAGTGCAGTGATCGGCATACGGGGGCAGTGTTCCCCGATCCTTGCAGACTCCTAATCCCACTCTCCTCTGGTTTTCCGCTGCTCTCCTTCATGCCTGCATTTCAGTACTTGTCTCGTGTGAGTGTTACACAGGTAGGTGTCTGATGCCCTTGCCCTAGGACAGAGGCTTCTTATTCATCTCTCCGTCCCCTAAGATACATGAAAGGGTTTCTGTAACGTCTGCAAAATGAATAAATAAAACCCGCAGGCCTGTCAGAGTCCCCCAGAACTGCTCTTCACGAGCATGGGACCCACTGGCGAGCCCCTGGGCTAGACAGGCTTCTGACCTTGATACACCGGCACTGTGCTTCCTTCAGGGAAGCCTCTCTGTGGTTTGGATTTGAGCTTTTTGAGAGATTTTTTAACAATCCAGCCACAATGGAAGGAAGCACTTTCACGTAAGATGGGAAATGGGCAGAAAAGGAGAATAGAGGTCTTGGAAATGCTGTCTGTGATGGCCTAGAATCTTGTAGCAGACTCAGACTCCCCAGACTAAGGGAACGTGTATTCTCTATGATGAGATCAGTACTGTTACATCTTTATAGAAAAAACCAGAGCTGCCATGAGACACAGCCAGTGAGGCTGACTCAAGACAAAAGAGGCATTTTTCTGTTTTCTTTAACAGAGGGTAGCAATCAATTCTGTAGTCATCACTCTGATCCCTGACAACGAATGGGTCAGAGGGAGGAAGAGATTGGGGGGCTGAAGAAAGACGGAAGAGCGAGCAGTATCTATGGAGCGGCCTGGGAGGGAACTTCCCAGAGAGCAAATGAACGCAGACAGCTGATTTTGTTGTGATGACAGAGGAGGGTCCATGCGGTGTCCTGAGAGCAGCCTCGCAGGAAAGGCGGAGAGGCAGAGCCAGACCGTTGTGGTTGTGCAGACATAGGGGATGCTGTTGCTGGCGGCCACCCGGCTGGCCTGGGAGAACACCACCGGGGTTCAGTTGGAGAGCTAGGAAGATGGCTCTTAGTACTTGTGTGTCACATGTCATATTAATGGGGTAGCATTATTTGTAGCTAAAAACAACTCTACTAGGATTTCAGAGTTGAGTTCTCTGTGACTTTGGCCCACTCTGCCATCATTAGGGCTAGACGTGCTCACAGAGACACAGCTTTCTATTATGTTCTTGAGAAAATCAGAGGAGACACCTGTTAATCTGTATCAGGGAGTGAAATTTCTGGCAGCTCGCAAGCTCACAAAAGATGCAGGTTGAACTCGTTTAGGGTCCTCACTGGCACTAAATAGTGTTGTTCTTTGCCTTGTCTCCTGTATGCGCTGGGATCCACCCATGGCCAGCATGACCTACACCCTCTCTCCTGGACCCCCTCATCCTTCATGACCCAGGGCAATGGTCAACGTGTGTGGCCAAGCTTCCCTTGTAGAGTCTCCACAGTGCTCCCGTCATACCCTGCTTATGGTTAGTTCATGTGAACATTTCATATGTAGGGAGCTGGATCCAGGACCCTTGTGTCACATGCACGTGACATGGCTTTTGGCCTAAGCACGTCCTTGCTCCTGACCGCCAAATCATTTCTTCCTGTTCTGGGAGGTAACCCTTACTTTCCGCTGCATTTTGCTCTTGTAATAGCACTAAACGGGCCACCTTTGTTTCTACTCAAGCAGCATTTGATGAGACTAGGCAGCGATGACAGGAGGCCCTCATTCCCCTACTGAGCCAATTCTACCCTGCAGGATTGCACGTGCCCACCTTCATAGGTGGTGGGACAATTACTGGTTGCCTTCTAGACCTGCTTCAAAGCTTCCTGGAACCTGGCAGTGAATGAAATGCACAACCTTCCAACTCAATGACATTTAAGGCAACCACTCATCGGTTCAGGCAGCAAAATAAATTGGTACTCAGATGCTCCCAGTCTATTTTTCTGGTTAGAGCTATAAATAAAAGAAATGATTGCACCACTGCCGGTGTGACACCAACCTGCCCCCTCCCCAAGCAATCACATTTTCTTGCTCGCTCTCTGGCTTTGTTCTGGGCCCCCTGAGGAACACAGTGTTAAGGATTGTATTTCGAGGTTGCCTGGTGGTGTATCTACATTTGAGTCTCACACAAATAAATATAATGAATGAATGTGGATACATTTCAATTGCATATCCACCCGTACTGAATTTGTAATTCATTCATAGGAAAATATTTTCCATTAAACGTTCTAACTCTTCCAGTATTCTTACTTAGTCCCTTTTGTTCATGGGACTAAGTTGCATCACTCAGTGGTGACATTTAAATGACAGTTTCTACAGTCACACTGAGTGATGACCTTGTGAAGTGTGGTGCACTGTGTGCTTATCCAGTAATTTATATATCTCATAAATACTAGTTGTGATGTCTGAAGAGAACTCAAATGGCAAGAAGTATTTTCCCCCACACAAATGCAACATCTTTGGAAGCATGTTCTGATACTTATTTGCCCCATGATTCCCAAATTCCTTCCCTTCAAGGCCATAAACATTCTAAACATTGCTTTCCCCACCCCAATACCCCAGTACTTGAACGTTAAAAATAAAAGCAAAACAGGGTTCCCACTCTCCTTCCCACCCCCCAAGACACTGATGTCTGTACAAACACAAAAGGCGGGGGGGGGGGGCGGGGGGGGGAGGAATCAATCAAATCAAATGATCTTCACCTCTTTCAAACGAAATCTGCTTTAATCAGTATGCTAGCACATTCTGTCAAACTCCCCTGACCTTTGAAACAATACATTATTCCTTCAATTCCAGCCAAAGCTAAGCCTTTGCCAGCCCCAAACCGGCTCTACATAGGGGCTGTTGCCAAGCTGACTTCCCTGGCTCAGTCGAGAGGCAGCATGCTCCCCGGCTCTGCTCGAAATTAATAAGGCCAATCAGAAATGCACAAAACCTGCATGACCAATCATTCTCCAGGCGTTTGCCATCTCCTCTGCGGTCAGATAAATCACGTTGAAGCTATTACACCAATGACCATAAATTAGGGGGCCTGGCGGTGCGTCCCTCCCGAGAACACAGCAGGCTGAGACTGGGGAGAGCGAGTGCAGGTTCCCGCAGCGGGGGAGGGAGGTGGGAGCGCCGGCCCGAGAACCCACCCCCCTCCCCCAACCGGAGCTGGACGCGCGCCCCCAGCTGCTGACGCGGGCTGCTCAGGGCTGGCCTCGATCCCCCAGGTGCGGGGACTCCATCTGCGCCGCTCCGCCAGGCTATTTACAGCCGAGGTTAGGCCGGTGATTGCTGGCATGGAAAACTCATTTCTCAGCCTGGCTTTTATTTACACTCTTATTAAGGAGCCCTTCACTCACGGCGGAATGGCAGCGAGTGGCCGCGGCGCGCGCTTGGCCCCGGGCCAGGCAGCCGGAGGGGCTGCGGGTGAGCGACGGCCGCCCCAGAGAGCGCGGTGCGCGCGGGGACAAAGGCGCCCTGGAAGTCGGGCGCCGCGGCGGGCAAGAGCCTGGGCGTTAAGACCACCCTGCAAGAGTTTGAGCTCTTTGTGTCCAGATCGCCCCTCGCAGTCTCCGCCCCCTTGCTCGCCGAGCTCCTGGTAGACGTTGAACAAGAGAAAGCAAAAGAGTGATGTGCTCTGACCTCCATCCAAAACCCTAGGTAAAGATTCTGTCCTCCTGCAGCCCCTCTCCACCCGCCAAAGCCTCCCCTGCCGGGTGTAGTTCCCTCCCCCCTGCATCCAGCGGGGGTGGACTCAGCAGTAACGACTCCGGAGGGGGAAACTTCCCGGCTGTTCTTTCCTTTCCGTTGGCAGCACGTAAAACCGGAGCAGGCCTGCGTGTGTGCCTGTGAGCCTGAATGTCCTGAAAACCCTCCAGCAGCCCCTGCACGTCTGGGGCTCCTCAGCATGCATATTCATGCTCAGAGCAGTAAAACCCAGGTCAGCTGCTTGGAGACTGTGATCCTGAAAGCTGACCAAGCTGGAGAATTCAATAAAATGAAGACTGAGCAGTTGGAGTCCCATGCAAAGAGGACTTGGGGGCATTCAGGCAACGTTTTTTGTCCCCCCCCCCTCCCCCAAAAGGGACAAAGGAAAGAGGAAGAAGTTTCCTGGGGGGACGGTTTCCACAGCCCTTCCCTTTGCTGTGGACATCGTGATTTCTTTCTTGAATCCCACCCACTCTCTTTCCTAATGTCCTCAACCCCTGTCATCTTAATGCTTTTTTCTGCACAGGGTCCCTCTTGGTTGAACACGTTCTTCCTTCCTCTATCCTCTCATCTGATGACACCACTCTTCCCCCTTCCTTTTCTTCCCAGAAAATAGTGGGTTCCTCTTCTGTCCTCCTGATCCTCATTTCCATCACTCCCTTCAGAAATGCCCCTTTCCTCTTTCCTGGTAGCTCAGGACACGGTCATTTTTTTGGTCTAGGGTGGTGCTGGGGAGAGTGAAGACACCAGAGCAATAATGTACTGCCCTCTAGGACTGCTGTGCAACGGGCAGCAATATTATGGCGCTGCACTGAGTCTCTGAAAATTTATTTGTTGAAGACCTAACTTGTAGTGCCTCAGAATGTGACTGTTTGGAAATAGGCCCTTTAAAGAGGTAAAGAAGGTAAAATGAGGTCATATGGGTGGGGCCTAATCCAATATGACAGGTGTCCTTCCAAGAAATTTGGACACAGGGTAGACACCAGGGATGCGTGAACAGGGACAAAAGACTATGTGAGCACACAGCGAGAAGGCCAAGCCAGGCAAACAAAGCAGAAAGGCCTCGGGAGAAACCAAACCTGCCAACACCTTGATCTTGGACTTCTGGCCTCCAGAACTTTAGGAAGGAAAAATTCTGTTGTTTAGGGGCGCCTGGGTGGCGCAGTCGGTTAAGCGTCCGACTTCAGCCAGGTCACGATCTCGAGGCCCGTGAGTTCGAGCCCCGCGTCGGGCTCTGGGCTGATGGCTCAGAGCCTGGAGCCTGTTTCCGATTCTGTGTCTCCCTCTCTGTCTGCCCCTCCCCCATTCATGCTCTGTCTCTCTCTGTCCCCAAAATAAATAAATGTTGAAAAAAAAAAAAAGTCTGTTGTTTAAACCCCCCAGGGCGTGGTGCTTTCTCATGGTGGCCCTAGCAAACTAACACAGGTACTAAGGAAGCCTGCTTGGAACATTCCTCTGGCCCTCCCTCCGCCTCCATGATTTGGAAACTCTCCCTCAGGATGGCTTTGCCCTGGTACAACTTTCCTTTTTGTTATGTTCCAGGTGATCTTGTTTAAGATAAGAACCTACCAACCAGTGAAATTTCTCTGCTGGAAGAGCTTGATTTTTATGCCTTCTAATCTGCACTTTTGTTCTGTGTAGGGTTTCCAGATAAAATACAGGATACCCATCTAAATTTGACTTTAAGATGAACGGCAAATAATTTAACTATGTCCCAATACTGCATGGGACATACTGTTCTTAAATTTTTTTTTAAATAATTTTTTAATGTTTATTATTTTGGAGAGACAGAGACACAGCGTGAGAGAGGGAGGGGGAGAAAGGGAGACACAGAATCTGAAGCAAGTTCCAGGCTCTGAGCTGTCAACACAGAGCTTGACTTGGCTTGAACTCCCGCACTGGGAGATCATGACCTGAGCCGAAGTCGGACGCCTAACTGACTGAGCCACCCAGGCGCCCCTGTTTTTTAAAAATTCTTTATTTGAAATTCAGATTTAACTAGGTAGCCTGTAGTTTTTATTTGCTAAATCTGCACTAGTTCAGGGGTGCATATTTTTAATATCTTTACACTGTGGTTCTCACAGTCTCCTGAAGAACATTTTGAAAATACTGATGGCTGGGTTCCTCCCTGGGGGATTCTGATTCTGATTTAATTAGTCTAAGGTGGGGCCTTGTCAAAGGGACTTTTTTTTTTCTTTTTTAAGCTCCCAGGTGATTTTAATGTGCAGCCAGGGCATAGACTCCCTGCAGGAGATAGGTATTAGCTAATTAAATGCTCAGGGTGACTGCATTGTTGGATTTAGGCTCCCTTAAGCTTGAATTCTTTGGGTTTTATTCTGTGAAAAAATGTCATCTTATCACTGTTCTTATGGCTGAGCCCAGAGGCAAAGGTCAACAGATCACCAAAAAATGCCCTGTTGGTATGTGAAATGGTCTTTTTACTTCAGGTCAACTGAGCCCATAAAGAAAGATGTCGAGAGCTGTAATATTGACACCACTGTAGCAAATGACTCTCCATCTCAACACTTCAGGTTTTGTAATAAATAGTGCAGCTGGGCCCCCTGGTAAAAGATTTACCTTTTACCATTACTTTTATTACAGGTCAGTGCTCAAGAACGCAGGATCTGTTTTTAAGTACACTTCTAGTTCAGGAGGAGTTTGGACATAATTTTGTTCTGTGCTTCCAGACCCTGGGTTTCTGTTCTTCAGCTGTTAATTGGCATGTATGGAGAAATTCATAGAAAGTTTAGGTATTGTGGCTACCACCTCTGGGGTAGCACACTTTTTCTTGTGCTTGGGGACAGGCCTTCTAGTTGAGCCTGGTACTCACTTTCATGCTGAAAATAACCGTTGCCGACAGAAACCTTTCCACTGAGTGCTTAGGAGATGGTGGCACAGAGCTCCAGCTGCGAAAGAGTCAGAACCAGAGTGAGAGGGAAATAAAATGCCTGTGACAACACATTTTATAGAAAATGACATGGGTGGGTCAGCAGATGATATTGCTTGATGGCTCTGTGCAAAGTTCAGGAATGGAGATTTGAAGTGAAAGAGCTTTGTGGGCCACCTGGGTGGCTCAATCAGCTAAACATAGGACCCTTGGTTTTAGTTCAGGTCATGATCTCATAGTTTGTGAGCTCAAGCCCCATGTTGGGGTTTGGGATTCCTTCTGACCTTCTCCCACCTGTCACATGCTAGCTCTCTCTCTCTCAAAATAAACATTTCAAAAAGAACTGTGTTAAAAATGTCATCTAAGTAATCACAGACACGATGGAGGTTTTGCAACTACTGTTTACCTAATGAGAAGTTCTAGAAGCTGTTACAGTGAGAGGTAGCTGAGTGCAGAATATAAGTTTTGGATTTGAAATTCTGCTTCAGTGCTCCTTGCTTCTTGTGTCCCTGGGCAACAACTTAACCTACCTGAACTTTTATTTCTTCATCTGCAGAAATGCTTCTGGAATAGTAGGATAAGGACTTTTGCCATTCCATTCTCCCATACAATCAAAGAGAACACTGGTCAAAATTGTGAAAGTCAGCTTTTTCAAAACACTGGAAATTAACCAAAGGATTGCAACAATTCAAGGAGTGTTTATTCAAGAAAATCAGCTGAATCTCAGTAAGAACAGGCTCTCAGTAAGAACAGGGAGCTTTGTGGCATTTTAACTTAACCACTTTCCTTACCCTCAATCCAGATATGTGATAGCCTTGAGCAACAATAGCCTCACAACCAGAGTAGCTCTTTTTTTTTTTTAATTTTTAATGTTCATTTATTTTTGAGAGAGAAATGCACAGAGTGTGAGCAGGGGAGGGGCAGAGAGAGAGGGAGACACAGAATCCGAAACAGGGTCCAGGCTCTGAGCTCTCAGCACAAAGCCTGATACAGGGCTTGAACTCACGAACCACAAGATCATGACCTGAGCTGAAGTCAGATGCTTACCTGACTGAGCCACCCAGGTGCCCCCCAGAGTAGCTCTTAAACCCAAAAAACTAACAGCCAATGAAGGGGGAAGAATGGGTTCATAGCTCCCCCAGAAGCCACAGCCCCAGAGAATTGACACAACTTGACTGCCTTGAACCCTGGAAGCAGTTCCCTGGAAAGACCCCATTCCTAGGGCTTGTCTTAACTTGACCAGTTCTGTGTGAACAGTCCTATTCCCGATGCATTAGTCAAAAACAATTAGCAACAACTGTTTAACATCACAGCTGTCTAAGGAATTCATAGCACTTGAGGCTAACAAGAGACTGATCCAAAGTTTTAACTGAAAAAGCTAAAACTGGTCAATGAGATGTCCACAAAGGGCACTGAAAGGCTCTGGCATATTCCTAGAGATCCGTGAGTCCTTGCACATCTGCAGGTCAGTGCACATACCCAGGAGATCTGACTAGGGCTACTCTCTATCTCTGGCTGACTTTAAGGCTCTTTAAAATAAGAAGTAAAGGCTAAGGTAGGGTCGTCAGCTACTTTCCAAAGCACTGAATGTACTCCGACTTTGATGAATAACATTAACCCACATATCCAAGGAGTTCAGTGAACTCCAAGTAGGATAAACCCAAAGAGATCACACATAGACACAACATAATCAACTTCTTGAAAGCAGTAAGAGAGAGGTAACTGACTCATCACAAAGGATGCTTAGTAAGTTTAATGTCCCAACAGAAACCATGCAGGCCAGAAGGTGGTGGAATCAGAACATATTCAAAGTGCCAAAAGAAAAGAAAACGAAACAAAAACCCCTATTAGCCAGGAACTTAAGAGCCAGCAAAACTATTCTTCAGAAAAGAAAAAGACATCCCCCGATAAACAACTGAGAGAATATGTCACAAACAGACCTGTTTTACATGAAACACGGAAGGGAATCCTTTACTGAAATAAAAGGATACTAGATAGTAACTTGAATTCACATGAGAACACCAGTAAAAAAAAAAAAAAAAAATATGAGAATTATAAAAGAGTAGAAACTTGTATTTAAACCTCATCTGTATTTTTTAAAAGCTGCATAAAATAATTATTAAACTTTTGATAGGTTTACATTGAATACAGATCTGTATGACAGAGTACAAAAAAGAGAAAAGGAATGTAAGTATATATTGGAGAAATGTTTTTGTTTACTAATGCAATTAATCTGGTATTAATCTAACTTAGATTGTTTTAAGATGCTAATTGTAACCTTTAGGAAAACCACTAAGAAAGTAACTTTAAAAAATATAGTAGTGACACAAGAAAATATGTGGAAAGATAACAAATACTTGCAGACTAAAGACCATCCTACTAAAGAATGAATGGGCGGGGGCACCTGGCTCAGTTAAGCATCTGACTTCGGCTCAGGTCATGATCTCACGGTTTGTGAGTTCTAGTCCTGCATCAAGCTCTGTGCTGACAGCTCAGAGTCTGGAGCCTGCTTCAGATTCTATGTCTCCCTTTCTCTCTGCCCCTCCCCTGCTCATGCTCTGTGTCTCTCTGTCTCAAAAATAAATACATGTTAAAAAAAAAAATTAAAGAATGAATGGGCTAACCAAGAGGTTAAAGAGGAAATTAAAAAGTACATGGAAGCCAATGAAAATGATAACACCACAGAACAAAACCTCTGGGGACGCAGCAAAGGTGGTCCTAAGATGGAGGTATATAGCAATCCAGGCCTTCCTAAAGAAGGGAGAAAGGTCACAGATACACAATCTAACCTTACACCTTAAAGAGCTAGAAAAAGAACAGCAAATAAAACCCCAAATCTGCAGAAGACAGGAAATACTAAAGATTAGAGCAGAAATCAATGCTATCGAAACAAACAAACAAAAAACAGAACAGATCAATGAAACCAGGTGCGGGTTCTTGGAAAGAATTAACCAAATTGATAAACCACTTGCCAGTTTGATCAAAAAGAAAAAGGAAAGGACCCAGATAAATAAAATCACGAATGAAAGAGGAGAGATCACAACCAACACAGCCGAAATACAAACAATAAGAGAATATTACGAGCAATTATATGCCAATAAAATGGGCAATCTGTTAGAAATGGACAAATTCCTAGAAACATATACACTACCAAAACTGAAACAGGAAGAAATAGAAAATCTGAACTGACCCATAACCGGTAAGGAAATTGAATTAGTAATCAAAAATTAGAGTCCAGGGCTGGATGGCTTTCCAGGGGAATTCTACCAAACACTTAAAGAACAGTTAACACCTATTCTCTTGAAGGTGTTCCAAAAAATAGAAATGTAAGGAAAACTTCCTAACTCTTTCTATGAAGCCAGAATTACCTTGATTCCAAAACCAGTCAAAGACCCCACCACAAAGGAGAACTATAGGCCAATTTCCCTGATGAACATGGATGCAAAAATCCTCAACAAGATACTAGCAAACTAGACCCAACAATACATTAAAAAAATTATTCACCACTACCAGGTGGGATTTATACCTGGGACGCAGGACTGGTTCAATATCCACAAAACAATCAATGTGATACATCACATCAACAAAAGAAAGGACAAGAACCACATGATGCTCTCAACAGATACAGAGAAAGCATTTGACAAAATACAGCATCTTTTCTTGGTAAAAACCCTCAAGAAAGTAGGGACAGAAGGATCATACCTCAAGATCATAAAAGCCATAAATGAAACACCCACCACTAATATCATCCTCAATGGGGAAAAACTGAGAGCTTTCCCCCTAAGGTCAGGAAAAAGACAGGGATGTCCACTCTCACCACTGTTATTCAACATAGTATTGGAAGTCTTAACCTCTGCAATCAGAGAACACAAAGAAATAAAAGGCATCCAAATCAGCCAGGAGGAGGTCAAACTTTCACTCTTCGCAGATGACATGATACTCTATATGGAAAACCCAGAAGATTCCACCAAAAAACTGCTAGAATTGATCCATGAATTCAGCAAAGTCACAGGATATAAAATCAATGCACAGAAATCGGTTGCATTCCTATACACCAATAATGAAGCAACAGAAAGAGAAATCAAGGAATCAATCCCATTTACAACTGCACCAAAACCATAAAATACCTAGGAATAAATCTAACCAAAGAGGTGAAAAATCGATACACTGAAAACTATAGAAAACTTATGAAAAAAAATTGAAGACATAAAAAGCTGAAAAAAATATTCCATGCTCCTGGATAGGAAGAACAAATATTGTTAAAATGTTAATACTACCCAAAGCAATCTACATATTCAATGCAATACCTATCAAAATAACACCAGCATTCTTCACAAACAATCCTAAAATTTGTATGGAACCAGAAAAGACCCTGAATAGCCAAAGCAATCTTGGAAAAGCAAAACCGAAGCTGGAGGCATCACAATCCCGAACTTTAAGATGTATTACAAAGCCGTAATCATCAAGACAGTATGGTACTGGCACAAAAACAGACACTCAGATCAATGGAACAGAACAGAGAACCCAGAAATGGACCCAGAAACGTATGGCCAAGTGATCTTTGACAAAGCAGGAAAGAACATCCAATGGAATAAAGACAGTCTCTTCAGCAACATGGTGCTGGGAAAACTGGACAGCGACATGCAGAAAAATGAACCTGGACCACTTTCTTATACCACACACAAAAATAAACTCAAAATGGGTGAAAGACCTAAACGTTAAGACAGGAGGCCATCAAAATCCCAGAAGAGAAAGCAGGAAAATACCTCTTTGACCTTGGCCACAGCAACTTCTTACTCAACACATTTCCAGAAGCAAGGGAAACAAAACCAAAAAGGAACTACTGGGACCTCATCAAAATAAAAAGCTTCTGCACAGCAAAGGAAACAGCAAAACTAAAAGGCAACTGATGGAATGGGAGAAGAGATTTGCAAACGGCATATCAGATAAAGGGTTAGTATCCAAAATCTGTAGAGAACTCATCAAACTCAACACCCAAGAAACAAATAATCCAGTGAAGAAATGGGCAAAAGACATGAATAGACATTTCTCCAAAGAAGACATCCAGATGGCCAAGCAACACATGAAAAAATGCTCAACATCATCACTCATCATCAGGGAAATACAAATCAAAACCACAATGAGATACCACCTCACACCTGTCAAAATGGCTAATGTGAACAACTCAGGCAACAACAGATGTTGGCGAGGATGCAGAGAAAGAGGATCTCTTTTGCACTGCTGGTGGGAATGCAAACTGGTGCAGTCACTCTGGAAAAAAGTATGGAGGTTCCTCAAAAAATTAAAAATAGAACTACCCAAACAACCCAGCAATTGCACTACTAGGTATTTATCCAAAGGATACAGGTATGCTGTTTTGAAGGGACACCTGCACCCCAATGTTTATAGCAGCACTATCGACAATAGCCAAAGTACAGAAATAACCCAAATGTCCACCGATAGATGAATGGATAAAGAAGATGTGGTATATATATATATATATATATATATATATATACACACACACACACACACACACACACACACACACACACACACTCAACAATCAAAAAGCATGAAATCTTGCCATTTGCAACTATGTGGATGGAACTAGAGGGCATTGTGCTAAGTGAACTTAGAGAAAGACAAATATCATATGACTTCACCCATATGAGGACTTTAAGATACAAAGCAGATGAACATAAGGGAAGGGAAACAAAAATAATATAAAAACAGGGAAGGGGACAAAAACATAATAGACTCTTAAATATAGAGAACAGGGGGTTATGGGAGGGGTGATGGGCTAAATGGGTAAGAGGCTTAAGGAATCTACTCCTGAAATCATTGTTGCACCATGTGCTAATTTGGGTGTGAATTATAAAAAAATAAATATAGAAAAATAGTAGAGGTACAACAAAGGGACTAAAATGGTGTACTTGAATTTGTTTAATGCAAAAGAAGGCAATAATGAACGAACAGAGGAACAAAAAAGACGTAAGACACATAGAAAACAAATAATAAAATGTAGACATAAATCCTACCTTCTCAACAATTACATTAAATGTATATGGATTAAACATTCTAATCAGGGGAGCCTGGGTAGCTCAGTTGACTGGGCATCTGACTCTTGATTTCAGCTCAGGTCATGACTTTTTGGCTAGTGGGTTCTAGCCCCGCGTGGAGCTCTGCACTGACAGTCTGGAGCCTGCTTGGGATTCTCTCTCCCCTTCTGACTTTCCCTGGCTCATGCTCTCTTCTTCTCAAAATAAACTTAAAAGATAAATAAACATTCCAATCAAAAGGCAGAGAGTGCCAGAATGAATTTATAAACCTGCTGTAATTATTTTTTCTCTATAACAGACACTCTTTAGATTCAGAGATACAAATAGGCTCACAATAAAAGGATGGAAAAAGATGTCCTATGCAAGAAGTAACCAGATAAGAGAACAGCTATACAAATACCCAACAAAGTAGACTTTAAGATAAAATCATTACCAGAGACAAGGGAGGACATTTCATAATGATAAAAGGGTCAATCCAACAGGAAAATATTACACACACACACACACACACACACACATATATATATCTAACAAGAGTCCCAGAATACACAAAGCAACCATAAAATCGAGGAGGGAAGCAGACAATTTAACAATCATAGTTGGAGGCTTTTACACCCCACTTTTAATAATGGATAGAACTAGGCAGAAGATCAACAATGAAATAGAAAAGGTGAACAATAGATAAACTAACTATATCTAATAGACAACTAAAGAACACACCCAACAGCAGCCAAATATAAATATACACTCTTCTCGTGTGCATGTGCAACATTCTCCAGGAAAGACTACAGGTATCCCCTGCTTTTCAAAAGCTTGCTTTAAGACACTTCGCTTTTATGAAAGACCACCATTAGACCTCCATTACGAAAGACCTCCTGTTTTTGCTAACTGAATGAAATCCAAAGAGGATTTTCACGTTTACAAAGAAAAGGTAAAAATAGTGTTCGGCATTGGTTTTGTAGCAAGCCATTATAGATAAGTGCACACCCTGAACAACAGGAGTGGCACCACCAAGCTCTTTCCCCAGGAACTACACTCAGCATTTCAGCATCAAGCTGCCAAAGCTTTGAACTGTGTCTGTGAGCATCTGCTCTTCAGCTTGATTTATTTTGTGCATCCATTAGCAGGATGTGTTATAAAATACGAAAAAGCCCAAAAGAGGTCTGGGAATGCTCAAAAATCTTTCTATATAAATTAATGATAATTGCTTCTTCACTTTATGCCATTTCAGCTCACAAAAGGTTTCATAGGAACACTCCACTGTTGGGTGGGGAGAAACCTGTTTATGTTAGGTCATAAAACAAATCTCACTAAATTTTAAAGGACTGAAATTGAACAGAGTACATTCTGTGATCACAGAAGATCGTTTGTAAAATGTGATAATATTTACCTGAGAAGGGGATAAAGGAAATCAGCTCTCAAGTACCTGGCACAGGGCCCAATAAATATTAAGAATATAAGACACAAACGGTGTTGTATTTTATCTCATGCTAGAGCGTGGTAAATGATAGGGTAACTTCCTCCTTAAAAATTAAAAACAAATATTTCACAGCTTTAAATTGGTGGTGGATTATATAACTGATGGTGTCTCAGTGTTGAAGAAATACAGTGTCACAACCCTGACGCTTCAACCACCACTATGGCTAGAAATTGAATATAAAACTATTATAGCAGTAAACAACTGGCAAATTTCTAAATTATCCTGTTTGTAACTAAATAAGATAAGGGATTATTGATCTTACCTGTTTTTTTTTAATGTTTTTACTTTATTTTTGAGAGAAAAAAATGACAGAGTGAGAGTGGGGGAGGGGCAGAGGAGGAGGGAGGCACAGAACCCAAAGCAGACTCCAAGCTCTGAGCTGTCAGCACAGAGCCCAACACAGGGCTCGAACCCACAGAGATCATGACTTGAGCTGAAGTTGGACGCTTAACCGACTGAGCCACCCCCGGCGCTCCTACCTGGTTTTTCTTAATGATAGGCCATTATTGTTCATTAGTAAGTTTGACTCTTTCATTCATTTCCCACCAGAGAAGATCAGGCCTTATTTTCAGGAGTTAATTCTTCTGATCAAGATCTAAAGTTTGAATTTTTACTTTGCAACAGAACCTAGTTCAGATGATCTGTGGCTACTTTCATGCAACAAAGCAGAGTTGAGTAGTTGAGAGAATCTAAATGACCCATAAAACTGAACTATTTATTAGCTGGCCCTTTACAGAAAAAGTTTGCTGAAGTCTAACCTAAGAACTAAATAATCCTTAGGTGGGCCTGGTAGATGATATTTCAGAAAAGCCACTGAAAAGGCATGCAGTCATCCTCTTATTTTCAAGTTTGTATAACTTTTTTCAACATGGCCAATCTTGTCTCATTCTGAATGCCCATCACCGCCCCCCACTCAATGTTTGAAGCAATTTCCAGATATACATTGTAACATCATCTATAAATATGAGTCTATCTGAACTGTATTTTAAGACACGTAAAATGAATAACGATAGCACTTATCTTTTATGAAAGTATGAGCACAACCAAACTACAGTGTTAATTTTCAAATTCTGTGCATTTGGTAGATCGGCCAGATGGCCCCTGATTTATATTTTGGGCTTCCATGATTTGGAATTTTCATTTTTTCACCTGGGACAATGAGAGTAGAGATTTTATAGTTCTCTAGAATCTCCCCCCAACTTTTTGTCTCACTGACCAAACTCTGCAAGGAAGTGATCTTGGATTCAGAACTGCTAAAACTACTATTTTCAGGTTCCACAATTCCTTTGTTTTCACTAGAGATGCCTGGTCACTGACATACTAGTAGTACTTAAAGGGTTTGAAATGGCTTGGTTTGGGACATTTTGCTACCGTGACTTCACTTTTCCCTCATGTGAAACATTCCCCCAGCCCCACTCCCACCTCATAGCAGTGCCTTCTGAATGCCTTTTTGGTGACTATATTTGGAAATTACAATTAAAAAAAAATTTTTTTAATGTTTATTTATTTTTGAGAGAGAGAGAGAGAGAGAGAGTGTGGGTGGGGAAGAGGCAGAGAGAGGGGGACACAGAATCTGAAGCAGGCTCCAGGCTCTAAGCGGTCAGTACAGAGTGGGATATGGGGCTTAAACCCATAAACCGCAAAATCTTGAACTGAAGTTGGATGCTCAACCAACTGAGCCACCCAGGTGCCCCTGAAATTATAATTTTTTTAAAAAGGGTAAAGGGGGTGCCTGGGTGGCTCAGTTGGCTGAACGTCCAACTCATGATTACGGCTCAGGTCATGAGTTCGAACCCCACACTTAGGCTCTCTGCTGACATCGCAGTGCCTGCTTTGGATTCTCTCTCTCTTCCCCTCCCCCAGCTCGTGCTCTCTCAAAATAAATTAAAAAAAAAAAAGTAAAAAAAGGGTAAAAGAGAAAATGCAGATTTATATTCTCCTTTTAGAGAAATGCTATCCCCCAGGTTGGCATCCAACCTTCCAAAGCCCTGTCCGTGGTCCCCTCCGACCAGCACATGGTCAGATCTAGTGCCCGAGAGGAAATCGGTGAGCACCCTGCCCCCACCTTGTGCTCATTCACACTCTGAATCTCTTGCAGTCAGCTCAAGTGGAACCAATAAAGCAAAAGAGGTTAGCTGGCTGGAAAACGGCATCACAAGTGAAAGAGACTAAAAATGGAGAGTTGCACTGAGAGAGCAGTGGTCTCTTCAGGGCTCTAATGATAGAATAAGCAATTAAAAAGACAGACTAATGGCTAGGATGCATAGCTCACTTTTTGGCCTGACATTTAATTGAGGGAAAAGCTGGGATGGCAACAACTTTGAAGGGGGATATTTAAAAAAATACACATGTACATACAATTCAAATATGGTTTTGTTTTCTCTCAGATACAACTTGTCACTCTCAAGCAACAGTCCTGGGAGCGAAAGAAGCTGGTGACTCCCCCAAGGGTTACAAATGGTACATCATGGGATGGTCCTAGCGTTAAGTGAGGGGTTAAAGACCTTCCTTTCCCCCTTGTAGTCATCATTCTCCCGGCTTAGTGATGATCACTGTAAGCTGCACAGTGACACAAAAACATAGGTGTGGAGGAGAGCTCTTGCTGGGACCCAGATCAGCCATCAGATTCTCCACATTACTGCCCTAAGTTGGTTTCCCTCATTTCAGTAACTCTGTCAGGTTCCATATGGAGGATTCATTGCCCAGTTAACACATGTATTTTCCCAATGCCCTTCTCTTTTTAATTTACATTTTAAAACACTTTACCCCAGGTTCTCTATACCTTGTTTCAGTTGTGTATTAAGGTATCCAAATCTTAAGTGGCTTAAAGGAAAACCATTGTATTTGTTCATATTTCTGTGGGTTAGGAATTCAGGCAGGGCTCAGTGTGGATGGCTCCTCTCTGCTCTGTGATGTCTGTGGCCCCAGCTGGAGTGGCCTGAACAGCTGAGAGCTGGCTAGGCCTCTCTCTTCTTAGGGTATCACCTGGAATGACTCCAGAGGGATTTCGGGATGAAGGATGGCCTCACTTCCAATGTCTGAGCACTCTGGTTATCTCCCTGGTGACCTCTCATTACTCAGTAATCTAGTCTGACATTTGCAGTGTGGCTGGCTTCCAAGAGTGAAAGCAGGTGCTACAAGGCCTCTAGAGACCTAAATTTGGAATTCTCAGAACATCACTTCTGCATTCTATTAATCAAAGTAAGTCACCATCCAAACCAGATTCAAGGGGTGGGGAAACAAATGTCACCTCATGATGAGAAAAGGAGCATTTGTGAACAGACACAGGAGGCAGATGGCAGCCATCTTCGGAGACAACCTACCACAACTTTCAAGAGCTAATCTGATAAGCTAACTGCTGCTCATGAGAGAATGCTAGAAGACTCCTCCACCTTCCACAGAGACT
This sequence comes from Prionailurus bengalensis, assembly GCF_016509475.1. Taxonomy (NCBI): domain Eukaryota; kingdom Metazoa; phylum Chordata; class Mammalia; order Carnivora; family Felidae; genus Prionailurus; species Prionailurus bengalensis. Next base: position 88,225,463 of record NC_057358.1, read on the forward strand.
CCTCCATCTCAACCTTCAGGCATCTAATCCTGGGATTGACTCTTCATGAGTTTCTACTACTGAGTGGGGAGCAAGAGGCATCATATGCATTAGGGTACAAGTGAAATGAAAAAAGCTGGGAGGGTTTTACAATGAAACCATTCTGAGTGTTTTCTAACTAGTCTGCTCTTCCAAACTAAGCTTCAGACAAGCTATAGCCTCCTTTTAGCTTTCTTTTGTGAATCAAATAACTTAGTTATTTTTAACACTGTGTTATTTTCTAGATTACTTTTAACTTCCTGGACTCTAGAACTAAGCAGAATTAGCATTCTTTGCTATCCTGTCCCATCTGTTAACTTTTCTCTATAAGACAGAACATTTTACTAACACTTTGTAAGCACTTAAAATGTTTAAGTGACTAAGGAGAGTCTTGACTTTTATAATCTTAGGCAAGTATATAACTCACTAGCCCTCTCAAAAATATCTCTTGGGATGAATGGTTCAATCAACAAAGGATATAATACTTGTAAATATTTATGCATCCAACAAAGGAGCAACTAAATAAAGCAAATATTGAAAAACTTAAAGGGAGAAATAGACAGTAATACGATAATATTAAGGGACTTTAATACCTCACTTACATCAATGGGCAGCTCATCTAGAAAGAAAACCAATAAGGAAACATTGGCCTTAAGTGACAGGTTAGATCAGATAGAGTTAAGAGATCTATATACAGAATATGCCATGCAAAAGCAACAGAACATATAGTTCTTCACAAGAGCACATGGAACTTTCTCCAGGACAGATCATTTGTTAGGTCACAAAACAAGTCTTAACAATTTAAGACTGAAATCATATCAGCCATATTTTCTGACTACAATCGTATGAAACTAGAAATTAGTTAGAAGCAAGAAAATTCACAAATATGTAGAGACTAACCAACATGCTATTGAACAATCGATGGGTCAATGAAAAAATCAAAGAGGAAATCAAAAAATACCTTGAGACAAAAGAAAATGGAAATACAACATACCAAAACCTACAGGATGCAGCAAAAGCAGTTCAACAGGGAGGTTCATAGTGATAAATGCCTACCCTCAAGAAACAAGAAAAGTCTCAATGTAATTACACATCTCAAGGAATTAGAAAATGAACAATGTTCAAAGTTAGTAGAAGGAAGGAAATAACAAAGGTCAAAGCAGAAAAGAATGAAATAGGGACAAAAAGAAAATAGAAGAGATCAATGAAACCAAGAACTGGTTCTTTGAAAAGATAAACAAAATTGACAAACCTGTAGCCAGACTCACCAAGAAAAAATAGCCAAGACTCATAAATAAAATTGGAAACAAGAGAGGAGACATCACAACTGATATTACAGAAATACAAAGGGTCATAAGAGACTGCTACAATTATATACCAACAAATTGGACAACCTAGAAGAAATGGATAAGTTCCTAGAAACATACAACCTTTCAAGACTGAATCATAAAGAAATAGGAAATATGAACATACTGATTACTAGTAAGGAAAACCTCCCAACAAACAACAGTTTAGGACCAAATGGCTTCACAGGTAAATTTTGCCTAAGATCCAAAGAAGAATACCAATCCTTCTCAAATTCTACAAAAGAGGACATAATACTTCCAAACTAATCATATGAGGCCAGCATTACCTAATACCAAAACCAGACAAGGATACCACAAGAAAAGAAAATTATAAACAAGTAATCTTGTTTATCCTTGATAAACATGAATACAAAAGTTCTTTAAAAAATATTAGCAAATCAAATTCAACAATACATCAAAAGCATCATTCACCCCAATCATGTAGGATTTATTTCAGAGGTACAAGGATGGTTTAATTTCCATAAACAATGTGATACACCACATTAACAAAATCAAGGATAAACATATCATCATCTCAATAGATGCAGAAAAAGCATTTGGCAAAATTCAACATCCATTTATGATAGAAACGCTCAACAAAGTGGTTATAGAGGGAATATACGTCAACACAATAAAATAAAATAACACAATATATGACAAGTCCACAGATAACATCATACGGAATGGTAAAAAGCTGAAATCTTTTCTTCTAAGATTATAAATAAGAAAGTGATGTGTGCTCCTGTAACTTTTATTCAGCATAGTATTGGAAGACCTAGCCAGAGCAATAAGGCAAGAAAAAGAAATAAAAGGCATTCAAATCATAAAGGAAAAGGTAAAACTGTCACTATTTGCAGATGACATATTATATATTAAAAACCCCATAGAATCCCTCACAAAACTGCTAGAGCTCATAAATGAATTCAGTAAAATTGTAGGATACAAAAGCAATATATAGAAATCTCTTGCATTTCTATACACTGATTACAGACTTTCAGAAAAAAGAAATTAAGAAAACTATTCTGTTTATAACAAGGTCAAAAAGAATAAGATTCCTAGCAAAAAACTTAACCAAGGAGGTAAAAGAGTGTATACTGAAAATTAAAAGACACTGATGAAAGAAACTGAATATGACCCAAAGAAATGGAAAGGTGTACTGTGTTCATGATTGGAAGAATCAGTGTTATTAAAATGTCCATACTACCTAAAGCTTTGTACAGATTCATTGCAATTTCTATCAAAATTCGAATGGCATTTTCCACAGAAATGAACAAACAATCCTAAAATTTGTAAGGAACCACAAAAGACCCCAAACAGTCAAAACAATGTTGAGAAAGAACAAAGATGGAGGTATCATGCTCCCTGATTTCAAACTATATTACAAAGCTATAGTAATCAAGACAGGATAGTATTTACATAACACTATCCTGTTAGACACATAGATTAATGGAATGGAAGAGAGAACCCCAAAACAAACCCAAACGTATATAGTCAATTAACTTATGACAAAGGAGCCAAGGATATACAATAAGGAAAGGACAATCTCTTCAAAAAAATGGTGCTGGGAAAACTGGACAGCCACATGCAAAAGAATAAAACTGGACCACTATTTGCACCGTACACAAAAATGAACTCAAAGTGGATTAAAGACTTGAATGTAAGCCGAAACCATAAAACTCCTAAAAGAAAACATAGGCAGTAAGCTTCTTGATATGGATCTTGGCAGTGTTTTTTGTTTTGTTTTATTTTATCTGACACCAAAGGGTAACGCATCCACAACAAAAATAAACAAGTGTAATTATATCAAACTGAAAAGCTCTGCACAGCAAAGGAAACCATCAACAAAATGAAAAACCATCCTACTGAATAGGAGAAAATGTTTGCAAATCATTTCTCTGATAAGAGGTTAATATCTAAAAGGAGCTTAATATCCAAAATATATAAGGAACTCCTACAATTCAGTAAAAAACCCAAAGCAACCCAATTAAAAAAGAGGCAGACGATCAGAATAGGCATTTTTCCAGAGAAGACCTACAGATGGCCAACAGACACATGAAAAGAATCAAAACCGTAAGACACCACCTCACACTTATTAGAATGGTTATTATAAAAAAGACAAGAAATAACAAGTGGTGGCAAAGACGTGGTGAAAAGGAGAGCCTGTGTGCTGTTGGTGGGATTGTAAATTGTCACAGCTACTATGGAAAACAGTATGGAGGTTCATCACAAGATTAAAAACAGAACTACCATATGACCTAGCAATTCCACTTCTGGGTATTTATCCAAAGAAAATGAAAACACTAACTCAAAAAGATATACACACCCCCATGATGACTGCAACACAACATAATTTACTATATCCAAGATATGGAAAAACCAAGTCTCCATCAATGAATGAATGAATGAATGGATAAGGAAAATACACACACACACACACACACAACATTATTCAGTCATAATAATGAAATACTGCCATTGGTGACCACATGGATGTACCTTAAGGACATTATGATAAGTGAAATAAGAGAAAGATAAATACCATATGATCTCACTTATATGTAGAATCTAAAAAATAAATAAATAAAAACCCCCAAAAAAATCACAGGCACAGAGAACAGATTGGTGGTAGGGAGAGGCAGGTGGTGAGGAGTGGGAGAAATGGGTGATGAGGGTCAAAAGATACAAACTTGCAGTTATAAAATAAGTAAGTCATGGAGATGTAATATACAGCATGGTGACTGTCAATAATACTTCACTTCATATTTGACGATTTCTGAGTGAAAAGTTCTTATCACAAGAACAAAAAAGTTATGTTAATATGAATGTGATAGATGTTAACCAGATTTTTTGTGATGATCATTTTGCAATATGATACTGGAAGCTACTGTAATATTGTATATCAATTATACCTCAATAAAAAAGAAGAAAAAAGAATACCTCTTGGGAGCAATTCTTGGGAATAATATCCAAGGTGCTTCTTCTAGATGCATTGTTGAAATACATAGCCTTTACTGCTATTCCTGTGAAGGTTTATGGTGTTGGCATCCATTCCCTTTTGATTTTCTTTGGAGTCTGTTCATAGTTCGAAACTTCACACGAGGCCATGACACTCCTCATTCCATCACCTGATACGAAGAAACTTCATAGCGAGTTAAAAGAAGTAACACAAAACTTTTTCTAAAGGTATCCTATATACATATATATAATACTTTATTTTAAAATGTCATTGAGCATATACATTTCTTTAGCTTTGTCCAGGGAACATTGCACCTAAGTTTCAAAACACACAAAATAGATCCCCTTTACTAAACAGTGTTCATTTTTTGGGTTACAAAAGTCAAGGTTTCACAATCACAAAGCATAAAGGTACTTGGTTCTGAAACCATTTTCAGGCAGATTCCTCTCATTCACTGTACATACGACATTTTTGGAAACCCAGACCGTGATACATTTCTTACAAATGATCTCCACTGTGGGCCTCCCTGGGTCTCCAGAAGAAGCAAAGAAAATGGAGGCAAAACAGAAATGGAGAATAACCTGAGGATTCCCCAAACATAAAATACGATGAAAGATTGAAAGATTGGGGGACACAGGGCTGTCCTTCAAGTACATCACAGTAGGAAACAACAGCACATTTTACAGCCTCATTTGGTCACTGTCTACCTGGTTGCTACGTGAACAGAACTTCATCTAAGACACAATTAAGGAACAATTAAAGCTATTTACATATAACATCATGGATTAGAAAGAGCAGTAGTCTGCAGACGGGCACTCAGATCTCACGAAGAGCTGCCTCAGTGCTCACACAAGAGGCAAGTCAGTCTGCTCAGGTAGTGTCCTTTGAAATATTGCAGTGTGCACACAGACACCACATCGCCCACAGAACCGACGTCTGTTCATGGTAGGCTATGGTATGCAGACTCCCAGCGTTTGTCTACAATGGTAAAGCCCTCAAAAACCCAAGTTTCTAACATAGAATTCTGTCCTGTGGCCAGATACGGTTTTACTCTTTTCTTACATCTGGTAAATTTTAGTGTCAGCCTGGTTGTTCTTTGCATAGACAATGACTCTCACTGCTTTCTCCAAGTGTCCCGAAGCAGTAATTTACTGAAAATAGACTCTCATAAAAGCTTAACATATTCCCTCCGAGAGCGTGGGGCTGTGGGGTCACTTAAGGAAATGTTAGATCCTCAAACTGTGGTGGAAAGAAACCACTGGCTACTCTTGGCCTCGTTAAAAAAAAAAATGACTGGCAGACGAGGAAGGAAGTGCAGTCAAGAGGGGAGCCAGAATTTTCAAGATGTGGGAGTCTTTTTCCAAGTGTTTCCATGCTACTGCATTGGGTAAACTGAAAATCCTATCCTAATGGCCAAGATCCGAGGCCAAATTCAGGTACCGGGACGGTCATCTCCGCCCACCAGTATCTACCTACAACTGTAGTTGTTCCCAAGAAGTAAATGGATACTCAGGAGTAAGAAAAGGGTGAGCACACAGCCCTGAAGAGGTGAAGTTGCTAGAATTAAAAAATTAAACACCCCAAATTCCCTAAAGCTGTTTACTGTGGGAAGTAACTGAAATGGCCACTTTCGTGGCTTTGTCCTAGTACACAGCCGAGTACTCGGCCTTGCCCGATTTTCACCTCTCCCTTCCCACCCGAGAACCACCGTTAGGTGAGCATAACCACCGCAGAAGACAGTCCACCTCTGACTGCAGGTGTCATGAGAACAAAGGTTTGGCTGTTGCCTGGCAAAATGCTGCAGGGTGTGGATGGAGGGTGAGTTTGTTCTCTTCCAGGAAAAGACTGTCCCCAAATATTCCAAAGAGCAGGGTCCAGCCCAACAAAGAGATTTAGAACTCAAAGAGCCTTTCATTAGAGGAAGTGGCCACACACACCCCAAGGCAACCATAAAGGCCTGACTAGGAAATCGAAAGCTTTTTATTAAACAAGATTTCCTCTGAGACTATTAGGACAAGCAGATGTGGCTATAAGTCAGATACACAAGATTTCAGAACCGCTTATAAATATGTTCTTCAGAATTTTGAGCGTGCTGCCTTTTGACCTTTCCAGGAATGCTCCAAGGGCCAACCCTGTTATGTAGACACAGTTAGTTACTGCTGTGGGATGGGATGGCATGGGGCCTGGGTGAAAAATAAGGCCAAACAGAGTAAGCTCAATTCACAGAGCAATATCAGTGCTGGGCAGATCTGCTATGGGCATTAAAAAATCACTTTTTCCACATATGATTTATTCACCTCGTTTGTAATTTTCCTCCCATCCCCCAAACAGAAATAGGGCTTCAGCTTTTACTAAGATCTTTCCACCAAAGAGGCTTATGAAAAGAATTCCTGGATACCATTCTAACTAAAACCAGCAGGACTACATGCTCAAGACTTTAGGATAAATTGAAAAGTCGGGGTTGGCGGGGGGGAGTGTTTCTAGAATTTTTCCTGAGACATTTCTTGGCAGTAAATGAATTGGTGAATTGAGTAGAAGGCTGTCATGACATCTACACCCAAAGTTAGACTCTGGTGGCTCGAATAAAACGAGAAAAGCTCAAGGTCGGACCAACATAGAAGCCCAGGAGAGAAAACAGATGAAAGATAACGGGAACATGAGAAAGAGGTGACTGCCTGTGAGGGCAGCTTCCTAAAGTCGGCCATTCAGAGTCCCACAAAAAAAACCTTCTTGTTTCCAATTTGTACAAGACTTTGAGTCGGGGCAGGAACAGAAAGCGGATGACACTGCTGTAGGGTACCTGCATGTTGTCTCATAGCATCACATTCTGCCAGAGAAGCAGATGGTTTACCACAAACTTGTCCCCACAGAGACATCTGGGGTAGCTAAGATCTACTGGAGGAGGAGGGAGGCTGTCAGATGAAGAGGACCCCCTGACAAGGTAGTAATCCGATTCTCCCTGGGCAACATTTTGGCGAACAGCTGATGCGTGAATTCCCATAGTACCTCACCTGCCAGACAGGGCATCCTTTCCACATGGTGGAATGAGTTCATTCCTGAGTAGAGAGGCTCTAGGCCTTTCCTAATAAAATATCTACAACTCCAGGAAGGTGATTAACTATCCTGGAGGAAAGGTTCCTGTCCTCTCCTCTGGGGAAGGGATTCAACAAACATGAGAACTCGAAGTGGCTCTCCAGCAGTTCAGGGAATCATGTCAATGACATTTTTCTTTGTGGGGTGGGAAGAATGTTTTCATTACACAGAACGGTCAAGATGGTGATGATACCACAGGAAGTGTGCGGGAAGAAGACTCAGTAATGGGACGTCGCTCTACAGGGCCCCTCAGTGCAGGGCAGTCGTCTGCCTGAGAGAGAAGTGATTTCTAGAACACTACTTTGTGATTCCTCCCAGCAGGGAAGCAACAGGTAGATCTGCTGTCCACTGCTTCTTCAGCTGTTGTAAGGAACACTCAGAAGTGGAGCATCTGTGGGAACTAGGGTCCTCAGTTGCTGGGACGTGATTCCAAGGAGAAGGAATGGGGTGCACAGCATGAGGATGACCAGTCAACTCAATTCAAATTCGCTTTTATCAAAAGGCTATTCTGAGTGGGTCTTGCCCAAAGACGAGGGGGAAGCAGGACTGCCGCTCCTTGACGGGATGCAGATACTTACTGTTGTGGGGTGGCCCTGCGAACAGTCACAGTCCACAGAACCTGGATCCAAAATGGAGGAATGGTCATCACATGAGGTATGGTGAACTGAATGATACACGGAGCTTCCTGTACTGCTCTCTTAAACACTGCTTTACATGCGTCCCCAGGGCACAGCAGGTGGGGAGGGCCGATAAGACCAGAAATGAAAACCTAGATTCTCAGAGAAATCTCTAGCCACAAAAGGGGGACCCTTGAAAACAACAGAGAAACTGTTGGTTTAAAAAACACCCATATTTTCATGAGAACACACTGATTTGGTGAGAAAATGCAACCCGGGAACAAACTGTTACACAACAAAGACAGTGCTCTGTCAGCCAGGGCACTGATCCAGAAGGCTGCCTGGGTGGTGTGGGCTACAGGATACGGGGACAGCCTGGGCTGCACTTTGACATACAAATTCCTCAGCAAGGAGCTGGAAAGTCCCAGGCCTGTTTTATGGAAGGGAAACAATTAAGATTCAAGGAATATCAAACAGAAAAAAATCCCTGCTTCTCCCCACCATAACCATGAAAGAATGAAGAGAGGGACACACACACACACACACACACACACAGATAGCATTCCCTGAAATAAATCTCAGGCTTACTAGAAGATGGGTGCTTACACTTTCTGAGACATGATCCCCAACTTTCCAATGCAGCACTTTTAACCCGTAGAGAAGCTGGCAGCTTGATAGGCCGAAGAATCTCCTGCCAGTTACACCTGAAAATGGCTGCCCCAGCTACTCCAAATAAATATGATGTGTGTGCCCAAAATTAGGTAGTGGCCACCTAGGAGGCCTATTAAAGGAACCAAAAGAAACACAGTACTCAGTAGCAGCCTTTATGTTTTCTCTTGTTGAGTATCCAGACCTGTTACTAAAGAGGAAACTGAAATCTAAGGGTCCCCCAGAAGTACAGCCAGTAGCCTTTCGGCAGCAAATCCCCCACCTGGCCTGGGAAGAGGTTGCATCACCTGAAACTCTGCTGGGGCACTTCCCAGTTCTGCCCTGCCAAGACATGTCCCAGTTTTCTCCCCTGTTGTCCTCCCAACCCTCTGGGCCATTTTCATGAAAGTTTGTTCCCATGTATTAAAGGAATGACATATACAGAAATGTCGTCTCCTGAGCCCAGCCGGTCATTAGATATCCGCCATCCTCTGTCCTTCAGGACACCGCGGGCACGCATCACCAGGTCCTGAGCTGCCAGTGTGTACCTGTGCAGGGAGAAGCAGGAATGAGACAATCAGTGTGGCATCAGACAGAGTCTGGAGTCAAGTGAGGCTGGGAAGGAGGCATCACTACAGCTGTGTAAACAGTTTTGAAATATCCCTAAAGTCTCAAAAAGTCCAGGCCATCTTTTCCCGAAATTGTGATGCCTAACGTGAGGTTATTCTTTTAGGTGGTAGATGGACAAGGCACCACATACATTAAATAATCCCCTAAATTGGTTCTGCTGTGGAATCCTCTTTTGAGGTGTTTGATTATGTGAAGGAGAGAGTCTCTCAGTTTGGTGTGAGTTGATCTTTTAACATGGATCTGCTCAGGCTCACAGCTTTGCATGGCAAACTATGGCTAGTTGAAAAAATTACATGGGAAACATATGAGCTTTGTTTTCAGTGTTTATTTTTTGCACCACATTCTTTATAGGACAAAGGATAGTCCTTTTCTATTTTTGGTAGGGGTCAATCTTTTCAAATGAAATGGTTTTTAAAAAGTGAGTTAAATAAAAACATGAGTAGTACACGTGGCACAGGAATATAATAAAAATGTGAAGGTGTTTTTGGGAAATGACTGATAAACCTTGGTGTGGATCAGTGTAGGTGTGGCAAGGGATCCCCCTAGAATTTGAAAATAAGACTGTTCAGGGAGATTTAAACTTACGGAAAAAGAATGACTATGCTATTAGTCAATGGAAAGTATTAACATCTAAAGACCAGTGTGGGAGGGGATTTTGGTGGGTGTGGGCCTGGGTTGGCCTTGAGGCATTAAAAAAACAAGGCATAACATTGGCAGGTGTCTATCTAAATAGTGATCAGAGCAGAGGGAGTCTTAGCTGACAGACTTCAAAGAGATTCAGTTCCGCTGGTAGGACCATATTTAGTGTGGATGAATTATTCTCTTAGCCTGTGCCATTAAACATGATTCACCGTTAACTCTGATTTCACGTTCACCAAATAGCCCGATTATGATCTGGCTCCTTGTGTAGGCCTGCCTACAGGAAAAGAATGAGCTAGTCATTGTACTTTGAGAAGATCAGTCAGTTATATTTCTCCATATAAATGTCAACTGGAATTTCGGTTTCCAGATCAATCTTGTGAGCGTGGTTAGGGTGAGCCCAGCTCTGACAATGAATCTGTTCTTTGTGTGTTGATTAAACCAGGTTCTGAACCTGAAAAGCTAAAAGCCAGACTCTGATAAATCACCAAGATAATAAATGTCACCCTATAAGGACGACTTCTTGGAAACCAGCCTGTGGACCTTTAACAACAGACCACCCTGGTATTACTAGTGGCTTTTCCCTACTTTGGAATGTCTCTGCCTTGCCCTCAGGACTGTGATTTTACGGAATTCAGAACACCAGAAGGCTCTTTTGTTTCTTCTGTTAAGACCCCTTATGGATTTACTGAGTCTCATATTAAAAGAGACCGCCATCTCACCCATCATTACAATTTTTAAGACTAAGGTCTGTAGCGAATATCTCAGGATTAAGATTCTAGGTCATAAAGTCTTTTTTTTTTAAATTTTTTTAACGTTTATTTATTTTTGAGACAGAGAGAGACAGAGCATGAATGGGGAGGGTCAGAGAGAGAGGGAGACACAGAATTCCAAACAGGCTCCAGACTCTGAGCTGTCAGCACAGAGCCCGACACAGGGCTTAAACTCATGGACTGCGAGATCATGACCTGAGCAGAAGTCGGACGCCCAACGGACTGAGCCACCCAGGTGCCCCGGTCATAAAGTCTTTGAGACTCAAGTGTGTTTGCAGCCCAGGTAGCGGAGAGAGGTCTAGAATACCATACAGCTGACAGAGGAGAGGCTGTTTTAGTTAATACAAAATGCCTTTCCTCCTGGAGGATGGGTGATAGGTGGTGATAGGTGATAAGATAGATACCTTTTTCTATCTGTATTGAGAAAAATATCAGCTTTGAGGCAGGGATCCCCTTTTTTAAAAAAATATTTTTTGTAGTTTATTTAGAGCAAGCAAGCATAAGTGGGGGAGGGGCAAAGACAGGGGTGGGGGGCGGTGAGAGAGAAAGAATCCCAAGCAGGCTCCACACGGTCAGCATGGAGCCTGATGCAGGGCTTGAACTCATGAACCGTGAGATCATGACCTGAGGCGAAGTCAGACACTTAACTGACTGAACCACCTAGGCGCCCCAAGACAGAAATCTCTTAGGTTGCTCTTGAGGGAAGATGTGGCCAGTCAGCCCTCTCTGAAAGTTCAAAGGAGTCCAGAGAGGCCTTTGGCTAAAGAGCCAAATAAATACCCCCAATCCACATACCAGAGCTTATGCTATATTCAGAAGAACCTCTCAGATGTTCACCCCAGGTTACTCTTGGTTGTATATTAAATTGTGTATCTGAGACACGACCACGTGGGGAAAGGCTACCAAAAAGATCAGAGTGATGTTTACTATCCTGCTGGCTGACCAGAGGCCAAACGTTAGTCTTTCAAGAAGCCTGGTTGAGTCAATACAGAGTAGATGCATCGGTCAGAACTGAACACACTAGCTCAAGAGCATGCCAGACACAGAAAATTATGGCAAGTTATGATAAAAGGTGGCTGATAGGAAAAGAAAGATGCTCAAAGATCTCAAATAATAGATAAAAGAACTCTTGATGGCACTCTGTGGTTAGTCTAGAGGGAAATCCTCCTGGAGGCCTTGGCAGCTCCTGCTGCCATGGGGCAACGATGGAGAGAGCTCAAAACAAGGTTAAATGAAGTCACAAAGGAGTATCACCCTTAAAGGCCAGAGACCACCCTGATATTGCTATTGCTGGTGACTCTGGGTATTTAAAAAATGATCAAAATTAGCAATGGCATCTTAAAAAGCAGCATCAGGTCACCCAGAAAAGCTGGTTACCCAGGAAACTCATTTCCCCAAGGACTCTAGATAATTAAGGTTTTATTCTTAAAAATGGTGATTGCCTATTCCAAGATAACTTCCCTTGAGCCTGAATTTCTCTTTACCATCCATTCCGTCTTCCTTTAGGTGCTGACCTTCTTGAGAGAGAAATCCATTTCTGCTTCTTCAATGTCTTCTCTTTTTTCCTCCTTAATCTCTTACCAGTAGGCCCACTACCATACTAAACTGGACCTAAAGCTTCTTCCCAGTACTCATTCAGCTCAACCTTTCTCCAGCACAGACACCGCTGACCATCTTTTTTACCTGTGATATCTCCTGTCTTCCTAAAGTCTCTTTTTTTGGGGAGAGCAGGGGGTGGCCTTCCACACCTACTACACGCTCCAAGTACTCCTGTGTCTGGGCTTCTATGACACACAGCACAAATCCGTCTCTCTGATGCTCCTTAAGTTCCTCGGTAGACCCCAGTTAAGACTTAAGAAGTAGTCAATAAATGTTAACTTCTTTTCACTTTCAAGGTGGGACTTCCCCATCTGTCATCCTTAGCTAACGTGATTCCGAATCTCTTAGGCAAGAAATCATAGTCATTTTCAATGCCACCTCCTCACCCTGATACTTTTCAATGATAGCATCTACAAAGCAGAGTAGGATTTCGCAACTTTGAATTTTAAAGTGTATTTCACTAGTGACATGTGGCTAATTAAAATAAAATCTAATCTCAGTTATTACAACGCAAGCTAAATTTGCTTATTGTAAAAACTGATACATCAGAGCTTATCTCTGCCATCGCTAATATATATGTATTAATATATATAACACTTCCTATGTATTTTCTGTTTATTATGTTTTTCTTCATCCTAGCTGTCAGGTTGATTGCTTTAACACCTTTTCCATGCCTCAATGGTTTAGAAGTGATAGTTTATTTCTATCATTTTAGTAGTTATGCTTAAGTTTTTAATATGTAGGTTAATCTGTATTTATGTCCTCCTCCAGAAAATAAAGTGATCTTAGAATGCCTTCTTTCATCTAACATGTTACTGCCTGGTAGTTGAATTCTGTCTTATTTTTAAGCCTCTATTAGTCATTTTTATCATTTATAGTCTACAGTTATATAAATAAACCAAAATACTAACTTCTGTGCTCTTTGAAATCCATTCCTTCCGAGTTTGATTTTTTTCTGTTGAAGTCCATTGTTAGTAAACAGTGGTCTGTAAGGGATACAGTCACCCAGTCTTTGGACCACAAAAATCTTTATTTTTGCTTTTAATCTTGCATGATAGCTTTATTGGGTATAGATTTCTAGATTGACCATTATTTCCCCTCAGCAGTTTAGAGATAATATTTCATTTATTCTGGCTTCTCTTTTTGAGAAGTCTGTCTTGTATCATTTCTTTGCAAGTAACAGTCTTCTCGGTAGCTTTTAAGTTTTTACTGTTGTTTTGTTAGGATGCTATGAAGTTACACTAAGAACAGTGAGGATTCCTTTTTCTCTATCATGGTTGGAAATTTGTTTTACTCTTTCAAATGAGAAGATATTTCTTTGATTTTGGAAAATTCTCAACTGTGAGCTTTTTGAATATTGCTTGCCCTCTATTTTTTATATTTTCTACCATTAGACCTTTTCATTTTACCTTCCAGATTTCCACTTTTTCCCGTTCTTTTTTCTCTCTCTGTGATTTCTTTAAATTCACTAATTCCTGCTTTAAGCAGTTTACTCTTCAATCCATTCAGTACAGTTAACCCTTCAACAACACAGAGGTTAGGGGCACCGACCCCTGCACAGTCAAAAAGCCAAGTAGAACTCTTGACCCTCCCAAAACTTAACTATTAATAGCCTATTGTTCCCTGGAACCTTTACTGGTAACATAAACAGTTAACATGTATTTTGTATGTTATACTTATTACTGTATACTTACAATAAAGCTAGAGAAAATGTTTTTTAAAAATCATAAGGACGGGGCGCCTGGGTTGCGCAGTCGGTTAAGCATCCGACTTCAGCCAGGTCACGATCTCACGGTCCGGGAGTTCGAGCCCCGCGTCGGGCTCTGGGCTGATGGCTCAGAGCCTGGAGCCTGTTTCCGATTCTGTGTCTCCCTCTCTCTCTGCCCCTCCCCCGTTCATGCTCTGTCTCTCTCTGTCCCAAAAATAAATAAACGTTGAAAAAAAAATTAAAAAAAAAAATCATAAGGAAGAGGAAACATATTTACAGTATTCTGTCAAAAAAAAATCCATGAATAAGTGGACTCATGAAGTTCAAACCTATGTTATTCAAGGGCCAACTATAGTAACTTTATTTCAGTGACATACTTTCACCATTGTGAATGTTCATCTGGTTGTTTTCCACATCTACCTTTTCTTACCTTGTGGTTCTATGTGTACATGTTTAAAGTTTCAACCTGTTCTGTTGGGTTTTCTTGGTGAGTTAAAGGGAAGGCTCCATTGTATGTAGTTATCCTTTCTCATAGTGGATTTGAAGGTAAGACAGAAGTTTCTCTTCAGTAAGGGTTGTTTGTGCCCTCAGTTACAGAGAGAGCTTTGGATTTGCCTTTACTGGGAGACACTCTGGGTTTTTCTAGCTGTAGAACATATAATTTCTTGGTTTTAGGATTCCCATATCACAGGAGTGGTGTGAGGTTGAACTTCACACTTTTCCTGTGTGGTGAGCCTACCCAACTGTAACCCTCACAGAGCTTCAGTTTCATTGGGTTCTTGCCATCACCCACGCATCCGTGTGTTTCAAGGAAGGACGGCCCCAACCTGAGTGGGAGGCTTAGGGAGAATGCCTAGGATCACTTCTTCCAACACTGCTGCCAGGAGCTCAGATTCCTCCACATGACTTCTCTTTGCCAGACTTCTCTGGTGAGTGTGGTATCCCTCTCTGTGAAAGAGCAGTCCGTGTGCACAACTGAAGGGGACCGATTAGATGCTGTATTCAGGGACTTAATGGTACAGCTGAACTCCAGGACCAATTTCCTGACATTTCCTTCAGGCTACAGGAGACCCAGTACTGAAATGGAGTGAGAAACATTCAGGTAAAATGAGGTGACCTGCAGAACGCTTTCCTCATAAATGATCACCTCAACACAACCCCAGAAACCAGCTCTTGGAAGGAGGTTGTTTGCCCCAACTCCAGTATTCACCCAGGCTGGTGGCCATTTCAGAGTATACTGACATCCACATTTAAGAGCCAACTTGCCTTGGGCATGAAACCATTTGTAAGGTTGCGTTTTTATCAAAACCGGTAGGAGAAAAAACAACTTTCTCTGATGGTAAAAAACTGGGTCTCCTCGCTCCCATTTGGTTTGCCTCCAAGGGAAACCTGACAAGGGCTGCCTGGTTGGGAACTCAGAAAGAAACGGCTACATGAGACAATAAAACAGGACAGCTCTACAGATGTTGGTACTGAGGCTGACCACAGGGGCATACGCGTGCCATAGACGGAGTCAACACATGAAATTGAAGTACAAAGTACTCAGGAAAGCAACAAAGAATATATATGGTGCAGCTGAAGACAGTGACAGGGAAGTGGATTCCAGTACACCCGGGCCGGGGCTGTGAGGCAGGCTTGAGGAGCCTGGTGATCTAGAAACTGACGTGGAGCAGAGGAAGGGCCATTCTCGATCGCCTTTCTTCAGAATGCTCGGTCAGACTGCAGGAGAGAACTGCTGGAGCAGTTTGAAGGTTTCACTCTCCTGTAAGAAAGAATCTCCCTGGGAGACAAGTTTTGTATTTTGAGAACATTTTTCTTCTCTAGCTGAAGCTTTCAATATTGATCAGCAAAGCTCTGCTCAAAGAAATGGCTATAGGGAGGGAGCTGACTTGGCAGGCAGCACAGGGCTTGGCTCAGAGGCTTCCTCAGGCTCTGAGGGGGAGGGAGCAGAGAAAGGACAGCAGGGGAGGGAAAAAAAAAACAAAGGGAAGAGGGCTGAACAACTATGGGAAGGCCAGGAGCTCTGTTCACTAACAGGGTGGAAGGAGGCCGATAAATCCTCAATTGTCTCTGTTGTCCCAGCCACGTCGGTGGCACTTCTTAGTTCTTTCACCTCTCCAGCAGGGCGCACAAAGGGCTCAGGGTGTGGACGCAGGTTGCCTAGGGTCCAATCCTGGTTCCCCGCCGCCCTCCGCCCAGATGGGCACTCTGGAAAAATTCCTTAGCCTCTTGGAGCCCCTCTTTTCTTACTTATAAATCTGGATGATGATAGTGCAAACCTCAAAGGGTCCTCCAAGGAATGAATGAGATCCTTCCACAAAGCATTCAGCACAGTCTTGGGTCACTTGGGTCAGAGATCAGTAAACGTTAGCTACCATTCTCCCCATTAAACATAAAATGCCTTTCTCTTCCCCGAGAGATTTGCCTTCAGTCATCCACCTCTTTCTTACAGAGTCTGTTTCTCACAGAGACCACATTTGAATCAGCACTGGTGTCAAAAATACTGTCCATTTCAGGCCCCAGGCTATAACCGTGCCTTAAAGGCTTTAATAGTTCTAGTTGGGTGGGAACTATTTGCCATTTAGATGGTACAGATCTTGGGCTTTCGTGGCAGGAACTGGGGGATTAATGGGTTCCAAATATTTGCATATAAAAGGCAGCGTCCATCTGCTGATGCCCAGCAGTAATAGAGTGTGATGGGAACAGGAGGAGGAACCTTTTTTGCATTCTGAGCAGGCCTCTGAAATTTAAGAGGTAGAAAAGCTCTCCTAAGCTTTGGAACATTGGCAGGGATCTATGGTGACTGGGTGGGTGGGGGGGTGAGGGGTGGCTTGGAGAGGGCTCCTTATTGTACTTGGAACCAGGCAATTCATCCCGGGAGGAGGCATGACTTAGGCTCACTGCTGGGAGCTGACCCACATGTGTCCCTTGTCCAGCTCTGAAGTCACTGAAACCACTCGTCACAGCTTCTGTCCCCTGCCCAGGGCATGGGGATCCCAGTCAGGTGGAACACCCTGACACACTGGAATAATGATGGCTACTGTCCGTGACACGGCCACTGTGTACATTAGGGGTTTATGTGGCAGCAGGTGCAAGGCCACAGTCTGGGGAGAGCTGCCCACCTCCATGGGAGAGGGTGAGAACATTTGTCAGGCCTTCTCCACCCTTGTGCCCCTGACATCTCCTCCCTGGTTCCTTAGGTGGTGCATGTTTGTTTTAGTTTGTTTCCCAAACAGCAAAATTTCAATGTGAGAGGGAGCAGTAGACCATTTCCTTTTCAGTCTTCCCTGGCAAGCCCTTTAAAATGCCCTGACGTTCCAACTAAGTGGCCACACAGCTCTGCTCCAGCAGCCACATAAACAGCAGTGAGGGAGGCAAGATGGGCCTGGCCGTGTGCTGTTTAGAGGCAGGCTCGCAGGCTGGCTTCCAAGTTCTCATGGGTCTAAATACACTCAACATTGCAAAAGAAACAAAAATGCAGATTTTATCTAGTCTTCAAACAGCAGATCAGGCACTCACAAATTTGTTCCTAAGACATGTAATTGATACTGGGGAGGGGGGAGGGTGGTGGTGAGGGAACCCTTCCTTTTTGCATCTGAGGCATAGTTTTTCAAAACCATGTGGTGCTGGTAGAAATTAGTTCAGCTAATTCACGGAAAGATTTCACAAAAAGAACTTTAGTCTTTTGCCAAAATAAATTTCGTATTATCGAGGAAATACAAACTGGCACTTAAGAGCTGCATCAGTATACAGCTGTCAGTGTTGGTGGGTGTCTTGCTACTAACTTCCCACTGATTAATCTCTTCCTCATCAAGGCACACAGATCTGAGTCTTGGAGAGCGTGGACCTGAAGAGTGACATCTGAAGGAGAACCATCAAGACGGCTTCTCTTATTAGGGAAATGCTCTGTGGAATTTACATTATATGGGTACTTACAGATTTAATACCCCATAATAAGCGCCTTGAGTGTCATGGCAGGAAGACTAAGGATCATTAGGTCCAAGTTACAAAGATGAGATTTCCACAGACAGGTTTTGGGCAATCGAGGACTGGCAGAGCCTTGCAAAGTTATGCTTTGGCATTTGGAATATGGCTACATACTATGCTTTCATGTTTGGTTAACTGTTCTTTGGCTCTATTTCCCCTTGGCCTTACCCATGCCCTTACCCCTTAGTAATACTGACAATTTCTTACTTTCTGACGAAATATCAAGCATCCTCTTTGAATGTTTACACACATGCCTCCATTTTGAATATTCCTCACAAGAGATCTACCGCTAAGCCTTCAGCCTGACAGAGGGGATAAATCAATCCTAGATATTTTGCCTCAGAAAAGCCCTTCCAGGCCTTTCTTTGAGCACCCGCTCCAAATTGTGCAGGGTGTGTAGGCCTCAAAAGAGAATCTCACTGGTATTACAGAGAACTACAGGTTGTGCAGCCCAACCTTCGTGACTTCCAACCATCCGACTCAAGTGCTAGCTTGGTAGATTTCCTATACACGATCCAATTCATAACCCCACGAAGACTCCCATACCTGCCAGCCCTGCTATACTTCAGGGAATACTCCCATCAAAAGAAAAGAAAAAGGGAAGGAAGATGGGAAGGAAAGAAGGGACTGAGGGAGGAAGGAGTCCCACCACACTTCTTCTGACTTGTCCATAACGCCTCCTTTTAATTTTCTGGTTGCTTTGTGGAAACAGTTCAAAACAGCAAAAGGACTTCATAAGATAGAGTCAAGAAGATCAGACAGCTTATTTTGACTCCATCTCTGCCTGAGAGGATGGTGTGAGGGTCAGAAATTCACAAACCTAATCTTTTTTTAAATTTTTTTCTTTTCAACGTTTTTAATTTATTTTTGGGACAGAGAGAGATAGAGCATGAACGGGGGAGGGGCAGAGAGAGAGGGAGACACAGAATCTGAAACAGGCTCCAGGCTCCGAGCCATCAGCCCAGAGCCTGACGCGGGGCTCAAACTCACAGACTGCGAGATCGTGACCTGGCTGAAGTCGGACGCTTTACCGACTGCGCCACCCAGGCGCCCCCACAAACCTAATCTTTAAGCTTCCCTCACTCTGAACTGTGGAGGGGGAGATGCTATTTTAAGTTCCTTGTTGGGAAGGATATCATCACAGGAAGACAATGCTGGTAGTCACGAAGAAGAAAAGAAAAAGACAAAGGAAACAACCTACACGTAACATTAAAAGCAAAGTCATCCAAAGGCAACCCCCCAAAGTCCTGCCTGTCACAGGGCTAATGGTCTGCCTCTTTCTGTTGTGCTACATTCTAGACAAAACTGTGTTAACTCAGCAGAACCCAGAGTAAAGCAGCCCCATTCAAAACCTCAAATGAAGAAACATTTTGTGGTTCTTCTCACTTGTTATGTTGCCTTCCCTCCCTCTCAGGCCGCCTGCCCTGGGGGTACACCTTTCCTCTCTCATTTTCTATCAAACAGTAGGCTGACCTCATCTGGTCAGTGCCTCAGGTTTGAACCCTCCTCCTTTCTCCCCCACGACCACATAGACAAAACTTCGGTCTTGGGGTGCATTTGGAGAGAAAGGAATCTTGGCCAAGGAACAGCCCACAGAGCCTCCAGAATTATAAAGTGAGTCTTTCCTCCTCACAGAAATTATAATTTAGGCTAAAACTTATTAGGATGGCTTTCACTCATGTTTGTATTGCACAGGAAGATCAGAACAGCTTCCAATCAAAGTGAACCCCTGTCATGGCTTTTGGGACTGAGCTGTCCATGGGCCGCACAAGGGAAAAACTCACAGGGCATGAGCACGGTGCCCACCTCCCAAATTACACACAGATGTGTACAAATATGTCACACACGGTAAAGAAAATTTTACACAGCTTCGAAGCCATGAGTGTGAAATAAATTCAGTTTTTCTGATTTCCCGGTATTGTTTAAATTACAAAGGAGCACACAGGGGTAGAGCAACAACCCACATCTCAGGTTTTCACCATCAGATGGCACAGAATGTTTGCTGATTATGGACTAGGATGAACGAATTACACAAATTCCCGTCATTATTACAGACTCCCTTTCCTACAACTAATTTGCACATTCATTAATCTTGTGAGTTCGTAAGGTTGGCCATAACCTGGCCCCTTTCCCTGTCACACCTCATCTGTGGACAGCACAGACTGAGCCCGGTCAGCCCTCCTGACTGTCTGCTTCCTTGACCATGCCATGATCTCCCTCCCCAGCTGCACCTTGCCCTACATTGCCCGGCTCACACTCATCTGTTCTTTGGGTTTAAATTTAGATATCCCTTCCTGTGGAAGGCTTTCTTGGGTATCCCTTGCTCCCGGTTAGGCTCCTCTCTTTCATCACTTATGTTGTAACTTCCTTATGTTTCCATAACCCCCTCTAGACTCTAACCTCCCAGAGGGCAGGGGCCAGGTCTAAACAGGTTCCCTAATAATATTTCCCAAACGAATGAATCTGAATTGGAGTTATCTGGCAGAGATGAAACCTTTGCCCATGGTCTCCAGCCTGATATTCTCTCTCTTACTAATAAAACTGTGCTCATCTTACAACTTTCCCTTTGACACATCCATCTATCTGATACAGGATTCTTTCTTTGGCTTTGGTTTGCCATCTTCCCCAAAAGGCAGACAAAAAAAAAATCTTTTTCCTTCCTGCCCTGTTTGTTCCACGGAAATCCCTATAAGCCCTGCTTCTGGAGGCAGTTCTTCTGAACCCAGGAGCCTGCTCTGACCTGGTGTGCACCTGCCCAGCGACAACACTGTCCATGGGTTACTGCTCCCTGGAGGGCAGATTTGTTGCCATGGAGAGAGGTGGGCTGGTAAGCAAAACCAAGCCAGCCTGGAGAGATTAAAAAGAAAAGTGTTCAGTGCCTTTGCACTCATACCTGTCAGCCGGCTTTGCAAAGCTTTATAAAAACAATCACAGTAGAGAAAATCAACGAGAATATTGCTAACAAGCAGGTTATAAAACACAGATTAAAGATAAAAGCTCAACAGGAGAAAAACGCATTTAAGCTCAAATAAAAGAATCCAAACAAATGGATACCAAACAAGTCTAAGAGGGAGACAGTCGAGCTTCACTTTTTTCCTCAAGGGGTATTTTTTGTTGTGAAATACATGAAACATAGAAACACGGCATCAAACAGAATAAATTCAACAAACAACAACAAACATCACTGCTCTATGAGGTCAGTACTATCGGAACCCCCATTTTACAGTTGAGGAATCTGAGGCACGGAGAAGTCCAGAAACTTCTCCAGGCACACTTCTAAAGTGTAGAAGGGGCAGAACCTGGATTTGAACTCAGGCAGTCCGACTAGATTCCCTGCTAGTAAGCACTAGGCTATACTGCCTCTCATACTTTACGTACAAATACTTAACTACAACATGTATATAGTTTCAAAATAGCATGCATAATCATGTTCCTGCCATCTAGCTAAAGGAAGAGAACATTACCAGGAGTATCTCAGAAGCTCCCCGTTTAGCCCTTCCTCAAGCACATACATTCCCCTGCCGCCCGCTACCTCTCCTACCAAAGTAACTATTATCCTGAATTTGGGGTTAATTCTCTTGCTTTTTGTTATAGTTTTATTATCTATACGCCTAAATGATATATTGTTAGTTTTCTACTTCATGTAAATAGAATCATAATATGTGTATTCATCTGTGACTTGCTTATTAAGCTCGACATTATGTTTTGGAGATTTTTCCCTGCTAATGAGCACAAGTTTGGTGCATTCCCTTTTTTGAGCTGTCAAACATTCTGTCCTTAGTTTATCCATCCTATGACATGTGTGTTGATTGCAGCTTTTGTAATAAGAACAATTCTGTGGATCTCTTTTTGAGAGCACCAGGTCACCAGATCTTTTAGCAGCACCAGATCACCCAGATGGTTGGTTAAAACACCAACTGCTGGGTCCCACCACTGGAGTTTTATTTGGTAGATGTGGGGTGAGGCCTGAGAAATTGCATTTGTAACATGTGCTCAGAGGATGCTGGTGCCATGTGAGCCAAGGACCGCACGTTCAGAACCACTGCTCCAGGGTACAGAACTAGGAGAACTTCGAGTCACAGGATACACAAACGTCCAACTTCACCAGGGACGCCAAGTGTGACCAGTCCTGTCTACAAATTCACAAAACCATCTACGGTTGCTCTACATCTTTAATTTTACCTCTCTGCTTACTGCATTTGAGTGTTTTATTTTGTTTTTTGTTTGTTTTTTTAAGCAGGCTTCACACCCAGCACAGGGCCCACCGTAGGGTTTGAAGTCACGACCATGAGACAAGACCTCAATCTGGACCAAGAGTTGGATGCTTAACTGATTGAGCCACCCAGGCACCCCTGCAGTTGGGTGTTTTTTAATATATTTATTGAGGTGCCTGGGTGGCTCAGTCAGGTGGGTGACGGACTCTTAGATGTCGGCTCAGGTCACCATCTCGCAGTTCATGGGATCAAGTCCCAAGCTGGATTCTGCGCTGACAGGGTGGAGCCTGCTTGGGATTGTCTCTCTCTCTCCATCTCTCTCTGCCCTTCTCCTGCTCTCTCTCTCTCTCTCTCTCAAAATAAATAAACTTAAAAATATATATATTTACTGGCCATTAATGTTCTTCTGGGTCATGAGTGTTTGGTTCTTGCTCATTTTTCTACCGGGTTGCTGAGCTGTCAGCACAGAGCCCGATGCACAGCTCGAACACACAACCATGAGATCATGACCTAAGCCGAAGTAGGACACTTAATGGACCAAGCCACCCAGGTGCCCCAATTATGTTTAATTTTTTGAGGAACCACCATATTGCTTTTCATAGCGGCTGTACCATTTTATATCCTTAAGAGTGGTGCACAAGGGTTCCAATTTCTCCACATTCTCACCAACACTTGTTATTTTCTGGTTTTTCTTTTTTTTTGTTTTTTTATTTTTGTTTTTTTAAATAGCTATCCTAATGGGTAGGGTGATAGCTCAGTGTGGTTTTGATTTGCACCAATTTACATTCTCACCAATAGTGTGCGAGGGTTTCCTTTTCTCCACATCCTTGCCAAACTTATTATTTATCTTTCTGATACTAGCAATTCTGACTGGTATGAGGTGATATCTCATTGTGGTTGATTTGCATTTCCTTGATTAGTGATGTTGAACATCTTTTCATATGTCTGTTGGCCATCTGTAAGTCTTCTTTGGAAAAAGGTTTATTATTCAGGTCCTCTGCTCATTTCTTGTGTGTGTTTTTTTGTTTTTTGTTTTTTTCTCACCTGGGGTGTTGAGTTGCCCTTTATTGGATATATCACATACGGCAAAATTCTTCTCCCACTCAGTAGGTTGCCTTCTCATTTTGTTGATGGTTTCCTTCCCTGTGCACAAGCTTTTTAGTTTGAGGTAGTCCCAGTTATTTATTTTTGCTTTTGTTTCCCCTCCCTGGGGAAACACATCCAGAAAACTACTGCTAAGGCCAAGAGTTTATGACCTACGTTTTCTTTTAGGAATTTTATCATTTCAGGTCTTTAATCTTTTAGTTTACTTTTGTGTATGGTGTATGAAGTGGTCCAGTTTCATTCTTTTGCATGTAGCTGTCCAGTTTTCCCAACATAATTTGTTGAAGACTTTCTTGTCCCCATTGTATATTCTTGCCTCTTTTGTAGGTTAAGTGACCATTAAAAGGTGGCCTTATTTCTGGACTCTCTATTCTGTTCCATTTGATCTATGTGTCTATTTTTGTGCCAGTAAAATACTGTTTTGATTACTACAGTTTTGTAGTATATCCTTAAATCTGGGATTGTGATACCTCCAGCTTTGTTCTTCTTTCTCAACACTGCTTTGGCAATTCAGGTCTTTTGAGGTTCCATACAAATTTTATGATTATTTTCTTCTAGTTCGGTGAAAAATGCTTTTAGTATTTTATTTATTTATTTATTTATTTATTTATTTATTTATTTATTTATTGCTTTTGGTATTTTAATTGAGTTTGAATCTGTAGATTGCTTTGGGTACTATAGACATTTTAAGAATATTAATTCTTGTAATCCATGAACATGGGATATCTTTCCATTTTTTTCCTTCTTCAATTTCTTTCCTCAACGTCTTACAGTTTTCAGAGTACAGATCTTCACATCCTTGGTTAAATTTATTCCTAGGTATTTTATTCTTTTTGATGCAATTGTAAATGGAACTGTTCCCTCATATTCTCTGATAGTTTGTTGTTAGTTGTATAGAAATTCAACAGATTTCTGTATATTGATTTTTTTATCCTGCTGCTTTACTGAATTCACTGATCATTTATTTTTATCATATATTTGTTCTGTTTTCTTATCTATAACTTTTCCTCCCATTACTTCTGTGTTTACTCTGCTTTCTCTCCTTAAATTAGATACTGTTGTTGAAGTAAGAACCACAGATCTAAATTTTAAAATTAGGACAGGTATTGGGGTGCCTGGGTGGCACAGTCAGTTAAGTGTCTGACTTCGGCTCATCATGATCTCACAGTTCATGAGTTCGAGCCCTGTATCTGGCTCTCTGCTGACAGCTCGGAGCCTGAAACCTGCTTCAGATTCTGTGTCTCCCTCTCTTTCTGCTCCTCCCCCACTTGTACTCTGTTTATCACTCTCACAAAAATAAACAGTAAAAAAAAAAAATCAGGACATGTTTTTACTAATAGTCTGCACTCAGGAAAAGAACATATGACTTACAAGTAGATAGCTCTACTCCTTTGGCTCCTAGCACCTACAAGTTATACAAAGTCTTTAGGTACATGTTTATGTGTATAATATAGGCAGAAATAGCCCCATAACACAAGTCAGCTCTCAAGGTCTTACTCAGAAAATCTTTCTCTGTGGTAAAGAATCTACAGCTTGTGGCCAGGGGTTCCTTGTGATACAGTAGGGAGTTCTGGAAAAAGGTATCTTATGACATGGAGGGGATGTGGGTACTTCTGGCAGGTTGGGGTGAGCGTAGTCTTCATCTCTGCATAGTTCATTAGATGAAAAAAGAAAAAAAACCTCAGATTCAGCCTTTCAAGTTTCGATATGCAGTATTCTTCCCATTATTTAAACCCCTAGTTATTTCTAATTTTTATTATAATTTTTTGATTTGTAAATTATCTAGAAGTTTGTTTTCTGATTCCCTGTAGGTTTTCTCTCCCTTAATTAGTCTCAAAGTTATATATTCTATTTGTTTTGTAGTCTTTTTAGCTATTAAAACACATTTAAAGTCTAAAGCTAAATGCGTATAAGAGAACCTCTTTCCAAATAGAATCGTAGTATACTGTAGCCAATTACTACCCCCGTTGCCAATTTATTGTGCAGTTTTTATTCAGTATTTTAATTCTATCATTTTTTACTACCACACATTAGACATCCTTGTTTCTGTTTTGCACAGTGAATATATCTACAAATTTACTAAGATCCTAGCTTAATCCATTCGACTTCTCAGATCTTCCATCTGGATATATCCTTCAGAATTTTCTTTCACGCAGTTTGGTTGCTGTTAAAATTCCTCACATTGTGTTTTGCCTGAGAATGTCCTCAACTTATCCTCTTCAATGATATTTGTACTACATTAGAAAATTCTTTCATATATGTTAAAGAAAAACTTACACGTTAATAAAATATTCTTTTCTTAGGCAACTGAAGATATAACTCACTATCTTTTGGCTCCTATTGTTGTTTCTGAAAAGTCAGCTTTCAGTCTAAATGCTATTTATATACATATCTGTTTTGTCTCTCTTTCTGGCTGCTTTTAGTAGTTTGTTTGTTTAAAGTTCTTCAGTTTCACTATGACATACCTACTTATAATTTTCATTTCTTCTGCTTGAGATTTGTTGGGCTTTCTGGATCTTCGGTTCATTATCATCCAACAATTCTGGAACTTTTTCTTTTTCTTCTCATCTGCAGTATTTCCTTCCGGAACTCTACTGAGAGCATCTTAGGTCATAACCCTAGTCTCATAATCTCATTTTACATTTTCCCTCCTCTCTGTCTCTCTGAGCCCTATTATGGAGTATTCAGATCCATTTTCCAGCTCACTAGTGTTCTCTTCAACTGTCTCTAATCTGTTTAATGCATTAAGTTTGTAATTCTTATTTTTATATTTGTTATCTCCAGAAGTTCTATTTCCTTACTTTTAAAATCTGAGCAATCAATTTACAGTCTCTGGTCCGTGTTCCTATTTTCAGTGCTTTAAAAATTTTTCTTAAATGTTAAAATATTCATTTGTATTTTCGACTGATAAATTCAAGAATGAAGTATTTACAGGTCCCACTCCACTGTCTGCTGTTTTTACTGGCTTTTACGCACAGTGAGTTGTTTTCCTTGTGTTCGAAGTCAAAGCTGCCTTTCTCCTGAGAGGAATTTCTATTTATTTCTGAGGGTCACCTAGAGTTGTTGAGGATATTTACATTGCCATTATGCTACAAAGGAAAACCTACTTTAATCTTTCTCTCTTTCCCCAAGGTTTCTCAAAAGAAATAATTTCCCAACAGATAAAAATCACTGCTGGGAGCATTTGGTATTGCTCTCATCAGGAGGATCACAAATTGGATTATTTCCACTTTGGAATTATGAGGGAAGAATGTGAGAAACATATGCTGTCGAAATATCTTACAAGTCAAATTCTTTATACCACTTGCATCTAGGTTCAACTTGAGGAGGGCTTTTACTTGGCTGTGAAAGTACTTCTAATAAGAAATGTTATCCCTTTTGCAGTTCGGTTCCTAATCCATATCAGCTCTACTACAAATCATGAATGATGAAAAGTGCACGATTATTATTTATTGTAGTCACACCGTGTAAAACTGGCGGAAGGTATAACCCTACAACCATAAAAATACACAAACCTGTGAGGGTCATCTGGATCACAGTTAGGAAGAAACTGAGAGATGGCTTCTGCCACTTCTTCATTTGATAAAACATCCCAGAGTCCATCGGTGGCCAAGATCAGCACATCATCTGCTCCATGCTCATATTTGGAGAGATCGTAGACTCTTACCTGAAAAGAATGGGAATACTCCTACTTAAGAAATTGGGAGCACGTTATTTCCCATAACAAATTGGTTTCGGAATTCGTTTCTTCTCCCACCTCGGCTAGGGGTTTTTAGGTACGCGCTCTGAAGTACTTGGTTGTGCAACCAGCTTTGTGGCCATGGGTAGCCTCCTTTGGAGACTTGCTGTATAGACATATGGGACTCAACAGGTGAGCTTAAGAGTTGACAAGGAAGAGTTAATTGAAAATTAATGCCTGAGACATAGCTGGAATGATACTTATAATAGATACTGTGCGAGCCAGAAAAGCAACCTGAGGCTTGCTTCCTTCCTTCCTTTGCACACCCATTCCACAAGTAAGGGCCTGCTGTGTGCCAGGTACTCTATGTATAAAGATGAATAACAGGGGTACCTGCGTGGCTCAGTAGGTGAAGCCTCTCACTTCGGCTCAGGTAATGATCTCTCTCAGTTTGTGGGTTCGAGCCCTGCGTCAGGTCTGTGCTGACAGCTCAGAGCCTGGAGCCTGCTTCAGATTCTGTCTCCCTCTTTCTCCGCCCTCCCCCCCTCTCATGCTCTGTCTCTGTCTCTCAAAATTAAATAAAATGTTTAAAAAAATTTTTTTAATCTTAAAAAAAAAAAAAAAGATGAATAACAGATTTCCCTGCTTCTTAGCTCTGTCTTTTGGAGAGATAAGGCCAGCCCTGGATCTTTAGTAGTTACTCTGTATTTGTCTAGGACTGAGGAGACACTTTATTTAATGGGCTCACTTGAATCACATTTTGGCTTACCTGTTTGAGCCCCAAGGGGCAGGATTTCTTTCCTGTAAGGATGGGGCTCAGACACTACACTCAGGTTTAAGAGGCCTTAATCTAGCCTAAATTACAAAGGACACATGCTAAGTCTGAATCTCCGAAGTGGGTCTTGGCAAACTTGTAAGTCTTTCCTCATCTCTAGTACCTGGAATGACTTGGGATATTTCAATATCCACCTAACCTCTTTGGGAAGGACAGAATAACCTTGATGAAAGTAGTAAGAATAAAAATCAAGCAGTATGTGGGTTAGGCCACAACTCTATTTTCACCCAACTTTGGCGGGAAAAGAGTCTGGGATTTTTTTTTTCCTTTTAAAATTTTAACATTTATTTATTTTTGAGAGACAAAGAGAGGCAGAGCATGAGCAGGGGAGGGGGGGGGGGGGGAGAGAGAGAGAGAGAGATACAGAACCCAAAGCAGGCTCCAGGCTCTGAGCTGTTTGTTAGCACAGAGCCCGACGTGGGGCTCAAACTCACGAACTGCGAGACCATGACCTGAGCCGACGTCGGATGCTCAACTGACTGAGCCACCCAGGCGCCTCAAGAGTCTGGGATTTCATTGCCATTCCCTCCCCATTTGGCAGAACCAGCCCCTGTGTATACACACCTCATGAACTAAGGGCACAGGCAAGTCAACTTCATCAACCTTCCAGTTCCTTCAACCCTTCTCTTTTTTCCCTCCTATCTTCTAAAAGCAAGTCTGAGTAAAAGCTGTAGGTCAGCGGAAGGTCAGGGAGAGGAAGGAGTTTATAGGGTTTAAGCAACCATGTGTCCCATCACACACAGTCACTGCTAGGTCATCTCAGATCTGGAGAGAATTTGATTCTAAGAGGCCGACAGACTGTGCAAATCCACATCTTTGAAAGCCAAGCCTCCTAGCTTTAGAAAGGTTTGCCCAGGCCTGTGACACCCTGACACAGGGCTGGTCCTGTGGACTAACAGACTACACCCAGCAGCACAAAACAACAAAATAGCACACGCCTACCAACAGAGCCCTTGGAAAATGAGCTCAAATGAAAAGCAGCCTCCAGGTACCAGGCCTCTGTGGCCTGCTAACTGCGTGGTAACAATTAGCTAATGGCTTGGTGCACGGCCCACACAGAGGAGAAGAGAACTCAGGGGTATACTGGACTGGCTTTTAACATTTTCTCAAAAGGCATATTCACTTTGAGGGTAGAAGTTTACATTCTAGAGAAGGCACTGTGCCTCATGAGGCCAAATTAATGAAAACAACAAGGGGGATCTTAAGCTTACAGCAGTCTGGAAAGTCCCAGATGCCAGAATTCGATCCTCAGGGCACTCACTGAATTCATGTGGTCCAGTTTTCACTCAATAGAGGCAACCAAATCCCTTTTGCTTTAATTTGTTGTGACTCCTGGGCGCCACAAATGTTAGAGCAGTGCTTCTTAAATGTTAATGTGCCAGGAATCAGTTGGGGATCCTGCTAAAAGGCAGATTCTAATTCAGTTCTGGGGTGTGGCCGGAGGCTGTCTTTGCAGCTTACTTCCACGTGATGCTGATGCTGTGGGTCCTTGGACTGCACTCTGAGTAGCGAGGCTGAAGAGAATGCCTACTGGCCCATTTGCAAACAAGGAAATGTAGGCCTTCGTGGCCTCTGTGATGCCTACACAGACTATCCTCTAGGGCAGGCTTTAGAGAGGACAGCAAATGTTGGCTCTGGGCTCCCAAGTTCAAGTCCTGGCTCACTGTGTTATTATTTCCAGTATGCGATGACTTTGCCTAAGAGAGACTGCTAGCTTCTTACTGGGGTAGGTCTACAGTACATTTCTGTGAAAATCTGAACTCCACAGAATAAAAAATGTTACAGGAGGTGGGGGAGATGATGTCAGGTGCTCCAGTTCCAATCTTGCGCTTGTAGCTAAATAGGAGATTCCATCTGCCTTCTAGCGCCTTCTAAAAGAAAGATTTCTAGGTCTGAAGATAACATCCATTTAATTTCAGGACTACCCTGGGTTTGGGGTGCCAGAATCGTTTCAAGTGCTTTCTGCTGGCCAAAAACATGTAGAGATCTGAGCTGTTTAAGCTTAAGTTATCCTGCCCACTACTCAGCTGGAGATCTAGCCAACAGAATGGGAGTGGAACGATAAACAGAAACATGTTACAAAATGCTCTCTTCAATTCCATCAATAAATTGAATCCTTCCCTAATTCTGCTATTCACATTTCCACACACAGTTCTCTAATGCTGTTTCATTAGCCAACACGAAAATCCTTTCAAAACCATTCTCGAAGTATTTTTAATGTAAATAATAAAAAGCTGGTCTCAACCCTGTTCCCTGAGGCACTCCCCAATTAACATCCTTTTAGGTTTTTATTGCTACCCTTTATTTCCTGCCCTTTAGCCAATTTCCAAAGGACTTTGCCAACTTTCCACTTACAACTCGTGTCTTGTACATTAACCTGTAATGCAGAACATTTTGTGAAAATGCTCTCAGAAAAACTGGGCTGCAGCACAAGACAACCCGCTTCACGCCCATCCTCCCTGGCGGCAAGGGCTTCAAAGGATTCTGGCGGGCTCTGGAGTCCTGACCTCCTCTCCCTGCAGCTGTTGTTGGCTCTCCTCAGTCAGACCACACTCACCTCTCCAAAGTCCCCTCTTCAATTCCGTAAATAGCATCTTGATGTTCCAGGAAGCCTCACATTAAACTAATGGGCTCTGAGGCTCCCCCGGACTCAGACACCAGGAAGAGAGTATCCCAGGCCCCAGTAGGGGCGAGGTGTTTATGCAAACGCCTTTGTCTGCAGGAGAGCTGGAGAACAGGGTCAGGGCTTTGTGTGGCTCCTTCCTGTGTTCCCAGCTGCCCAGAGAGGGAGAGAAAGGCCACAGGAATCCTTGAGATCCTTGCAGTTTTTCAGAGTGATATAATTTGAGCTGCTGAGAGACGGATGGAGCCTGTGTGGGTCCATCTGCCCTCCTAGAGCCGCCTATGTGTTGACTGAGCACTTACTATGTGCCAACTACTCTTCTAGGTGCTGCAGGTACAGCTGTGAACAGAAGTGACGAAGTCCCTCAGAGCATCTACACTAGTAGAGAGACAGACCCACACACTGCAATGTCAGAAGCCGACAGGTGCTCTGAAGAAAAGTCACAGTAAGAAGAGTGACAAGACAGTCCTTGTAGAGGACCTCCCTGGGAAGGCACTGTGTGAACAAAGATCTGAACGAGCGAGGTGATATCCCAGAGTCCCTTCCTGTGCTCCCCCTTCCTTCCCTCAGGGACCTGCCAACCCTCTGGGCCCGGTTAGATTGGGGGCTGCAGTGCCACATGCAGCTGCCAAAGCACTCCTGAGGCAAAGCAACCAACAGGCAGCATCGCTTTCTCTTCCCTGGTCCGCGCAGTCGCCATCCTCCATATCCCATGAGCACGGCATTTGTACCTGCCAGGTCCACGTGTCTGTCTCTTGCACAAGACTGGTTATTCTCAGATTTTAATGTGCTGAAGAATCGCTTGGGGTGCTAACTGAACAAATTTAGATTCAAGGGGCCACTCTTTAAACATTCCGAATGTGTCGAGCTGCGCCCAGGCACCAGCTTATGTAGGCAAGGGCCAGGTCATTCCAACGCAAGTGGTGGGGGAGCCTAGCCTCGAAGACACGGTCATCGGCAATAAGCTCCTCAAGGGGCAAGGTCTGAACTGGCCTGTTTCTGTCCCCAGAACGCAGAGCATTTGGTGAGCAGTCAATAAATAACCAAGAGAAGCATCTGCCTCATCGGACACTGACCCTTGTTCTGCTTACAGCGAACACCCCTTCAGGTGGTCACCTTCTCTTCCTTCCCAAGATTCAACTTCTGGAGGCCAGAGACCCCACTTTGCATTTCTTCTGTGAGCCTAGCAGTATTTTTTCAGAGTAAATAACAAGAGACCTTCAGGACATACTTACTGAGGCAAAGAATAAATGAGAGGAAGGGAGGAAGAAAAATAATACCACGTATGAGATCTAGTCAGAGGACGCTCTAATATGGTGACCGGGCCGATTTAGTTTTTTACCTTGGACACTTCCAAGCAGCCACCCAAATCCAACATGCTGATATTGGACACAAGTAGCAGACTCTTTCCTTTTCTTCCCCTGTCCTCACTGGAGCTGCTAACAAACAAAAAACTCAGTGTAAGGGAGTGGGCAGGAAAGAGTCTGGGGGCACAGAAGAGCCTTGGCTAATGTGCCCCTGAAGGAGCCAAGTGCTGACTGCTCTCGCAGGACCCTCGGCTTCAGAGCACTTAGAGACATCCTTAACGTCATCGCCGGGCATCTATTTGCACAGGAGCTTGTGACAAGCGAGTCTTTAATCGAGTACTTCTACTCAGGGCTCGGCTGCAGGCTGCTGCTTCAGTGTTTGTGTAATGTGTGTTCACCTCTTAGCTCTATTACTGATGACATTTCAATGACATGTTGGGAGGGCTCACACTAGTGTAAGCTGACGCCAGCTTCTTGAAGCTACTTTAAAAAAGAATCCATCAGTGGGAATGCAAGCTGGTGCGGCCACTCTGGAAAACAGTATGGAGGTTCCTCAAAAAACTAAAAATAGAACTACCCTACGACCCAGCAATTGCACTACTAGGCATTTATCCAAGGGATACAGGTGTGCTGTTTTGAAGGGACACATGCACCCCCATGTTTATAGCAGCACTATCAACAACAGCCAAAGTATGGAAAGAGCCCAAATATCCATCGCTGGATGAATGAATAAAGAAGACGTGGTATATATATACAATGGGGTATTACTTGGCAATCAAAAAGAATGAAATCTTGCCATTTGCAACTACGTGGATGGAACTGGAGGGTATTATGCTAAGTGAAATTAGTCAGAGAAAGACAAAAATCATATGACTTCACTCATACGAGGACTTTAAGAGACAAAACAGATGAACATAAGGGAATGGAAACAAAAATAACATAAAAACAGGGAGGGGGACAAAACAGAGACTCATAAAAATGGACAACAAACTGAGGGTTACTGGAGGGGTTGTGGGAGGGGGGGATGGGCTAAATGGGTGAGGGGCACTAAGGAATCTACTCCTGAAATCATTGTTGCGCTCTATGCTAACTAATTTGGATGTAAATTTTAAACAATAAAAAATAAAAATATTTTTTAAGAAATCCATCAATTCTTCCATTTGCCAAATCTCAGCCGCTTCTCTAGGATGCCCTCACAGCTCTTACAGCTTTATCAACTCAGCAAATTCTCCCAACCCTTTTTCCTTTTGAAGTACTCAGGGCAGGCCCATGAGCCCCCATGGCTGAGGCCTGGCTTTCTGAATGGCAAGAGCCCTGCCATTGTTATAAGAAGCCCTCACTTCGGGTCTCTGCTTCTAACCAGCTTTGGGACTTGAGATAAACCACTTACTGTCTTTTGCTCTCAATTTTCTCATCTCTGAAATCATTGTTTAAAAATTGGAAAAAAAATGCGAGGACACCTGCTCTACCTATTACAGCTAGAGCCAGTATAAAGGTCAAATGAGATAATACGGACGGAAACCACAAATTCTAATGTACCACATGGTATTTTTTTTTTTTTTATGGCACCCATCTCAGGGCAGAAGACCTGAAAATAAAGCAGCTGGGGGAAGGAGAGGAGTAAGAGTCAGGGCCTTGGGGTTCAATTACAAGTCTCATTTCAAATAACAGGGATTGCGACTCTCACTAGTGTTCTTAGCAGAAAAGCCAGATGGTTCCCAAGATAAAGGATGCCAAGAGGTAGTAGAAAATGAGGGCACAAAGTCTTATCCTCTCTACCCCATGTAGCCAACCATGAAGCTCAACCTATAGAACTCTGAATATGGCACCTGTACTAGAAAAAAAGAAAACTCCAGCATATTCCCTGTGGTCCTACAAGCCAAGTCGATTATTTCAATGTTAGCATTTGAGCAAGCCACCAAAATTGCATCCAGGGTCTCTGTTGCTGTGATTCTACCTACACTATGCCATGAAACACATACTGAACTTGGTGGCGAAAGATGGGTTTGAAACTCACTTCTCCTTAAAATTCAGGCAAAACCACTTTGGTTACTCATGTTTTCAAGGTTTACTGACCACCTGCCGGGAATATAGAAAGAAGCACTGATTCATCCTATGGAGTGCTGGGGAGAAGCAGTTGAATCATATACCTTACACCTAGTGGGAACTGCAGCGACCAAACCCTGGGGAGGTGAGAGGAGGGCTGGTGTGCTTTGGTGGCTTTATAGAGCTTGATTTGGCTATAGTACTGGACTTTCACTGAGGAATGGTGAGGGATGAGGCATGACCTTTCACATCTTCAGCGTCTCCCTTTGTGGAATGAAAGGTTAGGACTAGGTGGCCACTTCAGATGCTTACGGCACCAATGTTCTCAGACTCTTTCATCACAGGATGAGTTAGGGCTGGATGTGACTGGCCACATGACCTCAGAGCACCTGACTGCAAATGCATCAAGGGACATTTAAGTATTATAAGTATGTTGGCTGTTGGGGCTGTGGGTGTAATTTTACATCTGAAATATACCACCAATATTCTTGAGGGTTTGCTTTTTCTATTGTAGTCTACAGACAAAATAAATATGCGATTTTTGAGGGTGGATACCACGTAATAGCTAAAACATTTCTAAGCCAGCTAAAATAGTAGGTAGCATGAAAAGAGCCTGAAACTGTACCCAACACCTAGTTGCTATAGCATAAGTCTTCCACTGTCTCCTCGTGAGGCCAGTACTTTGCAGCTCGGTGAGGTAAGCTACAGGAAGGAATTTCCTTTACATGCTGGGCTTCTCTCATCATCTACTCCTTTCTCTGGGCTTCCAATGGCTTGTGCACCACTGAGCCAAAGGCTCACTGAATGAATCAGTGAGTGAATGGGCTTGAATCTAGCTTATTGATCATTTGAGGAATATGTTTCTGTTCATTAAAATGTCCATTTATAAAGGTCAGAGGAAACCCCAGCCTGTGAGTGAAACTACGTGGGTGCAGTGTAGGTGGGTTAAGTCATGTCTAATCCAGTGACGAGGCACACAGAGTGACCATATGTCCCTGTTTGCATGGGCCAGTTTGGGTTCATGCTGTTTTCCCAGCATAATTATTACTAAAGTCCACACTGACAGTAAGTTATATATGATCACATAACGAATAATTAGTGGAATGACTGCTATTTTTTACATGTGTAGTTGCTAATGCTGGCCATTGGGGACTCAACATAATCACATAACCAGAGTGTGTTCTTACTTCACAGGACTTCGCTCAGAATGGCAGGATTTCAGAGAGCTCTAGTGAGCAAGAGAGCAAGTTACTATGGACCTTGCCTTAGGAGAGGAGACACAGTCATGCCTGGTGGGCTCTGGGGCACCTGGTGGGTGGCAAAGTCAATCCGACTGATTGTGGTTCTTCTGAAGCAAGTAGCGCAGGTCTCAGCAGACCTCTGTGCACGTGGAGAACGAGGTATGTAGTATCCCTAACCTACCAGTCTGGCGCTGAGCCACGTGCACTGTAAGACTGAATCACACAGTCCAGGACTGGAACATGGATGTGTAATGAACCCATGTGGGGATTATAAAACTCAAGTTCCTGAAGCACAGTGAAGAATGGCTTATGACAGTATTATTTAAAGAGTGGTCTTTGGATCACCTGCTTGAGATTGGTCTAAAAATGTGAAAACTCCTAGGACCTACTCTAGACCCAGTGCCTGAGATTTTCAGGAAGTGGATTCTAGGGATTTGCTTTTTTGGGGGGAAAAATTACTTTATTCAAATACCAGGCTTATCATACATGGCCCAAGAACACTCAAATGATAAACCAGATATACACAGATCTTAAAAGAGTGGTCTTCAGCCATTATAGCCAATGACGCCACGCTTGCTATCATCTGCTGAATGGTGTGGTGGCCACCGAGATGTGGATGTTGTTTTATGTTGGCAAGAGCATAGACATGCATTTTTTAATATATAATAAAATCTGTTTTTATTTTTAGTTTTTAATTTTTTAAACTAAAATCTGCACCCAGCATGGGACTCAAACTCATGACCCTGAGATCAAGAGTCACATGGTCTGACTGAGCCAGCCAGGCACCCCGGGGTTGCATTTTTAAACAAACTTCTCAAACTGTTCTTTTGTGTATAATGCAATAAACTAATGCAAAAAAGGATACTGCATGTTTAACTGAAACTGAAGGGGATCACAGGGAAACAATTTCTAAGGAGAAGAAATATTTGACACAATATAGAGGTTGCCTCCCTTGTGTGACCATAAATTTTATGAGTTGCCAAGCAAGATTTTTTGGTGTCAGAGTAAATGTCAAATTCTGGTTTTATTCAAATGGCTGGTTACTTCCCAAGGCACTTCCCAGTGGAAACAAGCCGTTAAAATGTCACACACATGCATACAAGTGATTCTTACGGCTAGAGAGTTAGCGATACAGAGGACAGGCTAAGTCAGGAGGTCTTCTCGTGTGTGTAGGTGCAGGTGGCACCACAGACGAACGCTTCTCTACACTCTTAATACGATTCCCCCACCTTCCCCAACGTTTTCAAGGTGGTGGTGGGAGAGGGGGGAGGGGAGCATACATCACCCCAACAAAGAAGAAAGATGCGCGAGATACTGGTTGAAGGGCACAGACTTCCAATTACAAGACTAGGGATCTAAAGTACAGCATTAGGACTATAATTATATATAACCTGTATATGCTGTAAAACATACATACACTATATAATATATACATACACTATATATATATATACACTAGTATATATACACTAGATATATAAAATACATATACATAACCTATATACAATAACTTTACTGTATTATATACTTAAAAGGTGCTAAAAGAGTAGAGCTTCAACGTTCTCACCACAAAACAGAAATGGTAGTTATAAGATGTGACAGAGCTGTAGTGGTAATCATTTGGCAATATACAAATATAAATGCATCCAACCAACACACTGTATACCCTAAACTTATATAATGGTACATGTCAGTTATATCTTTAATAAAACTGGAAAAAGTGGGGCATCTGGGTTGCTCAGTCGGTTAAGCGTCTGACTTTGGCTCTGTGAACTCACGGTTCGTGAGTTCGAGCCCCGCATCAGGCTCTGTGCTGACAGCTCAGAGCCTGGAGCCTACTTTGGATTCTGTGTCTACCTTGCCCTCTGCCCCTCCCCCACTAGTGCTCTTGCCTTTCTCTCTCCCCCAAAATGAATAAATATTAAAAAATTAAAAAAATTAATAAATAAAACTGGGAAAAGAAAATTCTCAAATACCACTGTCCTAGACTATCAGAGTATCCTTAGGTAGAACTCCTCATTTTTCCTTTGTAAGAGTATCTGTGGTTTCTGAGGCTGAAATTTACAATCTTCACAGCTCTCTTTAAAAAAACTGAATACAGAAATAATTATGAATACAAACATAGATACTAATGTGTTTCATTCAAGAGAGAAGAAACAGAGACAAATTACTAAACCATGGAAAATGAGGTCTCTTTCTTTTGAGAAATGTTTACAAAGAAATGATTCCTGACTCTAACCTTGCTTCTCCCCCCTACCTAGAACATTCTTCATGCCTTACAAACAACCAGAACTCAGTAAGGACTGGTCC
The DNA here is from genome assembly GCF_016509475.1 of Prionailurus bengalensis. Lineage (NCBI taxonomy): Eukaryota > Metazoa > Chordata > Mammalia > Carnivora > Felidae > Prionailurus > Prionailurus bengalensis. The sequence goes on from NC_057358.1 coordinate 88,262,836, forward strand.
AAGTGAAGAGCCCTGATAACTTATGTTTAACTAGCTTCTTTGTAAATCTGCCTCCATTCTGCAAACTAGATGACCTCTGTTGAGTAATTAGCTAAACAGTTAACTCATCAACTTATTATTAGTTTGCACGGGAAAGAAAGATGATTATTTCTCTAATCCTCAGGTTTTCACAGCAGGGAGGGCACTCTCCCCCCCCCCCCAAATTTGTTTGTTTGAGACAGAGAGAGAGAGAGAGAGAGAGAGAGAGAGAGAGAGAGAGAGAGAGAGAGAACACGTGAGAAAGGGAGAGAATCCCAAGCAGGCTCTACGTTGTCAGTGCAGAGCCTGATGCAGGGTTCAGTCCCTTGAACTGCAAGATCATGACCTCGGCTGAAATCATGAATCAGACGCCTAACTGACTAAGCCACCCAGGCACCCGGTGGGGGGAGCTTCTACAGGCAGGGTGTGGTACGGAGCCTCCAAGATGGGCACTGTCAATCCCGGCCCTCCCTGTACAAGCACACTGCTCCTCTCTTCCAGAGGTGGATTCCAATTCCCCTCTCCTCAAATGTGGACCAGCCTTAGTGATTTCCTTGGCCACTAGCATGTGGCAGAGGTGATGGTTCTAGGCCTTCTGAGGCCAGGTCCTACAAAGTCCTATAACTTCTGCTTGGCACTCTTGAACCACTTACTGTCGAGATGTTTTCTTTCAGAATCCAGTTGCCATGCTATGAAAAGCTGAAACCCCATGGAGAAGCCATGTGGAGCTGCCTCAGCTTGACTCTTCAGCTGCTATCTGCCCTCACTTGCCAGCCATGGGAGTGGAGCCACTTTGGATTTGCAGCCCATCTAGCCTTCAGATCCCTCTAGCTCCAGCTGACATCCAGCTGTGCTGTGCGAGACTCCCAGAGAGAACCACCTAGCTGAACCCGTTCAACTCACAGAACCATGAAAGGCAATAGCATACAAAGACATATAGTACACTGTTCCATCAAGACTCCATGTTCCGGGGTGGTTGGTTTTGCAGTCCCCGAGGGCACAAAGGCATTATATTGTGATGTGTCGCTTCTAGGCCCTCTCCCTCTGTGGGGCTGGGGAGAGGGGATGGGGCATGGAGTCCCCTGGAGTTTTCTCCCTGGTCTCGACTTGTCCATCGCAGCACCTGTTCCCTTTGCTCCTGTCCTCTAGCAGGTAAATATTAGGCAGACTACTCTCGGTGGGGTGGGGAGAGGAGAGCCCACAGCTATCCAGGGCATACATTTAATCTGGGGGGGGTGGAGGACAAGAATAAGAAGTCCATTCTGGTCCGAAATCCATACCATGGTTTCTGGTCTAACTTTATACTAACTATAAAGTTAGTTTCATCCCAGGCACCTGTATCTATGTTTTTAATTGCTCAGAAAACTCAGAGGGAAAAAAAAGTATAAAATTAGTTTTCCTCTCTGGACCTCCACAAACAGCATTCTTCCCTTTTCTTAGGCTAGAGAACAATTTATTTTTAATTTTTAGAAAATTTCACCCCGCTTCATCCACTAAATCCAGTCTGCCATCAGTTTTCATTACATTGTTTCTTTAAAATGTCTCTTGGATGTACCTCCTTTTCATTTTCCTGGTCCCTTCCCTAGCTTTTGTCCTCCTGTTACAGTTTCAGTTCTACAGCGGTCACCCTGTTTGCCTCTCTGCACCCCCCCACCCCTGTCTACGTGCTGTGACAGGCCCCCACCCCAACATTTATCATGCTGCTCTCTTTGCTAAAGCCCTTACCTACTGCCTTGGGTTTGGTTCCAGGCCCTCCAGAATAATTAGCTTTGTTATAGCCAATAGCCCTTCAAGCTATCTTCCAAACCCAGTGACCCCATAAGGCAGATTTTACTTCATAACAGACTCACTCCTGGTTCCTTCTTATTCTTGTCCTCCTTCTTCGATTAGGTAGTCCTGTCTCCCTCTTCTGAACTCCCCTCTTCTCTTAGGAAGCAGGAATCACAGGGTTTATGGCTGATTATTCTATTAGTCCCCCATTCCAACTTGTCCCAAAATTCCTAATGCTTTCGAGGACCTGTTCCCTAGTGTGCTGATCAATAAACACTATTGGACTCATGATCTCTACGTATAGAGCCAGTGAAACTTCGTGATCTTAAGAGGAGCTAGGAGCTAATACTTATTATGCCACGTTCTGGTTAAGTACTTTATTTATATATGTTATTTAATTTGTTCCTTGAGTTCCTGTCCTCTTTTTATTGAAGAGGAAGCAGAGATTTGGGTAAAGTACCTTTCTCAAGGTCACCCAGCTGGCAAGTGAAGAGACAGAGCTTGAAGTCAAGACTAATTACCAGTCTGAGGTTTTAAGTTCCACATCACACCACCTCCCAAGGTATTTTTGAGGGGAATTTTTAAAACCAGTTTATCCTACTCTACCACCTGAAGATGATTACTGTTACTGTTTTATTAAATTTCCTTCACGCATGTATTTGTCTACACATGCATGTAACTTCCTACCAACTTATGATCACACTCTTTGTATATACAATCATATTCTGTTTCACTTAATATAGTACAGCTTTTTCCCCTTTCATTATGCACTGAGACTGTTTTTGATACATTGTTCAGACTGCAGAAAGTACGCAATACAATAAAACAGGCTCTTTCCCAAAATGGGACTTTGGCTTGGGGTATGAAAAGCTACCAAGAATAAGGTGCTGTCAACAATGAGCTCTTCTTTTTATTTTTTAAAAGTTTATTTATTTTTATTTTTGAGAGAGAGAGAGAGACAGAGTGTGAGTAGGGGAGGGGCAGAGAGAGAGGGAGACACAGAATCTGAAGCAGGCTCCAGGCTCTGGGCTATCAGCATAGAGCCCGACGTGGGGCTCGAACTTACAAACTGTGAGATCATGACCTGAGCCGAAGTCAGAAGCTTAACCAACTGAGCCACCCAGGTGCCGGCCCCCAGCAATGAGCTCTTAAATACTGTTCATGTTTTCATGGGAGACAATAGGGGAGGCTCAAACTAGACAGTCATTCTCTCTTAATATGGAAGTGACTACTGGGAATCCCTAAGTGTAAAGCCTTCCAGAAGCTGACGGGGAAGGAAGACTAGTGTTTCCTGACCATCTCTGACCCTGCACCAGATCTAGTACCAGGCAGCTCCACAGATTTTTTTTTAAGTCTATTTATTTTTGAGAGAAAGAGAGAGAACACAAGTGGAGGAGGAGCAGAGACAGAGAGAGACACAGAATCCGAAGGAGGCTCCAGGCTCCCGACTGTCAGCACAGAGCCCAACATGGGGCTCAAACTCACACATTTCAAGATCATGACCTGAGCCTACGTCGGACACTTAACCGACTGAGCCACCCAGGTGCCCCTCCGCAGATGTTCTTACTTGCTTTTCCTAGCACTTTGTGAATACAGGCATGTTCACCTCACCTGAGGGAAGGGGAAGGCAGACTAAAATAATGCAGGTCACGTGGGCATTCAGATACCGGAGTCTAGGGTCTTCCTTCTCTTGGAGAAGGCAGTTTCAGATGAAAGAAAAAAATATCTAGATGAAGAAAAGAATGAGCTAAATGAGTCATCTGCAATTACAAAAACCCGCTGACAGGAATCTTGAACACCAGGGAAAAGAATAAGGAAGCCTAGAGAAAACCGGGCTCCTTGTGGTTCAGTCTGGCAGGGAGGGCGGGGCGGGAGGGGGGTGATGCAGAGTTGAAGACGGGGGTTGGCTTTGCAAACTGGCCTCCACCCAGAAAAAGACATTGTTCTTCCAAGGGCCCAAAAGGGGGCTCAAGGCAGTCCCGGAGTGCAGGCGGGAAAGCAAGTAACATGAAGAGGAAGGCTAACTCTAGGGAGGGCCTGCTACAGGTCAGAAAGGGCCACGGAGCAGAGAGCATCTGCAGGTTTAGGCTGCAGACCTTCACCAAGGTGCCTGAGTAAGAGCACAGCAGGAAGTGCGCTGGACTGGGGCGGGGAGGAGAAATGCTGGAAGAGAGGCAGCTGCGAGTCCGGGCTCCAGTGCCTGAGTTCCCGGATCCTTTCCTTCCCTCCTTGAACTCTTTCAGGATAGTATAAGGAAGGTGAACTTTGATGTGCTTCACTGAGCAGGAAGATGGGAGACCTGGCTGAGGCTGTTTCTCTTGCTCAGGAAAGGCTGCATCTCATACTGTGACACAGAGAAAACACAGTGCTGTGGACCAGATGAGAGTCAATACGCCCCCACATTCAACGGTCAGGCCAAGGCCTGGTTGGCGGGGGCCTCTGGTGGAATTCAGTTCTCGGCCAGAAATCCCTGCCTTAGACCTTGGAAGACAGGAGGGAGGCTCAGCAAACCTGGCGGCCACTCTTTGGGTTTGGCAAACTCGAGATTTTTCCAGCGCCTTGTGTTTCAGTGAAACCGAAAATGTGTCTGGCTAGAAACCCTTCTCTAATTTTTAAACCCCTGAGCATTTTTTACATAAATCTGATACACATGTTTTTGTCTTATTTTTATTTAGCTCATCAAATCGAATTAGGAGCTACAATGATGAAGGGAACAATGCTGATTTCCAAGAAGATTTTGGAGACTTTTTACTTAGAACTAAATCACATTTTCTCCCCAACTGTTAAAATTACCAGACTGAGCTGGATTTGAAATTTAGAAACCAAATGTGAAATAAAGACCCATGCTTGGCAAAGATGCAGCATAGCAGGGGAATGTTCTTAGGAAGTCACAGTTAGAAAGCCAGGGTAGGCGTGGGGTGGGGGGTGAGGGGATGCAGGCAGGAAAGGAGGTAGTTACTCTTCATTCGATGGTTTTGATACATTTACCCGGCTTCCACGCTCCCCAAAAGATGCCTGCTAGCCACTGTCTGGTGTCTGACTTTATCACTACCACCTAAGAAAGAGGAGTTTCTGCCCGAGATTGGGAGTGAGGGGGGTCTCCTGTGTCGGCCTTCCACACTCCTCCATGGTAGCTGACTCCAGATGCTCCGCCCCTTCCCCCTAAGCTCCCCCTCCCCGTTCGTGGTTCTGGCTAAGGCCCCTCCATCTGGAAGCATTTAAAACGTACAACGATTTTAATCTCGTGCAAAGGAATCTTGGGATCTACACTACATACCCATTAAGCTAAATTATACGTGCACAATCTTATTTTGCACAATTCTGTCTGGCCCAGGTTGGCACAGACAGGTTGGCACGCTAAAGGCTATTACTGTCTGTCCCAATGACTTTCTCCACTACGCCATCATTTTCTACAATTTCAGTCCAAGGCCAGTAGTGTTTCTTTGAGAAACTTGAGCCACTTAGGTCCCAGGACAAAGATTCTCTTCAGAGACCCTTGAACCTTGACTCAGAGGGTCCCTTGGACACTGTCCAAAGAAATGCCTTTGAACTCAGCTTCTCTCCCCTACAGACCCGCATCAAATTAGACTGACCTGGTACCATCTTGTTACTTAATAACTGTACAACCTTGGGGGAGTTATTTCGCTTCCTTGCATCGCAATTTACCAATGTGTGAAATGGGCACACTAATCATATGTACCCCATAGGGTTGTTGTGGAGGATTAAATGAGATACTGTGTGTAAGACACACAGTAAGTTGTCTGGCCCAGACTAAGAAGTTAATAGATGTTACTGTTATTATAAAAATGACATTTCAGCAAACTCTACAACTTTTCTAAGAGCACTTACATTTTTCCAGAGGTGGCCGGTTTCCTTTCAAACATGCCCACCTGCCCAATCCCTCACCAAGGCAGAACCATTCAACCCAATTCCCTGCAAACCAGCATCACTCTAGATAAGGGACATGAGGTTTCTGATCAACCAACTGGGATTTTTCATCAGTCCCCAGGCAGTCTTCCATGCATGCCCAAGTTTTAAACCTACAGCCTCTTTTTTGGAGCCATGGTAACAGAACGATTAGAGATCTATAATCTGCATAGAAATCATTCTCCTTCAAACCAAACCAAACTTCTCACTTTATCTAGAAAGCATAGGTATCTGTGGAAGTGGGTGAGAAGGAGGTTTTCACTCTGCTTTAAGAAGCAACGTGAGGGGCGCCTGGGTGGCTCAGTCGGTTAAGCGTCCGACTTTGGCTCAGGTCATGATCTCGAGGTCCTTGAGTTCAAGCCCCGCGTTGGGCTCTGTGCTGACCGCTCAGAGCCTGGAGCCTGTTTCAGATTCTGTGTCTCCCTCTCTCTCTGCCCCTCCCCCGTTCATGCTCTGTCTCTGTCTCAAAAATAAATAAAACGTTAAAAAAAAAATTAAAAAAAAAAGAAGCAATGTGATTATTTAGTGTTCCCTGAGGATCCCCCTGCTCCCCCCCCAAGAACATGAGTCATACTTCATTTGTCCCTTTTGCAAAGAAAAAGGTGATGGCGCCATTAATATGTCCGATGAGTGCCTCTCTCTCAAGGGGGAAAATATAGAATCCATGAGTCTAGTATTTATTGTTTTCCTCTGGCCGGCAGAGGAAATTATTTCCTCCGGCAATAATTCATGGATCCTGGTGTTGGCCAGAATAGAGGGGTCAGGGATCCACTAGCTTCAGTGACGCCTTGGACACTTCAGTGACGCCTTGGATTCTGGTCCTCATCATACAGAATTGGTGTGAGGACTAAAAGACAGACATCTATGGGTTCTTGACAAATGGTCATTATTTCCACCAGGCTGACCTCACATGAAATCCTGGGTGATATCAGGAAATGGGTGTATCTTCCACGGCTTATATTTATTGGAGATATCCCCCTCAGTGGCTTCCTAACCTCCTGTGGCTAGATGTATCTTGAGTGCCAGCCTCAGCAATAAAGACTCTAAAAGAACCACCCCCTTGCTCACAGCCCTGCCAAAGGGGTGGATGTTGGTGGCTATTTCTGCCCATGGCTCTGGAGAAGACAACGTGAAGGGGTGATTTATAGGCTGGGAAGTCACTCATGGCCTGGTATAAAAAGTGAGTCGATGGGGTGCCTGGGTGGCTCAGTCAGTTGAGTGTCTGACTTTTGGTTTCGTCTCATGTCATGATCTCAGTTTGTGGGTTTGAGCCCCAAGTCGGGCTCTGCACTAACAGTGAGGAGCCTGCTTGGGATTCTCGGTCTCCCTCTCTCTCTGCCCCTCCCCCTCACACACATTTCTCTCTCTCTCTCCCCATCTCTCTCTCAAAAATAAACAAACATTAAAAAAAAATTAGTTGAGTCAATGAGATTCCTCTCTGGTAATCTGTCATCAAGAGTGAGAAGCTGAGTTGACTGGTAGCAGAGACACATGGAACTTGATTGGCCACGTTAAGGGCAGAACACCCTCATGAAGGTGACATGCCTTCAGCCCATTGCTGAGGCTCTCCAGGGGTGCCTTGATTCCAGAAGCACTCTCCCATAAAGGCTGGCTATTAACAGTTCTTCCTGTGGACGCCACAAACATCTCTTCTAATAATATTGCAACAAACACCTCCTCTTTTGAATTAGCTTGGGTGGGTTTTGGTTTCCTCCAACAACAACAAAAAAAAGGCTTCAGTAAAACAGCACCTACCAGGGTACCTGGGTGGCTCAGTTGGTTGAGTATCTGACCTCGGCTCAGGTCATGATCTTGTGGTTCGTGAGTTCAAGCCCCACCCATGTTGGGCTCTGTGCTGACAGCTCAGAGCCTGGAGCCTGCTTTCAGATTGAATGTCTCCCTCTCTCTCTACCCCTCCCTTGCCCATTCATTCTCTCTCTCTCTCTCCCCCGCCTCCACTCTCAAATAAATAAACATTAAAAAAATTAAAAAGTAAAACAACACCTACCCTTGGGAAGAACATGCAGATGGAGCCATATCTAAACATTCTGGGCATTTCTGATGCAAGGCGTTGCTTTAACAGGTAATTGCACAGAATGCAAACACCACTGGTCCCCGACTCACCTCTCCCTGGCTCCCCTTTATTATAACCCTTGGAAAAGTCAAAGCTCTCTCCTTCAACCTTCCTTGCAGCAAGGGGAGGTCATGTGACACAGTTCTGGCCAACGAGATACAAGTGAAGACAGACAGGCCGCCTGCCCCCTCTCTTCCTGCCTTGCCTGAAGATGTTATGCTCAAAGCTGCTTGCAGCTCACATTCACCATCTTGCAACCATGAAGGAAAAGTCAGAGAAGCAGAGATGCCCGCCCTGGCACGCTGGAAGTGATGCACCAAACAGTAGTAGCCACCAAACTCCAGCCTCCTTGTTAGTGAAAACAATAGAGCCTTAACCTACTATTACTTAGATTTCTCTGTAAGTTACAAAAGCAAAATGTTTTCTAAAGATATACCCTGAAACAAAACTGGATGTTTCCCATATCATAAGAAAAATGTGTTGTTGGTTTTTTGGGTTTTTTTTTTTTAACAGTTTCAGGTGAGGGGAAAATTTTTTTTTCTCAATGTTTATTTTTGTGAGACACACACACACACACACACACACACACACACACACACACACAGTGTGAGCAAGGGAGGGGCAGAAAGAAAGGGAGACACAGAATCCGAAGCAGGCTGCAGGCTCCAGGCTCTGAGCCGTCAGCACAGAGCCCGATGTGGGGCTCGAACTCACAAACCACGAGATCATGACCTGAGCCCAAGTCGGATGCTTAACTGACTGAGTCATCCAGGCGCCCCAGAAAAAAAAAATCTTTTAACCAAAGATATGACAACCTATTTTTCAGTTAACTTCTCTAAACATCAGCTGAATGATACAAGTTCTGCAGGCAATTAAAATCTATAAGGGGATAAAGTATATATGTGAACAAGTATGATATAAAAGCAGAGAGTGGAAATGTCTTAAAAGGTAGCTGCTTTACGTGTCTCAGTATAGAGAGAGACATTATTTCTGGATGGGGGAGGGACAAATCAGGAAGTCTCCACAGGAGAAGCATGTGTTAAACCCTAGAGAAAAAAAGAATTTGGATGTTTGCAGACGGGAGGAAAGACATTCTAGTCAGAAGGAATAGTTTAAGCAACTTTGGGAAACTGAAGGCCATGTGCAGGAAGGACACAGCAAGTTCTTTCTGGCAAGTTTAGGGGGGAACAAAGATCAAATTTTTGGTCTAGAAAGTCAGACAAATTATAATAAGCCTTGAGTGCCAACCATCGGAGTCTGGGCTTCATTCTCATAGCCCCGGGATATAGTTTCTGAGCAAACGGGTCAGAATGCCTGTTTAGGAAACTTGGCCTGACGACAATACGTGGGATGGATCGAGGAGGCAGGAAATGCCACTCGGTGGCTATGCAACAACCACCTGGGCAGGAAGTGAGGAGGGTATGAAGCAGGACAGTCAGAGTGAGGATGGAGTGGGACAAAGAAACACTGCAGAAGCACACGTGACGAAAGGTGGCTACTGTCTGGGTATGGGGTGCAAGTCATGGGAGGAATCATGTAGAAAATATTTGCACAAAATAGAAACAAAAACCCCATGTAGTACCTCTGGAGCTGAAGACAGGAATGGTTTTATGTAGATGTTGGAGTCATGCACCTTCAGGTCATGGTCCCCAAGTCCCCTGGTCACTCCAATAGTTGCCATTACTCGGGCCTAGGAGTATAAGCAGAGGGTCATCAGAAACACTCATACAGAGAAAGCATTCCTGTTGTAATGTGGCTGCCACACGCCAAGAGAGATGCATTAATTTTCCAGTTCATTCTGTCCCTCTCCAGGCCTCCTGCTCCTAACTTAACGGGGGTAGCTGTTTCCAAAGAAGGGCTCGCCAAGGTCACTTATGTACTTAAGGAGTGGTTTTTCTACTGATTACCTTAAGTTTAATGGGTTGCTGCTGTCTCTTTTTGGCTTTCTTTTGTAGAGGCTGGAAGGGCAGCCAGTAAACTAAATCAATACATGTGGGATGTCTACAGCCCCTGAAATCAGCTCAAATCAAATCCAACACGATCTGTCCATCCATCCGTCCGTCTGGGATACACCCACCCTGCAAGTATATCTGCCATGTCTCTAGTCCCTGACAGGCACTAGTAAAAGATTTAAAAAAAAAAAAAAAAGCAGAGGCAGCTCACCCCCCCCGCCCCCCACCGCCCAAGCTCATATATTATGCTTTATGGTACAGAAAAGAAACGCTTTGCAACTCTGTCACCTGTCCTGCATAACATCCCCAACCAAGTCCCTCTGGGTGGAGAGGAACAAAATGTCACTTTCTTATAAGTACAAAGAGACCTCAGGGTTGAGAACTCATCACCTGTGCTTTCCGAATAATAAATGAACAGTTTTCTGAATGCTTTAAGGAAATAATACTATTTTACTAATGGCTGCACAGTCAGCCTTTTATCTTCTGGGATGCCACAGATCTGATCTACCCAAACATTTCCTGAGCACCTACTATGTACAGACACCATGCTGTGGGGCACAAATGTCTAAGGACTTGTACCTACTATAAAGGACCTTGCAAAGGGAGATAAGAGATGCGTGTCTAACAATATGTAAAATATGGCCAAGGGCTGAAAGACACATAAGCCATGGGTTATATGAATTCAGAGGAAGTAAAAATTCTGCTGAGAAGGTTTCCTGGAGGTGGTGGCACTACATTTTTGAGCAGAAGGATGAGCAGCATTGGGATGGGCAAATAGAGGGATGGAATGAAAGTCATTCTCGGTAGAATGGAGGCCAATGGCCTAATGCTTGGATCGTCAATAATATATCCAGTGTCGTTTCATGGGGAGACCCAGGCGTGAATCCTCACTCTACTGTCTGGGTAATGAGATTAACGTACAAAGGCTAAGAAACATTACAATCTACCATATTGCCATCATCTTCATCCTGTCTTTCCAAAAAGGCTATGGATTTTGGAGTAGGTTTTGGATCAGTAGATGGGCAGGTTTAAGTGGAAATGAAACCATGATTTATTTTTTTAAAGGCACAAATCAGAGGGGGTAAAATGCAGACACGTGATGTGAAGCCTGGGGTCCTCTGGTCAGGTGGGCTGCAGGAGAAACTCTCTGCCCCGCTGGGGAGCTGGATCGGCTGGCTCCCTCCTAGCTAAGAAGTGTTCAATCCTGAATTCAAAAATTCAGAGTCCCTTGAGGCCCCTCCACTCTCCCCACTGCAATGGCAGCTTCTCTGGCTGCAAAAGCACAGGTGGGCGTTTTTGTCTAAAGAAATCTGATGTTTCTGCTAGTTACTGAACTTGTTTACAAAGCATGTAGGTGTTACCCACACAAATCTTTAAAAGCATTGGCAGAAATAAAATGAAAAGTTACGGCAGTGAAAGTATTCTGGAGCTTTTGGGTAGGTGTATGCAGACGGGAAAGACAAAACCCCTGCAAAGGATCTAGATGGAACTGACAGGTTACAGCTGTAACGATTTCTCAAGGGTCCGCTGACAGGGATCTTGTGCTGCTTTACTATGGAGCAAGTCTGGGACAGACTGGAGCCACAGCAGCTTTTAAATAGGCCATCAGGTACAATGACAGAACTTGCCAGCTGCCTATCACAGAGCTGTCAGGCCCTAATTAACTGAAATGCTTCAGAACATGATGTCCTGGTGAAAGGAACATCGGCTTAAGGGGGAAAGCCCCTGCTCGCTTAAATCTTATTCTGATTATCTTCTAAGAACACATTAGTCCATTGTCCTTTGGTATGGAGGCCAGTATACTGTACATAACTGACAACTTTATTCAATACTGATGCATTTATTGTCAGGTACCGGGCTGGGCAGATACTAGGGATACAAAGATACTAGGAGGTGGCTCTCAGCTTCTTGGAACTCGCTGGGTGTAGCAGGGTCATACTGAGAATCTCAGCCCCACAAAGAGCCGTAGCTGCAGGCACAGGTCACTGGGCTGAGAGATGTGCATTCACGGTACCCATCCTACTGAAAGGTGCACACTATCAGGGACAGAATCACTGGAACACTATCAGGAACAGAATCCTTTCCTGTCATGATTCTCAACCAGGGATGGTGAGGTGGAAGGTGGTCCGTTTCCATGAACAGGGAAAGTTCGTTTGAAAACTGGTCCCTGTATGAATCGATGTTCATGTTTCACTCCCCTCCATGAAACATCTCCTTGTACTGACATCATTCCTACCCTGAGCCGCGAACCAAAACCTGCGTGCTCTCTCACACGTGTGTGGCTGGATGCCCGTGCACACACATGCACCTATGCCCACACCTGCCTGTGAAGGCATCCTTCGGTTTTTATGAGGAGTCACTTCATCCTCAAAAAAAAAAAAAATCCTATCGAATACTGGAAAAATTCAGTGGAAGTTTCTTTTTAATGTGAACCACTTTTCACATCTAACTGGAGCTCTCAGCACCGAGGTGAAGTGTATTCGTGCTCAGAGGAAGAAGGCAGTGCCTCAGAAGCAGTTTGTTCTCACTGGGAAACCATTTCAAAGCTTCCTCATCCCCAGTCCAGGACGGCCACCTCCTCCAGCCTCGCTCTACTCACGGACCAAGGCGGACAGCCTTCCTTCTCCACAGTGTGCCTGCTGCTGAGGGTGTTGTTCCGACCGGGGCCCTGGGAGCACATGGCGAACGCTCCTTGCTAGCTAGCTCAGCCTGGGCTCTGGTCCCCAAGCTCCATCAAAGTGAAGCTTTGGGTCCCCTTGCCTGGGGCAAGTGGAGCAGCAGCCTTGCAGAGTCTGAACTCCCATGGTGGCGTGGGAGAGCTCTAGAAGTAGGTAGACGACCATGGCTCCACGTGTCCTACCACCCCTGGCTGGCTGTGTGGCTGCCTGAGCGACTTGCACCTCAGACCCTCAGCTGCTTCTGCTCCCAAATGGATATTCTACCGCCGGCTCTGCCTGCCTCGTGGCTTGGTGTCAGAAATACAAAGAAATAACGTTTGTGGATGCGGTCCTGTTTAAACACCGTTAAGACGTTATGGAAAAGAGATGTGAGAAGGAGAATGTTATCTTCACAAAAGTGACTTCGGTCCCTTGTGCTCCCCGCTCCCCTTCCCCTCCCCCAGCCCTGCCACTCCTTGGAGACCCTCAAGACAGGAGGCCTGCAGGATGATGGAAGGCGATATTCTTCCAAGCTGTCAAGGCCATAAAATCACAGGCTGCTGAGTGGAACACAGAGACTGGCACGGGCTGTGCAGAGACAGAGCCTTGCTCTCTCAGTCCGGGGGAAGTGCACATGCCTACCTTCTTGCCTTCTCCATATATAAGGGGAAACTTCAGGTCATCATCCTCAATGGTTTTGTATGCCCTGTAGGGGGATAAACAACATTTACAAAAAAAGCTTTGCACTCAGTGACCCGCTGCCCTGACACAGGCGACCGGGTTCTTCATTCTCCCTGACACTCCCTCCATCACTCACCGCACTGCCAACCTCTTTGTGCCTGGACTTCTTCTTACCGAATCGCACGTTTGTGCATGTAATTAACAAATCAGAAGATATCAAGTGTGTGTTTACTCACAGAGGGAGAGGATAAGGTGGTATATTTGTAATCGGCAAGAAGGGGAGGTGGGTTTCTGTCCTGGGTGTTTCGTGCCTGTACGATAGTGAAGCCCCAGCAGCAGTGACAAGGGTCTTGTCCTTAACCCAGAGCTGGAAAACAGCAGAGCTCAGAGGCAGATGGAGTGTGAAACTGCTCCAGGAGCCGGTTCTGACCTTCAGGGGTTGTTTATACCAAAGCAGCCTCGTAATGGGATGGCTGGAGAAGGAATATTTAGAGCCTGTTTGACCTCCGTGTGATATTCAAGGTTGGCAGAAAATTCTTTGTTTCACAATAGCTATTAAATGGCCATTCGACACACGGAAAGAAAAGCCAGTTTATGCTTCAGTGGTTTATTCCAGACATGGTTGTCCAAATGCCATTACATACACAGCAGAGGCTGGCCAGGCTAACCCAGGAGAGAAAATGAAGTCTGTGTCTTGCAATTTTGCTCATAAGAAGTTAAAAAACAAAAAGCAAAGGAATGTGGCACTTGATTACTAGCTATGCCACTCTGGGCAAGTAGCTCCACCTTTTTTGGTCTCAGTTTCCTTATCTGTAAAATGATCATCACAGAGGATGTAACGAGCTGAGCACAGAGCCTGGCACTTGGGAAGTACTCATTTAGTGGTAGCTATTACTAATACTTCGTAGATAACTAATAGTTGGTACCCCAGCTCCCTTTTCTGCAAAATGGGGAGAGCACTACCTCCAAGAAGTATTAGTATTACACTAAGTAAAAACCGGGTAGCTTCTATTAGGCTAGGTGCTAGAAACAAGACGCTTCTCGGAAGTAATGTCTGCTGAGTGCACAGAGAAAACTAATTTGTGAAATGGGCTCCTAATCTTGGATATATACAGGCAACTTGGGAGTGAGCATGCAATCAAATTTATGGAAGCTCTTGATACACAAACGAATGCAATCTAATTCAAAAAGAGTTCAACCCCAAAGCTAATGCCGGGACACCTTTATTTCCAGGGAAGTTATTTAGGTAAGGTGCTCCTTCCCAAGGGACCAGTGAAGCTTTGGCACCAGATGTGCCTGGGCTTCCTGTTCAGCCCTGAGCAAGCGAGTGAGCCTCTCTGGATTTCAGGATCCTCATTAATCAGAGAGGGGGAAACTGAAACTTACTGGTGGGGTTGAAGATGAACATGGGCTAATGACCGTGCTGATATCACGAAGTATTCAGCACGGTGCCCGGCACATGCCAGTTGCTGGTACAGCCATCACGTGAGCCCAGATGTACTCTAGAAATTCAATTTTCAAAAAAAAAAACCGTACTATATCCTTTCCCCAAATCTATCAAGTTAACACGAGGTGGAAACAGCTACTCTGATGTTTTTATACTCACATGAACTATTTTTTTTTTCCAACGTTTATTTATTTTTGGGACAGAGAGACAGAGCATGAAGGGGGCAGGGGCAGAGAGAGAGGGAGACACAGAATCGGAAACAGGCTCCAGGCTCTGAGCCATCAGCCCAGAGCCTGACGCGGGGCTCGAACTCCTGGACCGCGAGATCGTGACCTGGCTGAAGTCGGACGCTTAACCGACTGCGCCACCCAGGCGCCCCACACATGAACTATTTAAAACGCTGTGGTATACAAGTCACTTGGGGAGCAAATAGAGCTATTATTAGAATACACTCAGCTTGGGGACTGAATGAGTTCTTAGCCCAGTGGTTCTCAACCCTGGCTGTACACAAAATCACCTGGGAGGGCTTTAAAAAGTCCAGACGCCCATGGGGCGCCTGGGTGGCTCAGTCAGTTAAGCAACTTTGGCTCAGGTCAAGAACTCGTGGTTTGTGAGTTCAACCCCTGCATTGGGCTCTGTGCTGACAGCTTGGAGCCTGGAACCTGCTTCGGATTCTATGTCTCCCTCTTTCTCTGTTCCTCCCCCAGTTGTACTGTCTCTCTCTCTCTCAAAAATAAAGATTAAAAAAAAATTTTTTTTTTTTTTAAATCCAGATGCCCATGTCACAGCTCAGAGCAATTAAATCTGACCTCTGGGGATGAGAGCCAGTCATTGGATTTTTTTTGTTTGTTTTTAAGCTCCCAGGTGATTCTATTGTGTAGCCAAAGTTGAGAATCACCACTATAGACCAAGTGTCATTGCTCATATTCAAAATCAGTTGAGCAACTAGCTTGACTCTAAAGATGACATATGGCTCAAGGGACAGGAGGGAAATGGCCTGGGAGAGGCTCTAAAGTGGGCGTGAGCAGGGCTTGGGGACGAGGCCAGGAGAGGGACTGGGGCCTGGAGACCAAGATCCAGGAGTCAGAGATTAAATGGGAGGCAGAAGGCAGCACCTCCAGCCCCAGTGACTGGAAATTACTTAGAGTTCAGTACAGATAGGCTAAGAGCACTCTTAACAGGCTTGAAAAGGCAGCCACAGAGCTGTTCTCAGATCCCCCGAAAGCCCAGGCAATCAAATCCTCTCAGGGCTGAGACCTTCAGGAGCATGAAGTCTGTGTTACTACAGCTCCGAAAGACAAACACTAACCTTGGAGGTGTCACCCACAGGGTCAAGTGCAAATTCTAATATTTTAGTTGCTCTATTTTCATCTTTGAAAACAACAAAAATACTAAAACTAGAAACGAAACTTTCAAAAAGCCTTATTCTGTTCCTGCCATTACTGGTTTTCAATCACGTGAGAGCCCTCTCCCCTGCTGTCACCAACAAATGACAAGGGTGAATAACTACCAATAAAGAAGTACAACACCCTCACCCCCTCAACCTTTCTGGGTCCTAAGCACAGGTCATCATATACAGGCAGGCGGACTTCCTTTTTCACAGTGAAAGTCTGGTATAATAAAGAATAAAACAAGAGTCCAGACTGGCAGCTTGATTAAAGTCTGTATAAATTAGTGATCGCCAACAATCATGACAGCTGCTATGACTTACCAAACACCTGCCTCACACTGGGCTTGGTGCTACGTCTCAAATGTCTCCTAGGTTCTGCAATGTCCTATTCGAGGGGACTGAGGCTCAGAAAGGTTAAGTGACTTTCCCAGAATCACAGACCATCTTAGTGGCCTAAAGCTAGACTCTAACTTCCCCGGAAAACACCAAAAAAAGGGGGCTTCAGGGCTCAGCTCTGGGGATTTCTCATTCTAGCTGAAAAGTCTGAGATGAGACCATTATTATCTGCCTGTCAGTGGGAGAAAAG